>NC_133449.1:113208785-113529747 GCF_048565385.1 Saimiri boliviensis
TGCCCTGTGTTCGCTTTATTGTGTTTCTCCTCCCACAGGAGTAAGATGGAGAAGAGTTTTTTGGAGCTACTTGAGTTTAATATTCATGTGTCTGCCAGTGTTTATACAAAATATTACTTTGACCTGCGTGCCTTGGCATACGACCATGACCTGTGTTTTCTATTTAGTTTTCTTCGCAAAGATAAAGCAGAGAGATTGAAGGTAAGGCTGTGAAGTCACTTAGTGGAGTTTCCCATTGGCCGCAAAAGCCAACATCTGTGACAAAATCATATTAAGTAGTGATTAGGAAAATGAAAGCCTTAAAATTAACAGACCAAAGTGCTTATTTTTTTGGCATCATATTTCAAGGCTTTTACACATTATACAAGAATCATCATCATTATTTTTATTATTAATATTATTATTATTATTATTATTTTAGGAGAAGGAGTTTCGCTCTTGTTGCCCAGGCTGGAGTGCAATGGTGCGATCTCAGCTCATTGCAACCTCTGAATCCTGGGTCCAAGGGATTCCCCTACTTTGCCTCCTGAGTAGCTGGGATTATGTGCAGTCACCATGATGCCCGGACATTTTGTATTCTCATTAAAGACAGGATTTCTCCATGTTGGTCAGGCAGGTCTCGATCCCTGACCTCAGCTGATCTGTCCACCTTGGCCTCCCAAAGTGCTGGGATTACAGGGATGAGCCCCTGCACCAGGCCATGGATCTGTATTTTAAAACGTTATTGATATTCTCACTGCTTTGACCATAATTCAGAATAATTTTTGTTAAATTTAATCTGTTCTTAATGAGTTTCTTTTTATTTTCTACCTGCATTTTTCTTTTTATTTTAATGTGTTCTTAATGAGTTTCTTTTTATTTCATGAATAAATGCAGTTGTATTCCTAATTATATCTAAATAGACAATGCACTTACTGCTCTTGGCTGTCTTTTACTTCAGCAATTTGCAATGTCGTGTCCTTGTCTATTCTGTATATCTCGGTGCAGTCCCAGGAGCTTATCAGACAAAGCAGTAGTGGCTGAGAGACTTGTGCTTAGACTGTATAAGGTGCCTGTGTTTCAAGTACTAGGTGTAGGAACGACATGAGCTTTCAGTGAAAATGGCTTCATGGGACAATGTAAGATTTATGGTTTATGACTCTTGGTGAGTACACAGGGAAATTCCACCTGAGACAGACACATTTAAAACTGGCATTGTCTCTGGTGTCTCGGTGGTACTTTGGAATAATACATTTCTCTACCACAATGTGCAAGTAAAGCAGCACCTTGTGGTGCTTCAATCATTAGACTTCTTGTGTGTTCTCAAGCAGCCCAGCACGAACCTGCCTCATTAAAATCTGCTTGGAGTGTGTAGTAACTACTAAGGATTCGGTAGAATTTGAATCACTGAGTAAGTTGATTGTTTGGCACAAGTGTATGTTGATTATGCTGAAGGAACAAGTGCACAGGTAACAGATAATATTGTTACAAGCTTGTCACAATACTCTGAAAATATTTTGGAGCCCTATTTTATTTTTTATGTGACAGTATCACCAAGCAATGAGCCCAACTTTCAACCTATAAAGTAAGTTTGTCTTGCCTCTGGCAATCTTTTCATAGCTCTTAAAGGAGACTACCTTAGTGAATGGGCAGGGAGTTGCATCCTCAGAACCTGGCACTGTAAAACTCAGCCAAAGCAGCTACAAGGGAACCCTCCAAAGGAATCTGTATGTGTAGCTTCTCATCAATGATGCCTTTTTAAAAATGTTGGAGCCTTTTAAAAAATTGTACCCATTTTCTCTTTAATTGACTTTCCTAGGCTATGTCACCACCATGTGAATACAAAGACTTGCACAAAGATGTCGCCACTATGAGAAGGGCCGCCAGCATGGATTTCATCGCTATTCGGCATTCTAATGCCATCTTACCTTAAAGACAGAAATTACCATTATAAGATCCTGGACTCGTCAACTGTAAAGACTACAAAATAGCACTTCTATTGCTGAAAAAGTCCAGGAAAATTAGGATCTTCTTTTTTTATGTTTTTTTTTTTAAATTTTTTTTGTTGTCGTTGTTGCTATTTTTGATTTTGTTGTTGTTGATTAGGATTTTCATAGAGCACAGATTTCTTCAGATAACCATACTGTGAAGCTGGGTGATGGTGGCATGAACAGTGGGTGCCAGGTGCTACCTGAACTTCTTGTTCCACTGAGTCCAGATGGCATTCCTAGGGCACTACCTTCTTGAACAACTCTTGGGGAAGACTACTGTCACATGGACACACCACATCCCAGTGCAGAGTCAACAGTCACCCACAGTTCCAAGCAGGTGACAATCTGAACTGAGCTGGAATTCAAAAAACTATAGAATTCGCCCCAGATTTGTGAGAGTGCCTGGGTTTGGATCTCTGTCCACAGAGGCACTGAATGCACGATGGCCCGAAACAACAAGTGTGGGAAGATAAAATGCATGGGGACAAGGCTGTCATTACTCCAAGTTCCATGGGGGCTCAGGCCTGTTCATCTCGTCTTTGAAAGGAATCTGTACATGTGAAATGAGGCTCCCACCTCATGGTAATAAAGGGAGAGATGAAATCAGCTCATCATCCCCCAGGCCCATACTGGTCATACCAAAACACAGAGTCTTGCTGTGTTGCCAGGCTGGAGCACAGTGGCGAGATCTCCAGTCCCTGCAACCTCTACCTCCCGGGTTCAAATGACTCTCCTGCCTCAGCCTCCTAAGTAGCTTGGACTACTGGCATGAACCACCAACCCAGCTAATTTATATATTCTTAGTAGAGACAGGGTTTCATCATGGCGGCCAGGATAGTTTTGATCCCTTGACCTCGTGATCTGCCTGCCTCAGCCTCCCAAACTGCTGGGATTACAGGTGGGAGTCACTGTGCCCAGCCTCTTGCATTTACGTTCACAATAAAGTGGTTTGGAATATCCCACTGTTGATTTGTGATTTCCTCCTCCAAACATAGTCTGTGGCTCTGTATACATAACTGAAAATTTTCATGTATCGAAATTTTGTGTCTGAAGATGAAATATTAAATGAAACATGTTAAAATGTTTCATGCAAAGCCTTCGGTGCTTGTAGCGTCTACTCTTTGGTGAATACACAAATTCATCTATTTTAAATATTAACATTTGTATTAGATGTGATAATGATATTTTCTTTCTCAGCTTCACTTGTTAGATAGTTACGTATGTTCTTTCATAATTAATGATATTGTATCTGATATTTGATGTAAAAAACTCCTAGAATATTTGGAATTGATACTTGAAATTAAACAGCAAAATGAGAACTGCTGAAACCTAGTGATAATGTACTTATGATGGGTTTATTATCTATGATCTCTTTCACTGTTAATTTTTAAAGTTTCCGTGGAAAACTGTACTAAGAACTTAAAATTGTCTATAAAACCCTTCGTGCCCTGCGCTTTAGCTTCAATGCATAATGAATAAAGGAAAATGGATTTTCCTTCAGGAATTCTGCTGGACTCTTCCTTTCTTTTCCCTTTAACCTGGGGGCAGCGTCTTCAGATCACCATGGGGTGAGGTGACCATGAATGGCATCCCTAGAACTGCCGCTGGGAGGAGTGTGTATGTGGAGATGGGTTTCGTGGTCACGTTTCTTCCTCGGGTCTTTCTGGTTGTGATGGTGGCTTTGAGGATGGTTTCTGAGGATCCTCTCCAGGGGATTCCTCCACCTTTGGTGTCTCCCTTGGGGGAAGGCCCGAGAATATCTGGAGTGGGATTCCTAGGGTCACCCCTGTGTGACAGAGGTGCCTTGTGCGGGTCCAGAAAGCCGCGTTTTGGGGGCGGTGGAGCCTCATCTCCCCTGTAGGGTGGGCGGGATGTCTGAGGGAGTGCTGGAGGAAAGCCCTGTGTATCGTGGTCGCTGTGCAGTCTCAGTACAGCCCTAGACCTGGGGAAGTCATGATGGAGACTCAGAGGTGCTTGGGGCAGGGAAGGGGGTGGCCTAGGCAGTCACCAAGGTGTGACAGCATCGCTGATGCCAGGAGGCAGTTTGGGGAGGGGTCTTTGAAGGGGAATAATTGTGGAGTCTCCACAGGCGGGGAACGTGTGAGGGTGCTCCAAGGCTGGAGGTCAATGCGGGGGTGGGTGGAAATAACCTAGGGAAGCTCTCAGGAGAGTAATGGGCCCTACAAGCGTTGGGGTGGAAGGAAGGGGCCTAAACAGGTCCTGTTTTGCAGGGCCCTTCTGCAGGGTGTCTGAGAGATGGATCTCTGGGGCTCCTGAAGTCACCGATACCCTGGGTGGGGTGTTTTCCAGGGTCAGACCTTTCCAGGTCCTGGAGCAAGGAAATGAAACTGGCTTCTTCCTCCCCACCACCTGGTTGCTGCTTGGCAAACAACCTTCGGGGAGTGCCAAGGCTCCTGGCATTCCCTGACAGGCCACAGAAGCGGCTCAGGGCTGGGCTCAGATCAAGGGGTCCTCTTAGATATTTATATTTGATGTTGAAAGTGACATGGGAATAAAGGCTTCATCTGCGCTTTTGTTTCTAGTCTCAAACTCCATTTTGCTGTGTCATCTTCAGCAACATTTCCCTCTTTGGGCCTCATATTTCCTATATATTTTGTGGGAAATCTGGAGTTTGGAACATGAGTTTCCTGTCTCAGGACTCAGTATAACATCTATAAATGGCTGGTAGGACATGAACCAGACTTTATTTATTTATTTATTTATTTATTTATTCATTTATTTATTTATTTAGAAATGAAGTTTAGCTCTTGTTCCGTTGCCCAGGCTGGAGTGCAGTGGCAGAATCTCAGCTCACTGCAACCTCCATCTGCCGGGTTCAATAGATTCTCCTGCCTCAGCCTCCCAAGTAGCTGAGATTACAAGCACATGCCACCACCCTCCAGTTATTTTTTATCTTTATTTTTATTGTTTGTATTTTTAGTAGACACGGGTTTCACCATGTTGGCCAGGCTGGTCTCAAACTCCTGACCTCAGGTGATCCACCCACCTCAGTCTCCCAAAGTGCTGGGATTACAGACGTGAGCCACCACTGCCAACGAAGGCATGAACCAGATCCATGACACTCAAAATGTGCTCCACTAGCCAGCACTCACCTCACCTGGGAGCTTATTAAAAATACAGAAGAATCAGGTGAGGTGGCTCACCCTTGCAATCCCAGCACTTTGGGAGGCCAAGGTGGCCGAATCACTTGCGGTCAGGAGTTCAACATAGGCCTAGCCAACATGGAGAAATCCCATCTCTACTAAAAATATAAAAAAATCTTAGCCAGGTATGATGGCCGGCGCCTGTAATCCCAGCTACTGAAGAGGCTGAGGCAGCAGAATCTCTTGAACTCGGGAGGGAGCCACAGAGTGAGACTCCACCTCAAATCAATAAATATTTTTAAAAATTAAAAATAGCAAAAAAATAAGAAAAATAAATAAAAAATAGCTTTCTTGTCGTGGCCTGCACACTGTGGGCTCGTGGGTCTCTGAGACCTGAACATTGAGTGTTTTCACACCCCAGGGGCTTCATCTAGCAGCTCTGCAGCTGTCACCATGCCACAGAATGAATATATTGAATTAAACTCGTAACGCTATGGATACCATTTGGATGACAATGAGAAAAAGAGAAAGAAGGAAAGTCCTGAGGCTCATCAACGTTCAAAGAAGGCAAAGAAAATGATTGGTCTGAAAGCTAAGCTTTACCATAAACAGTGCCGTGCTGAGAAAATACAAATGAAAAAGACTATCAAGAGGCATGAAAAGAGAAACACCAAACAGAAGAATGATGAAAAGACTCCACAGGGAGCAGTATCTGCCTATCTGCTGGACAGAGCGGGGCAACCTCAAGCTAAAGCACTTTCCAGTATGATTAAACAGAAACGAAAAGAGAAGGAGGGAAAATGGGAAGTCCCTCTGCCTAAAGTATGTGCCCAGGGAGAAACAGAAGCATTGAAAGTTATTCGAGGGCCAGGCATGGTGGCTCAGGCCTGTAATCCCAGCACTTTGGAAGGCCCAGTGGGTGGTTCACAAGTTCAGGAGTTCAAGACCAGACTGGCCAACATGGTGAAACCCCATCTCTCCTAAAAATACAAAAATTAGCTGGGTGTGGTGGCAGGCGCCTGTAATCCCAACTACTTGGAAGGCTAGGCAGAGAAGTGCTTGAACGCGGGAAGCGGAGGTCGCAGTGAGCCAAGATGGTGCCACTGCACTTCAGACTGGGTGACAGAGCAAGACTCTGTCTCAAAAAAAATTAAAATTAAGGAAAGAAACAGTGGGATTATCCTGGGAGTACAATGGAAAGAAACCCTAATACCACAGCTATACAGCAGACCTAAAAGCAATCAGTCTTCATTAGACGTCAAAGAACTCTATGAAAACTATTCTAAAGACGAATGTAGATACCATAAACTATATGGTTAAAAACTTAAAAGTACAAGCTCTGAGGTAAAGCAATGCATTTTTTTAATCAAAAGGCAAAAAGAACCCACAAAAATCAACTATATAAAAGCCATGTTCCATAAAGGAACGTATAGCACTTTTACACAATTAGCATGTAAGAAATGATGCATGATGCTTGCTTTTCTTCTTATAATTTTTGTATTTTTAGTATAGATAAGCTTTCACCATGTTGGCCGGGTTGGTCCTGAACTCCTGACCTCAAGTGATCCACCTGCCTCAGCCTCTCAAAGTGCTAGGATTACAGGTGTGAGTCACCGCACCTGGCTGGCAAATAAAGAACAAGCTTTCTGAGTAACACAAGCAAACCTCCCACAGTTAATTCAGAGTTGAGGACCACGTACACTGCCGAATTCACGCTCAATCACTTTAGATTCATGAAAGGTACAGGTGATAATCATGTCTCCTTTGTTTTTTCCTTAACTAAAATCGAACCTGTCATTTATGAACTTCTTTTCTTATCAGCCTTTGCCTATTAACTTATATTAAAGAATAATCTGGGCTACGCACAGTGCCTCACGCTTGTAATCCCAGCACTTTGGAAGACCGAACAGGGGTGGATCACGAGGTTGGGAGTTTGCGACCAGCCTGATCAACATGATGAAACTCCGTTTCTACTAAAAATACAAAAAATGAGCAGGGCATGGTGGCGCGTGCCTGTAATCCCAGCTACTCAGGAGGCTGGGGCAGGAGAATTGCTTGAACCCGGGAGGCCGGGGTTGCAGTGAGCCAAGGTCACGCCACTGCACTCCAGCCTGGGCGACAGAGTGAGACTCCGTCTCTAAAAAAAAAAAAAAAAGAACAATTCGAAAAGTAAGTTGAGGTTTAATTTCTTTCCCTTTTTTCTTCTTTCCTTCTCGCAATAAAAAATCGGGAGGTTGTTATTTGACTATACTTACCAAAACCTTATAGTCACTGAAAATTATAAGTTAAAATACTAATAAGCAATCATAATTTCCTATTGTTTCAACTATTTTTTCTTACCTTTACAGGAACTCTACATTTTAAATATTATTAAATTTTAAATTATACATTTTATGAACTAGTATGTCATTTAGAAATTCACTTTCGCTTCTATAGTTATTATTAAAAATTTATTTTTCAAATTTTTTATTTTTCTAAATTTTTAGTAGAGATGGGGTTTCACCATGTTGGCCAGGCTGGCCCTGAACTCCTGACCTCAAGTGATCCACCTGCCTCAGCCTGTCAAAGTGCTGGGATTACAGGCATGAGTCACCACGCCTGGTGACTGGCGAGGTCACTGCTCACTGCAGCCTCCGCTTCCCAGGCTCAAGCAGTCTTCCCACCTCAGCATCCCAAGCAGACGGGACAACAGGCACGCACCACTGAGGCAGCAAAACAGGATCTGGAGGCGGGGAACATAAAGTCGATCTCACACTTGGGCTGTAACAGGAAATATCCTCTCCACAGAGAACAGGCCAAGTAAATGGCTCTGTAACCTTACCGTTTCTCTGAAAACGTGGGCGATGTCTCCACTTGCCCGGGGTGCATTCCAAGGGAGTTCTGCCATATTCTGCGAGCAACTGGGGTCCGATCTAAACTTCTCATGGGAAAAGTACTGCGGTCCTGGGATGAAGTTACGTAGGAGTAAGGGGGAAAACCACCTCGCCGAAATGACCGGTGAAACTGTCCTACAGCCCCTGGTCCGTGCGGCTCGGGCCGGGAATCTGCGGCGCAGGTGGCGGCTCCTGGTGCTGCAGCGGGCTCGGGGCGGCGGCCGAGGCGGCGGAGGCGGAGGCCAAGGTGATGCGCAGCCGCTGGAAACCGCTGGAAGCCGCTGGACGGGAGGCAGGGCACCTCCAGGCCGGCCGCCAGCTTGGCCTCGTTGGCGCCAGTCCGGCGCTGGAGGTGCACGAGCAGCTGCGGCTGGCCGCGGCGGAAGTGCGGGCTGCGGAAGTGGTGGAGGGGCCGGTCCCGCCGTCCCGCCGCCCCCCGGCCCCGGCCCCGACCCGGCCTCGGCCCGCCCTGCACCACCTTGTGGAAGCCGGAGACGTTGAGCTGGCGGACGACGCTGGTGAAGTTGGTGGTTTTGAAGAGCCCGGGCTCGGCCCCGGCCCCGCGGCCCCGCCGCCGCCCCGCGGCCCGGGCGGGCTGAGCAGCTCCACCTCGAAGAGCGGCTGGTGGATGAGCAGCCCCTCGCCGCGGCCGTCCCAGCGGGTGGACCGTTACCACGGGCTGTTCACCAGACGCCACCGTTCGGCGGGGAAGTTGTTGGGCTTGATGGGGATGGAGAGCGGCGCCTCCTGCATCGCCCCGCCCGGCCCGGACCTCGCGCCCACCCACCCAGCCTACCTCTCCCTCCCCGTGCTCGATTCCCGCCCCCGACCCCCGCCGCGGCCTTCGCCTCGCCCTGTCGGCTCCTGCCTGCCCGGCCGCCGCGGACCCCATGAATGTCTTTTGACAAGTGTCCGTTCTTGTCTTTTGTCCATTTTTTAATGGAGTTGTTTGTTTTCTGATTAAAATTGTGTTAATTTCTTTATAGATTCTGGATGACACTTTTGTCAGGTGCATCGTTTCTAAAATTTTTCTCCCATTCTGCAGGTTGTCTGCTTACTCTGTTGACAGTTTCTTTTGCTGAGCACAATCTCTTTAGCTTCCTTAGGTCCCATGCGTCTATGTTTTCGTTGCGATAGCTTTTGGAGACTTAGTCTGGAAATATTTGCTATGGTTTATGTCCAGAATGGTATGTCCTGGACGGTTTTTGTTTAGGATTTTCATAGTTTTAGATTTTGTAATGTAGGTCCTTAATTCATCTTAAATTGATTTTTTCTATGATAAAAGGAGTGGTCCAGTTTGAATCTTCTGCATATGGCTAGCCAGCATAGTTTGAAAAGTTGGGTAGTGTGTTGCCTCTAGCTGTATTCTTTTTGTTTAAGATATCTTTGGCTATTCGGACTGTTTTTCGGATTTACATAAATTTTAAAATACTTTCTTTTCTCATTCTGTGACAAATGACTTGGTAGTTTGATATAATAGTATTGAATCTGTAAATTACTTTGGACAGTAAGGCCATTTTGACATTATTTCTTCCCATTTACGAGCATAGAATGTTTTTCCATTGGTTTGTATCATCTCTGGTCTCTTTCTCTTTCGTTCTTTCTTTCCTTCCTTCCTTCCTTCCTTCATTCAACTTTCCTTCCTTCCTCCCTCTCTCTTTCTTCCTTCTTTCCTTTCTTTTTTCTCTTTCTTTCCTTCTTTCTTTATTTCTTCTTTCCTTCTTTCTTTTCTTTCTTGTTTCCTTCTTTCTTTTCTGTTTCTTTCTTTCTGATGGAGTTTCACTCTTTTTCCCCAGGCTGCATGGAGTGCAATGGCATGATCTCAACTCACTGCAACGTTCACCTCCCAGGTTCAAGTGATTCTCCTGCCTCAGCCTCTCGCGTGGCTGGGTTTACAGGTATGCACCACCACACCTGGCTAACTTTGTATTTTTAGTAGACATGGCGTTTCTCCAGGTTGGCCAGGCTGGTCTCGAACTCCTGACCTCAGGTGATCTGCCTGCCCCGGCCTCCCAGAGTGCTGGGATTACAGACAAGAGCTCCGGTGCCCAGCCATCATCTCCGATTTCTTACGGCAATGTTTTATGATTCTCACTGTAGAGATCTTTCACCTCCATGGTTAGTTGTATTCCTAGGTATTTCATTCTTCTTGTGGCTGTTACGAGTGGGGGTGCAGAATGGATTTGGCTCTCAGCTTGGACATTGTTGGTGTATAGAAATGCCACTGAGGAATACCATTTAAGAATTGCCACCTAGTTTTTGACAGTGGTTGAACTAATTTACTCTCCCACCTGCAGGATATACATGTTCCTTTTTCTCCATAACCTTGGAGAGAAAAAATGCCACTTTTTGTACAATGCTTTTGTATCCTGAGACTTGATATTCAACTGAAATTATGTATCTGTTCTAGGAGCCTTTGGGCAGGGAATGAAGGGATTTCTAGGTATGGAATCATATTGTTACACTGTTTGTGAAAAAAGATATTTCACTTCCTCTCTCCTGGTTGGATGGCTTTTCTTTCTTTCTCTTGCCTGCTTGCTCTGGCCAGGACTTCTGGTACTGTGTTGAATAGGATGACAATCGACATCCTTGTCTTGTTCTGGTTCTCTGGGGAATGGTTCCAGCTTTTGCCCATTCACTATGATGGTGGCTGTGTGTTTGTTATAGATGGCTCTTACTATTTGGTGCTATGTTTCTTCAATGCCTAGTGTTTTGAGGATTTTTAACATGATAGATGCTGAATTTTATGGAAAGCCTTTCTGCATCCTTTGACATGACCATCTGGATTTTGCTTTTAGTTCTCTTTATGTGGAGAATCACATTTATTGATTTGCATATGCTGAACCAGCCTTGCAGGAATAAAGCTTCCTTGATCATGGTAGATTAACTTTTTGATGTGTTGCTGATTTCGTTTCTCAGTATATCGTCGAGGTTTTTCTTTTCTGTTTTTGAGACAGAGTCTCAGTCTTGTCGTTAGACTGGAGTGCAGTGGCACAATCTCTGCTCACTGCAACCTCCACCTCCCAGGGTCAAGTAATTCTCCTGCCTCGGCCTCCCGAGTAGATGGGACTACAGGTGTGCGCCACCACACCCAGCTAATTTTCTGGTGTTTTAGTAGAGATGGGGTTTCACCATGTTGGCCAGGATGGTCTTGATCTTCTGACCTCGTGATCCACCTGCGTTGGCCTCCCAAAGTACTGGGATGACAGCTGTGAGCCAACCCGTCTGGCCTTTATTGAGATTTTATCATCGATGTTCATTAGGATAATGGCCTGAGATCTTCTTTCTTCATTGTATATTTGCCAGGTTTTGGTATCAGTATAATGTTGGCCTTGTAGAAGGAGTTAGGGAAGAGTTTCTTCTCACTGTTTGAACAGTTCCAGCAGAAATGATATCAACTCTTTTTTATACATCTGGTAAAATTCAGATGTGAACCCATTTAGCCCTGGGACTTTTTTTTTTTGGTTGATAAACGGTTACTGCCTTGATTTCAGAGCTCATTATTGGTCTTTTTTGGGATTCAATCTCTTTTTCATTGTGTCTTGGTAGGGTGCATATGTCCTAGGAATTTATTAAATTTTTCTCCATTTTATGTGCATACAGGTGTGCATAATATACTCTGATGTTGTTTGTATGTCTTTGGGGTTAGTGGCGATATCCCTTTTGTTGTTTTTAATTGTATTTATTTGGATACTCTCTCTTTTCTTTATTAGGTTAGTTAGTAGTCTATTTTATTAATTTTTTGAAAAACAAGCTCCTGGATTCCTTGATATTTTGAATGGTTTGTAACATCTCAATTTCAAAAGGAGACTGAAAAGTTAAGGCAATTATAATCAAAAAGAACAAAAGTGGGGGCATCACATTACCTGACTTCAGATTATACTACAGTAACGAAAACAGCATGGTACTGGTACAGAAACAGACACATAGGCCAATAGAAAAGAATTCAGAGCCCAGAAATCAGGCTGCATGCCTACAAACATCTGATCTTTGACAAAACTGATGAAACAAGCAATGGAGAAATTCTTTTCTATTCAATAGAGAGTGCTGGGATAAGTGGCTAGCCATATGCAGAAGATTCAAAGTGGACCCCTTCCTTACAGCATTTACAAAAATTAACTCAAGAGGGAATAAAGACTTAAATGTAAAACTCAAAACTGTAAAAATCCTGGAATACAATGTAGGCGATACCATTCTCAACATAGACAGAGGCAAAGATTTTATGATGAAGATACCAAAAGGAAAAATTGACAAATGGGATCTAATTAAACTAAAAACCTCAGTACAGCAAAAGAAACTATTAACAGAATAAACAGACAGCCTACAGAATAAGAGAAAATTTTTTGCAAACCACAGCTGACAAAAGTCTAATGTTCAGCATCTATAAGAAACTTAAACAAATTTATAAGAAAAAACAAACATTATAAAGTGAAAAGAGGTCATGAACAGACACTTTTCAAGAGAAGACATACTTGTGGCCAACAAGCATAGGAGAAAAAGCCCAATGTCAGTGACCATTAGAGAAATGCAAATCAAAATCACAATGAGATGCTATCTCACACCAGTTAGAATGCCTATTACTAAAAAGTCAAAAAATAACAGATGCTGCAATATTTTAGAGAAAAAGGAATACCTATGTCCTGTTGGTGGGAGGATAAATTAGTTCAACCATTGATGAAAACTGTGTGACAATTTCTCAACGACCTAAAAGCAGAACTACCATTCGACTTAGGAATCGCCTTGCTGGGTATATACCCCACGGAATAGAAATCATTCTGTGGTAAAGACACATGCACGTGTATATTCATTACAGCACTATTCACAATAGGAAAGGTGAAATCAATCTAAATGCCTCTCAATGGTAGACTGAATAAAGAATATTTGGTATGTATATATTATGGAATAGTATGCAGTTAGGAAAAAGAATAATACTATGTCCTTTGCAAAAACCTAGATGGAGCTGAAGGTCTTTATCCTTAGCAAACTAACACAGAAACAGAAAACCAAACAGCACATGTTGTCAATTATAAGTGGGAGCTAAATGATGTGAAGACATATAGAAGAAAAACACACTCTAGTCCTTACTTGAGGGTAGAGACTGGAAGGAGGGAGAGGATCGGGAAAAATACCTACTGGCTACTAGGCTAGAAACTGTAGAAAATTAAGGTTGAGCTCCAAAACTGTTTTCCATGGTGTCGAGATGTAACTTTCCCATGTCATACTACGTGCTGTTTCCCATGTTTTCATACGGTGATGGATGGGGGTGTTGCAAGCATTGGGAAAAGAAAACTGAGATGTCTTAATGTTTCTGTGTTTCAGCAGTTGAATGTTTTTATTATTGATCTGTGTTTTTCTTTGTGTGCTTATTTGGTTAGTATTTCATATCACGTAGTGCTCTGTCTTCTCCAAAAAACATGTGTATTTATCTTAGGAAAGAAATGTAAAGTGTGGTAAATACGATGGGTCATGAAGGTGCAGTGACACTGACTCCATCCTACCTTCAGGGATAAGCCAACCCTGAATGTGAAAAGAGACGCTATTTTTATTGCATAGTACCACACAGGGCCAGAGCTTCCCAGAACCAGCTGGGGATTCTTACCTAGACCCAATGTTGTTTACTGTTAAATCTTGTGGCTTGAGACATCTTCTAATTGAATTCGATATTTTAGTGTAGGTTACTATCTTTGACATACATCATTGAATAAAATGCAGGATATGTATTTTAATTTTTTTCATTTACCACTTCATTTCAAGTTATTCTACCAAGCTCATGAAATATTTCGCTAATTGTCATAAAAGTGAGGTTATGGCACGGGCATTCTAAGATTTAATACATTGTTTCTAGGGGAGGTTGAAATACAGTAAACTGAATCTTAAATATTATAGAACTTTTAAAGAATTTGGCTTAGTTGGAGAAGGCTGTGGTATATTTAAGGATGTTATGTATTCTACGTTACTCCTTAGGAAACAGATTTTCAGACCTGGTGTGCTGGCTCACGCCCATAATCCCAACACTTTGGGAGGCTGAGGCAGGAGGATTGCTTGAGGCCAGGAGTTTGAGACCAGCTCAGGCAACAGGGCGAGACCTGGGTTCTATGAAAAAATAATCAAATAGGGAACATGCTTTTGAGATACTAGAAACATTTGATTCTGTTACATACCACACTAAGACTAATTGAAGATAAAAAAAACTGATTCTGCAGATAACACAGACAAGTCAGAACACATTGATTTCTGATGTGACAGTCAGTGTTCGATGAAACTGTTTATAGAAAGTAAAGCCAAAGTGCCTTATTTTACGGAGATACCTTTTAATAACCCAACTGTTAGACGAATAAAGCTTTTTTAAAAACTCAAAGCAAATGTTACTAATCATTTGGAGTCTGGACGTCCCAGTTCACAGGGTTACTTCTAACATGTAGAGCACATGCAGCCTTCTGATCAATCGAGAGTGAGGGGACTGCCCCTGCCAGAGTTCAATTCAGCCCCAGGACGCCATGGCAGCCCAAGGTCTTGGTTCATGCTGTGGAAACAATACGGAATTTATTCACTCAGTAAACATTCACTAGGGTTACAGTCATTTTAATATAATTCATCGTAAGGTGATGATCTCTAGGAACGTCATCACAGTGGAGCAACCTGAAAGCTCCCAGCAGCCAGCAATGAATGAAAGGTAGGGGCGGGGCTGCCAACAGGGTGGGGCCTGGTGAGCCACGTGCCTGGGCTCCCCCATCACAATGTGGGTAGGGCGCCTCGTGGAGGAGACTGTGCCTGATTGGTTCCTGGGCACCAGGTTGGTAGGGCAACCTCCTTCAGTTGGTAGAAAACACTGGAAGGAGGAACTCCCTCTGCGCTGTCTTCTCCGAAATCTCCGCTCTCAGGCTTGTTGTATCTAGACCCATTTTAAATCAAGCAGGTTCCCTTCAGACCAGTCATCTCAGGGGAGGCAGCTGAGGCGGGGAGTGAGCTGTCAGTGGGGTGCGGCCCCCTAGCCAGGGGCTGGCCCTGCCAGCGTGCCTGTGTTTCAAAGAGGTGAAGTGCTGAACTGTGCGGACCGGGAGGCAAGGGAAGGTCCAAGTTGCTGGAGCGCACCCAAGGTGCCCCATGGGGAACACGCTGAGTTGTTGTTTGTGCCCCAGAGGCAGACGCAGGCGAGGTCTGCGTAGGTGCCCTGAGGATCTGTCCTTCAGCTCTGACATCAATGGGGCGGTGGCAAGCAAAGGTCCAGGCCAACACAGAAGGAACAAGTCCAACACCGGTGCCAGACCCATTTGGTGCCCATGCTGGCTGTGTGGGGCGGTGTCCGGCAGCTATGACCTCGATGAGGCAGTGTCGAGCACAAGTGCAGACCAAGGCAGAGAGGAGCAGAGGCCGGGCAGAGAGATCACGGTGCTCCCCAATGCCAGACCCAAGCAGAGCCAGCACAGGGTGCACTGGGCAGAACCGATCTGCAGCCATAACATCAATGAGAGGGAGGTGGCGAAAGCGCCAGACCGTACTGCTGTGGAGCCTGCCCTGCGGGATTTGGGAGCCGGTGACGGCCATGACCTGCAGCACGTCAGCGACCAGGAGATGCCCAAAGGTAAGGCAATGAATGATGCTGTTTGCCCTCAGGCACGCCTCTGGCTGACACTCATACCAGCTCTCATTCCTCCCCCGAACCCCCCGAGGCATCCACAGCCTCGGGCTCCTCCGTCGTGGCCCTAGCCAGCTTTCCCAGGCCCATGCACCAGGTAGGAGGACTGGCCCTGCCTCGTGCCTGCCCCCACCCTTCATGCTTTTTCCCTGCTGCATCTGGTGGTTTCTTTCTTCCTCCCTACCCCAATGCCCAGTTGTGGCCCCTTTCTCAGCCCCAGGCTGGATGAAAGCTAAGTTTTCCAAATAGAAAACGCATGCTACAGATTTCATTGCTGTAGAGCAAGTGTCTTACAGCTCTTCTGTTTACTTTGGTTGGTCTCTTAATTTATTTAAACGTTAGAATAATTAAGTTTCATGATGAATGTGACTTTGTAGCTGAAAGATATCGTTCTCTCAGAATATTAAAAAAAAATGGTGAAAGAATGAACAAAGATAGTATATGAATGAATTCTGCCTTTATACACAAAGCATGAAAGGACTTTTGAAAGTCCTTGTTTGGTGGCGTAAAGTAAGCCTCTGAGTGCTTTCACACACCAGGTAGAAGATGGGTAGTGTTTGATGACAGCCCAAAATAGACTCTTCATTTCATTTTTGAGGATTTATTACACATTTACAAGTATGTCTCATTTGACCCTGTCTCCACAAAAAAATGGTGAAAAAATAGCCGGGTATGGTGGCTTACACCCACAGTCCCAGCTGCAAGAGAATCTCTGGAGCCCGGGAGTTTGAGCCTTCAGGGAGTTATGCTGGCTCCATCTCACCATTGCACCACTCCAGCCTGGGCAACAGAGTGAGACTTTGTCTGTTTAAAAAATTGTTTTTGCCCAAGACAGCTCTTTGTTTTAAGACATTTGAAATACTGAGCTGGTGTCTGACCACAGGAATTGACCACAGCATCTCTTCCTGCTTGAGACTTTCCCTGAAATGTGCTGGTAATAGCAGCCTAGAGGAAGGTGGTTATATTTGATAAGTAGAGGGAGGAGGGCATATATGTGATTCATCTGAACGTTGCATCCGTTTATTTAGGTGCAAGGTTGAAAAAGAAGTTCCAGCCCCAGCCCGGTTTTACTCCACATGCATGCAGAGATTCTGTGATTTTTGTATTCTCCAGTGGAATTGGGACATTGGTGCCTTTATTTTCTTGACATTTATTACTAAAAGCTTTTCTCAAGACTGTAAAAGTGATTAAAATGGCTATGTCGCTTTAAAAAGAATCTTTTGTACTCACCTCACTTATGACAGTGTTTCCTCTTCTTCCTCTACAGGTCTTGCTTCTGTCCGTCCAAGGGCAAGCACACTCTTCCTGAGAAAGTATCAAATGAGTGGTAAGACAATATTATTTCTGCTTTCAAGGAAAACCTAAACATTTTCTGTCTTGTATATAACAGAGAGTATTTAGAGAAACTCAGATATTAGTTAAAAATGTTCAACTTTTCATAGATTTACTTATTTTCACATGTGATATAATTTCCTTTAGTTGTCACTGTTTTTGGAAACATACAGACTTTGTGTTTACACATTTGGTGACATTTTCACCAACACAATTAATTGGCCACATGATTTAGTGTAGTAGTCACGGATTTATGCCTTTTTCTTCATACGTCTTTGACATTTTTCCCTTGCTCTAAAGAGTATGTTTTAATAATGACTGATAGGATTTAGGCCACAGCTTGGATTTCACTGCAGCAAATCAAAAGAATCCATTGTTCTAGATTGGATCTGTGATGTTGGCCTCCTTTTTCACAGTGCTCTAACCACAGTCACATCCAAGTGGATGCCACAACTTTTTCATTGCAATGTAATAGAAACGTAACATGCCCTGTGCTGTTTTCCATATTAGCCTTAGTGTGTGAAACTAGTGTAAAGTTTCCATATCCTGCCTGTTTTAGGATGAGAATTAGAACTGTAGGATTTTTCTGTACTGTTGCTTATGTTTCATAATGTTCTGTTATCTTACTCTATTTTCAAAAAGCCATACCCCGTGTTTTTCAGTTAATTTTAACGACAAGAATACAAGAACTGTGGGTTCTAGAATAACATCAGAACTAATGCAGCACAAGAAAAAGGGGTCGTTCACGTACATTTTCATAGTTTGCGAGGACTTTGTCTGACTTGAGCTAGTAATTTCTGGTTAGGATTCTTAAATTTCTCAGTTTCTTCCAAGAGCCATGGGCTTCTCACACATAGAATGTACGGAAGTAGAAGAAAACCAACAACAGTAACAACAACAAAACCCCAAAAAGTTCCTCCATGAACTCAAAGCAGGACCGCACTAATCACCAAGGGGATGGCACTAACGCATTCATGAGGGATCTGCCCCCGTGATCCAAAGACTTCCCCACCTCAAACCCTGGGGATTACATTTCAACGGCCGATGTTGAAATGTAATCACAGACATTCCCAAATTTGTTTTGCCTTTCCTTATCTACACGGGGATTCTTTCATTTGAAAGTAATAGAATATGTGTTAAGAAGTAAAACTGTGTTTTCAGATTTTACACTCAGAGATTCATCATGCCAGATTATTTAAATGTTAAATTTTGTTTAAATTAAAATTTTTAATTGATTTTTTATATAGCGATAATCAGATGTATCTTGTTTTATATAGTGATGATAACTAGCAACTACTTTTATTCTATGGTATTTTATTATACCAAAATTGATTAGTTATATTTTTACTTTTAGTGCAAGAAAAGAGGAGAAGCTTTCGCATATATTCTGTGAGTAAACTTTCAAAAAGTTAAGAAATTAATTGTTTAAATTAAAAGTCGATCTGTCATGATTCCTTAGAAATGTAACAGGGACCCAGTGCTGTTAGCATGATCCTTTTTAGGTGAATTTTCTAACTCTTTTCTATTTTCCTAAGTGTTAGATTTATGCAGGAAAGTCTTTAACTTACTGTGCCCATTTTTAAGGCTGTGTGACTTTTAAGTTAAATTTAAATTGGTTGTGATATTGCCTGGGCGGTGCAAGCATGGCTGCTGGTTTTCTGGAAGCAGGGTTGGGAAGCAAGGTTGAGTTTCCCTGTGTGTGTGTCATTTTCTCCCATTTCCCAGGTTTCATCCCTGGTGGGTCTGAGCTCAGAAACCTTCAGGTGTAATATATCCAGGGAATACACATCCACATTCCTTCTAAGATGAGAGGATAGGTGGACCTACGGTTCTAACCACAGACTTACTATTGACCTTGCTGGCTCTGTTGTGTTTCACCCTACCTTCCCAGGTACCATGTGCTATGATTTCGGAGACTGTGTTGGGTTCTTCAAAATACACGGGATTGCTTGATTCTGTTCAGGTCACTCCCTGTGGGCACCAGGGTTGTGCTTTTATGTCAGTTACCACTCCTCTATCTGCTTGCCACCTTGCAACATTGACTCAGAATCATCTGCTGTCAATCCTGTCTCCTGATTCTGTGTATAATGTTTATTTTACGACTAACTCTCGTGACATTTCAGAAGGAAGAGAAAATAAATTTGTGGTCAATCCATCATATTTAACCCACATTTAGAACCTATATGTAAGTGTAAATCTAAGTTTAATGGAACATAATTATGACCTTAATTCAGACAATTTTCTAGTTATATCTATTATAAGCACATTACACTTTTCCACTCAGGCCTTGTGTAATAACTCTATTCAAACTCCGTACCTGCCATGTGATCCCATTGCTGTGCAACATAGATGGAGCCGATTTTGTTAGCACACAAAGTGTTGGAAATTTTCAAGTGAGCTAAAAGTCATTAATTATTTTAAAAACATCTAAAACATGTCATAAAAAGTGGGGAGAAAACCGTGATCTCCAGGGCCAGGTGTGGTGGCTCATGTCTGTAATCCCAGCACTTTGGGAGGCTGAGGCAGGTGGATCTCTTGAGGCCCGGAGTTCAAGACCACACTGGCCAACATTGTGAAACCTCATCTCTACTAAAAATACAAAAACTAGCCAGGCATGGTAGCACATGCCTGTAGTCTCAGCTACACGAGAGGCTGAGCCAGGAGACTTGCTTGAACTTGAAGGTGGAGGTCACAGTGAGTGATAGGAAATTTTAATTTAAAAAAACCGGGACAGATTTCACCTGAGGCTGTACCAATTAGTCTGTGTTTTGGTGCGTTATTCCTGTTATTTTTATTCTCATGTATGGAATTTTCCTCAGAATTGACTTTTCTTATTTTAAAGTATTACGCTGCACTACCTCAACAGTAGTGACATTAAGGGATACCTTCTTTCCCTTTGAATGAAAGTATCGGAATCAGTCCATTTTTATTTTTTATGCCATATTTGTTTTTGAGACAACAAAAGTATACACATATAATCACATAACACTGTTAATGTAATCTATCACAGAATAGCTTAAGAAACATAAGAGTTCTGCTGGAGTTAAAACATTTCTATCTTAAAGGGTAATTTGGTCCTTCAAATAGTAATGTTGTTCAAAAACATCTTGGATTTTGGTTAAGAAAGAAGTGAATTTGCAGTACAAAGCATCTAAAGCAGCAAAATGCTGTTGGACGCTATGGACATTTCGGATTGTTGGCTACTAGCAATGTTTAAATGCAGCTTAGGTTTATAAACAACCACGAGATCTTCTCTGTACCCTGCCTTTTTTTTCATACTGGCTGATTAGTAGTAGATCCAACCCTGTTGTGTCTTTAATGAGTTTGCGAGAGACCCTAATGGAACAGTGTGATAACATGATGCAAACAAGCATATTAAGAGGAGGAAAGAAAACTCATCTGAGTTATTTTTTTTTCCAGTTAAAATAATCAGTATTTTGTGGTTTTAAATAAAGCTGTTGATCTTTTCAACTATTTGGTGATTGGCATTTGGCTACTGGGATTATTTTTAGACAAGAGCACTTTCTCTCTCTCTCTTTCCCTCTCTCTCTCTCTCTCTCTCTCTCTCTGTCCCTCTGTCTCTCTCTCTCTCTCTCTCTCTCACTTCCCTTTTGTAAATTTGAGATGGAGTCCTGATCTGTCACCCAGGATGGAGTGCAATGGCACAGTCTCAGCTCACTCCAACCTCTGCCTTCAGGAATCAAGCAATTTTCTGCCTTAGCCTCCTCAACAGCTGGGATTACAGCCACCCAGCACCACGCCTGGCTAATTTTTGTATTTTTAGTAGAGATGGGGTTTCACCATCTTGTCCAGCCTGGTCTTGAACTTCTGACCGTGTGATCCACTCACCTCAGCCTATGAAAGTGTTGGGATTACAGGAGTAAACCACCTCACCTGCCCAGCAGGAACATTTACTTAATATAATGGAGGCAGTTTCCGTATTGACTATCGCACTCTCAACAAATGAATAGATATTTTGAAAGTGTTTTAGAGATAGTTGATTTTCTACAGGGTTCAAAAGGTTCACTGTCATATCTCTGATAGCACTGTGAATGAATTTTCACTCATTTGTATCTGTAGGAAGATTTACTTTCCAAACTGTAACTGACTTGAATATTGGTCAAGCTCTTATTGAACTCCTTAATTTCTCCCACATTCTGTGCTAAGCAGCTGCAGGTAGGAGAGAAGGGGTTCTCCCTCTCCTGGAGAGGCTCACTTTCTCATGAGGGGGATGCCCTGCAGGCAATTGTAGCATGTAACACACAGTGAATTAGACTGATGAGTACGCAAAAACAGAAATGTTTTGTGGTGTGGCTGCAGGCAAAGGATCCCAGAAGGTGGATGAGGTCAAGCTTGCTGGGACAAGGGGGAAAGGAATAAATATTCCAGACAGAGAGCAGCACGAGTGAGGCAGGAATGTGCCATAATGTGCATCAAATAACTTAAAGAATGAAATCAATTAACTTTTGAAATGAATGGAGAGTATTCTCAGTTCTCATTTGAGTAGTGTCATAGCAGTCTTATGTAAACATGAAGTGAAAGTTACATTCCAAAAGTCGTTTTCATCATCTGATTTTTGGATGTGAGAGAGTCTTAAAAGCAGTACTTTTTCCATCCTCCCACAAGGAAACAGGCCCAGGGAGACCTATGGCCCCTCACTTGTTTGGTGACTGAGCAGCTCTGGCACGCACACTCTCTGGCTCTAACACACTGGTTCCATCGCACTCTCTCTTGAATGCACACATTAAGGATTAGTAAGGGAGTAAATGTAGTATTAGGTCTTCATTTACTGCAATCAAATGCTCTTGTGTCAATATTATTTAATGTATGATATTTTGTTGCAGTTAATGAATAACAGAAATAGAAAATCTCAGTGCTTTTTCCTGCATCAGAAAAAGAACATGAAATTCCATTATAAATGTTTCCCATTATTTATAAAGGGAATTTATAATAGTGGCTTGCCAGGTTTGATGATCAGTGTCATATCAAGGGCAGCATTTTATAACCCATTTTTCAAACATCATCTGTGACGAGAGCCTCCAATGAGTTTCCCATAGAGCTGCACATGATACCACACTCGGACAGGTCACGGGGTATAAAAAATACCTTAATGCCTTATTGTTTGACATTGTGACAAAGGGAAAAAACCCAAACTTTGGTAAGTTTATCCTACTGTGATGTCTTTCTCTATCTTCCTTCTTCTTCAGATACCTCCATGGCATCTTGATAGAAAATACAGCTCGTGTTCCACCATACTCCTGGATAACAGCACAGTCAGCAAGCCTGATCTCAGCCAAATATTAGGATGGTGAGTACAACGAGGTTGCCAAGGGCTGAGTGACAGACCCCCGTATGCTAAAAGCATCCCGGCCATCCGCTGTTAGTTCAGCCATTTGGTTGCCCTTTTCAGCAGGCAGTTGAAGAAGCTGATGTCAATGATATATGGATTTTTCAGGACCTAAGGATGAATTTTTTTAATCTTAGACACTGTGTGGTAAAAGGGAAAGCCAGTTAGCAAATAAGCCATCCCAGAATAATCACAGCTCTTTATCTGATGCATTTCTGTTATGACAGTATTGAACCTAATGGGCAGGAGAGGTGCTTTTTATTGGATGTTTCTAGGAAAAATTAGTAGTTCTTTATGGGCCATAGGCCTAGCACGATGGGCACTACTTTGGGAACTACTCTTGGAAGAAGGAACAGCTTGTCCTCCAGTGGCACCGTAGTGTATCTGCATTTAAATTTTCCCATCATGCACCAGCACATCATAGGCCACAATCAGAGATGCCCTTTCACAACACCCTTGACAGATGGCTTCAAGTTGTTTTAAAAAGCCAGCTCCAATGGAGATGTCCAAAAAATATTATTAACATGTCCTTCCATTATGAGTGTTGATATTCAGAAAACAGTTTGACAAGTGGTACCTCAGAATGTTAATGTCCTTATCCCTAACTTCACTTTCCAGTCTATAAACACGACTAAGTTACAAGCTTAAGTTTGTCTCTAATGTACTAGTTTTAAGCTAATTTGTTAGTAACTTCTACTTTAATCAAAAATGGCCATTAATACTCCTAATAATGTGACTTTCCTCTCTCATGTATAACAATAATTGAGATCCAATTCTGTTTCAGCAAGAACTGGACTTCACCTGTGTCTAAAGCCCTGAGCTTTGATCTGTATGGTGGCATCACTTAATGTTTGTATTCAGTCCTAAGTAAAAAGCCACTCTTTCTTGGCTAGAGTCCCTGACTTCTTCTGATTTCAAAAGATTCTAATGTCTCAGTATGCAATTCAAAAGTAGTTTTTAAGCTTGCCCTTGTTCAAACAAGTGAAAGTCCTACTTTTTCTTTCAGTGTGGTCTAAATTTTACAAGATTTTTTTAAAAATTGAAATATATATACAAAATAATATATATTTTTGGAGAAGGGGTTTTGCCGTGTTCGCCAGGCTGGATTCAACCTCCTGGGCTCAAGCAATACACCCAAGTCAGCCTCCCAAAATGCTGTGATTATAGGCATAAGCTTCCGTGCCTGGACTAGAAGTCTATTTTTGAAGCATAGTAAGTTTTAATTTACTCTCCAGTTTTAGAAGGGATTATTTGGTATATTTGCTTTTGATGAAAGAAAGGTTTACTGAGCAAGTTAATACAGAAAATTGGCTTTTAGGAAAGATTTTGAAAAACGTATTTCATGGTTAGTAGAGCATTGTTCTCAATGGAAGAAGTGAGCCATATTAGATCCAGTGTGCAGCAAATGTGGAGGCTACTGCTTCCTTTGTGTGAAAAAGTGATGGTTCTAACATAAAAATTACATGTTTTCCCTGTCATTTGCTCTTCTTTCTACCCATAAAGCCTTTCATCTGTGCGAGTCATTTCTATCTATGTGTGCATATGCTTCAATTTATACCATAAATTGGTATTTTCTGAACACCTGCAGTTCACAGGAGCACTGTTCAGGGACCTTGGGTGAATCCGTCTTAAACCTTGGTTCTCTTAACTGTAAAATGGGCGGTGCATGGAGTGTCACGTGAGGTTCGGTGGTCCTTGTCAGCATGTAACTTCAAATTCTGTGATCTTATAATTTGGAGATGACACTGTTGGAAGCACTATAGAAATATCTCTCTTAGATGCTAATAATGTTGTAAGGCCTACTTTTTACAACTCCAATTTGCCTTCTCAAATTATTCTCAGCCTCATTTTAAATGTTGAGGGTGAATGGAAGGACAGACCTTATCAAAGAAAAGCCCCTGTTTCCTGACACACAACATCTGTGGATGTCTTTGTAACACAGTAACATACATCCAAAGAGTTGTATTTGTTCATTCATACTTTCTTTAAACTAATGTGGAAGTACCTGTCATTAATATTGTATGATGTGGTGTTACGCTGTGTGTTTAGTACTGCTTATTTTAGGAGAGCTACAAGTGTCATCGATTTTTGGATGCGTTATGTTGTTTACTAATAAATTTTCTACTAATCATGCATAGGCGATTTTAAATTACTTTATTTGGTATAAAGCACATTCATTCTGTGCTTTTAGGGAAATAATGACAAATGGGTGAGTACTAAATCAGCTGAAATGCAGGGCCTAGCAACTTAAAAAGCAAAACACTACTGTCTGGCCTAAATGTAAGCATATGAACACATAGATATAAGTAACTTGCACAGAATGAAAGGTTCTATGGGCAGAAGAGCAAATGACAGGGAGAATATGTCATCATTTATACCTAAGAACCATCTGCAGACGCAAGTCTTCTATCAGCCTTTTGCGTAGTATTTTGGTTCTCCTGTTTTTGCTGTAGAGCCAGAGGACTAAAACAAAAGAAAAGTGCTCACATGATATTGTTTTGAATACACGATTCCAGGGCCACTGAGAGGGTTCCCTCCCCCGCCTTTGGAAATACATCTTCAGACCTAACAAATGATAAAATCAGTTCTTACAACTTTTGTTTTTCTCCACAGTGTGACCATGGCAATATGTTACAACATAAAGCACAGGTGAGCTCTTTGAAACCTGTCTTCTTATTCCAGCTCATCACTTTGTGTCATATGCAACACGCTGTCAGGTCCTAACTCTAGACATTATAAGCTGTAGAGTGCTTATTTTACAGCGCTACAGTAAATCGTTTGTGGGTTTTTTGGTTCGTAAAAATCTTTTAAATTATTAAGGGTTCCAAAGTGTATTTGTTTATGTCTTTGTTTGCAATTCATTTGGAAAGAAGCAGTAAAAAGATGCCCTACCCTCATGCAAATATATAGTAGGAAAGAGGCGTATTTATAAAGCTATCAGGTTACTGTGGGTATTCTTTAACCCCACCAAAACTCCAGAAGTGCTAACTGATTAAAACAGTAATAAGAGGATTGTACATATCAATGAATTCGTTCACTAATAGTCACTGAGCTTTCTTGTACAATAAATGGATCTGTCCCCTTACTGGCTGTTACAATATTATGCATTGGCTACTTGGTTTACTTAGAGTGTCAAAAACTCACTTTCATTAGTATCACCACCATTATAAAAATGTCTTCAAATATGGAGATGCCGTCAAGCTCACAGTAGTACGTATGAGTTTTCAAAGTTGAGATTTTCAGCTTGAAAGTTTTAGCTTTATTATAGACAAATCCTTGTTATTTTCCTTGAAATGACAGACTCACTTGACTTAATTTTATGGATAACAGTCAGTTATACTTTCAGATACAAATGGTGTATTGTGAAAAATTGGCTTGTTCAGCTCACAATTTAATCACAAGTGCTTTTCTTTAACATGACCATACTTCAGTATGCAGAAGCGCTTTATGTGAACTTTCTACTGAGGATACTAAAAAGAGAGGCCAAGATTTAGTAACATCATTAATTTTTACTGTTTCATCAAGGACATTCTTCAGTGAAACATGCTCTTTGATACAAACTGCAAGGGGCCGTGAAGAGTGGAACGAATACTGGTATAATTCGGTACCACTGCCCTTATTCATACTGAGAAACCATCAGTTTTACCCACGTTTGCTTTTAAACAGTCATTACAAGTCTTGAACAGGAAGAAAGCAATCAATGTCTTAATACTTTTTAAAAGTAATAAATCATTTGTGTGTTTTATTTTCAATCAGCTTCTCAGGTTAAATTAGTATTCTTGTAAGAACAGTTTGGGCCATACATGGTGGTTGACACCTGTAATCCCAGCTATTTAGGAGGCCAAGGTGGGAGAATTATTTTGAATCAGGTGTTTGAGACCAGCCGGGGCAATGTGGCAAGACCCCATCTATCAAAAAATACAAAAAAACAAAAAAGAAAAGATCAGCTGGGCATGGTGGTATGGACATTTTGTCCCAGTTACTTGGGAGGCTGAGGCAGGAGGATTGCTTGAGCCCACGGAGTCAAGCCTGCAGTGAGTCAGGTTTGTACCACTGTGCTCCATCCTGGGGGAAAGAGCAAAACCCAATAATAACAACAACAACCACCAGTTCTGACATCATGGGTCTCCTAGGGAATCTCAGGGGTCCACCGACCACATTAGGAAAACCACTGGTTTCCTAAATAATCACATAATGTGTTAGTTTGTAAAGTTCATTAAAGACTGCCTTCTTTTAAAATGAAAAGGCAATTAAGTGTGTAGCTGAAACTACTTCAGCAAACATAAAGTATAAGAAAGAAAGATTTGGGAAATCTTAATGGATTCTAAAAAGTTCTAAAATCCTTATTGCCAACAACTACTGCTTCCTAAAATGTTCCTGTGTTCCACTCCACCATGAGGTTAGAGGAGTAAAAATAGACATAGCTTCTTACCATTGCCTGTTAGCGGGAGTGAGTATTTAAAGGCAAGTCTGGCTCATCAATGTAGAAAAGACTTCCCAGTTCAGAACGTGATGTGTTGATGAATAACAGGTCAAGAAACCCTCTGAAGGCCAGGATCCAGGAGAAAAACTGGCAACAACTGTTTTGGTGAACAAATTTTACCAAAGCAAACAAGAAGTATCTCCCTCCACCCTCCATGCCCTACTCCCAGCAGATACTTTACTAAGATATTAACAATTCCTGAATTAATCTCTTAAATGCACTTTCCTCTTTTATAGATATGCAAACAGATCTCTGGCTATTTTTGATGAGCCAATACATCCACTTTCAGTAAGTGTCACTTTCTCTGAGGTTCTGTTTATGTCTTATGAAGTTGTGTTGATTTCATGATGAAGTCAAAATCATCCACCATTAAGTCTTCACTAAGTTGTGTCTAATCATCTTATGTAAGGAGTGTTGTAAATTGGTCACACTGGAGTAAGAGCTGACGTACAGCTTTGTTTAATTTGTGCACTAAGGGGAATAAACATACCATCCAAATAACAAAATGTGTCATTTTAAAAGATAAGTTTTTATAGCAGCAAACAATAAGAATATTTGTAAGTAGTCCTAACAAATATGAACGAACTCTGTGAATGGAATTAGAAAACAATTTAAAGTTAAATTTGTTTAAATGCTATCAAAACTTAAAAACTTCCTGCTTCAGGCATATGATAGCCACAGGGCCACCTTAGCACCTATGCTTACACAAAACCAAAAATATTTTAAGATCCTACCGTTTATATTTTTAGAACTAAAAGACATATTATCCCAGCAAGATTATTCTAAGGGACATGTGGGCACCAATTTTAACATCCCCATCGTAAGAGTACTTAAGAAGTTTTCTTGAATGAATATGTATATTGACTTTCTTCTTCTTTCAGCAAGAAAATATTCCAGGGAAATCCTTTGAGGATGATCCCACACGCAACTGCATTTTCAGTTATTTCTGTGCTCTTTCTAAAGTCACAAAACTAACAGCTCCAGTTGCAATCGTAGCATTGGTAAGCTATTTCTTATTTATAAAGCATCTTTAATAACTGGTCTCCTACACAGCGTATGGCCGTGTTTCTAAATAAAAGTTCCTAAAGTTATCATCAGATCTTTTAGGAGAAACCTATGCAAACAAAGTAAATACACATATTAGAGTTTAATCATCGTCATGTTTTAAAATGATGCCATTGCTTTTCTTATCACAGAATAATTGCTGCTGAAAGCAGCAGGAGATACTTCTGGTTTCTCCCTCAACAGATTCCAATGTAGGTCTAAGCTGAGTTCCAGGCTGTATTTCCCCACAGTTCTGACCTGGAGCTGCTGCTCTGAATGCTTTGTTGTTCCTGTTGACCTCTTGTGCCTGTTCGGGAAATTGCCCAGGAATGTGGAACTACTAAGACTTGGACGTGGGCTTTGCTAGTTAGCCTGCCAAGCCATAGCTGTGTCCTTACCTCTACATGGTTCTCCCAGAATTCCTGTGGTGAGACTCATTCAGAATATAAAGTCCTGTTCAGATGGCTGGGATGGTTTGACCCTCCCCACACTAACCATGTGGTAGAGGAATGTCAACTACATGGCCTGGAGAGAAAGGATACTTAGAGCAGTACCCTCTCCTTCAGCATCCAGCTAGAGCTTAGGGGTGAAGGCCTCCGCTGGGCACCTGCATAGAAACTTCTCCGTGAACACTGGATCAAATGCAGGCCATTTCATGGAACTCCAGCCATTGGGAATGCCCAGCACATGCTGGGGGGAAGCAGGAGTGGTACTTCCAGATGGAGAGAGAGAGAGCTGAGGCAGGAGGGAAAGCTGGATTGGAAGAAGGGGAATTTCACTGTATACAGGCTAAATTTGGTGTGACTGTGAGATAGCAGAGTGACGTGTGCAGTCATTATTTGAATCAACGGAACTGGAACATGAATCTGAGCAGTGCAGTCATCATTTGGATGTATGGGACTGGAGCATGAATCTGAGCTGGAGGTAAGGAATGAAGAGTAAGAATAGCTGCTCAAGGCGAGGCACAATGGCTTACACCTGTCATCCCAGCTCTTTGGGAGACCAAGTCAGGCCATCACCTGAGGTCAGGAGTTCGAGGTCAGCCTGGCCAACACTGTGAAACCCTGTCTCTTCTAAAAAATACAAAAAATTACCTGGGCATGGTGGTGGACACCTGTAATCCCAGCTACTTGGGAGGCTGAGGCAGGAGAATCTTTGGAACCTGGGAGGCAGAGCTTGCAGTGAGCCAAGATTGCACCACTGCCCTCCACCCTGCACAACAACAGCAACACTCTGGGGAAAAAAAGAGAAAAAGAGTAGATGCTCAAATGCAAAGAAACTGTTTAGAATGAAAGTGGACAAGCCGGACATGGTGGGACACACCTATAGTCACAGCTACTCAGGAAAAGGGAAAAAAGAGAAGATGGACAAAAGATAGCTCTATAAAGACCACCAGCATCTGAGGGGCAAGCCCCCAGTAAAGTGCCAGAGTGGGAGGAGGAAGAGCAGGGAAATGTGATAAGAACAAAGGGTTCGCGATAGGAAAGGCTGGGGTCACAGTGCTACAGGCTGCCAAGAAGGTCCCCATTCCATAAACACCCCTGGGATGCCAACCCTGTGTCACTCTTCTAAATGCTGGGGTAGAGAAGAGGACAGGGCGAGCACAGTCTTTGTCTTTATGAGGCATTTGTTTTACTGAGGAAAGCAGTTCTTCTTTTAGGTAATGGCAAATAGCAAAATGATAAAGCACGATTCAGAGAGAGTGATGGGAGGGGCTCGCTGTTTCTGACAGAATGATCAGGAAGAGCCTCTCTAGAGAGGACACATCTGAGCAGTGACCTGACTATAAAGCGAGGATGCTAAGGAATGCTGGCATTATAGGCAGTGGGCTGAGTGCCAAGACTGAGACAGGAACACATTTCACGTGTGTTCAAGGAACAGACAGCAGGGAGCCCGTGTGGTGAGAGAATGAAGGAAAGAATGGTAAAGATGCGGCCGCACAGGCGGAGCCGTCGCTCACAGGGCCCTTTGGCTTGCAGACCAGGGTACCAAGTTGAGGTTTTATTCCAGTTTGAAGCGGGGACTAATGGTAGATCTTGAGCAGGGGAGTGCAGAGTTCTTAATTTAAAGGTTATCCCAAGTGCTTGGGAGAGAGCAGTCCATAGTTGGGAGGGGGGTTGGGGCAGAGAAGAGGACTAAGTAGCAACTACGCTGTTACAGGTGAGCCGTGACACGTGGGGGCACAGAACCTGAAGCAGGCAGCCTGCCAGTGAAGGTAGCCGTGGAGGGATTACACACGGATTGGAGGAGGGTAACTCACATGTAACTATTAGTCTCCAGGACCTGGGCCAATGGCAATTTCCTGGACAAGATTAGGGCCAGGTTGGGGAGTGGAGCCTTGGGGTGAAGGGCTCTGGTTTGCCGGTGTGAAGGCTCCGGGGACCTCAACAAGAGGAGTCTCAGGTGAGTGATGGGGTTGGGGGGGGGTGGTTAAGATGAGATGGGAGGCAAGGAGCTGGCACCAGGGCATGACACCTTGAGCAAATGAGAGGATGTCGTGGGGGAGCTGGGGAGAGCAGGATGGGAACAGGCAACACATTTGTATTGGGGAAAATCTCTGTCAGAGAGAGAGAGAAAGTCTTCAAGAAGAGGTGATTTGGGGAACAGTGTTCTGCAAAAGTGGATAGGATCCATCATGCTGGTAGAAGAGTCAATGTTAAAAGAGAAACTTTCTCACTGACCCAGGAGGGCAAGTGGTATCGATGAGTGTCAGCGGGTCACTGGCTTACCAGTAAAGGTGACAGGAAGTTGAGGGCTTGCCAGTGCTGTTTCAGTGCTCTCTCATGAGTCCTGTGGAGTTGAACACTAGGAGGGAGGGTTATTCCTTGGAAAACCGACAGTGCAGGGTTTTAGAGAAAGGGAGCAGGATCTCTCATAAGAACATGTCATGTTCAAGGGCCATGTGATTTGGAAAACACAGTTGACTTTGGAGAACATTGCCAGATCTGAGCCACCAATCTGATAATGTTCATACAATAAATGAACTCTCTTAAAATAAACTGTTTTTCTTTCACCTTTATTCAAAGACCTCAAGTAGCATAGAGTCATACTCTTCTAAAGAGCACCCTCTGAGGTAGCAACATCTCACAGCTTACCTCTGTAACCTTCCCTCTGCTGGTCCTTCTGCTAGTTCTTTATAGGATAGAGATTGGACAGATAGACAATCATTTCTGAGATTATCTCACAAACTGCTTGGCAGGTTTACAGCCACCCCAAGGATAGAGAGGCTGGCAGCTCTCTCTGCCTTCAAACCACCAGAATTGACTGAATGCAGATACTGGAGTACAAGAAATAAGTTTTTGTGAAGTGATTGTGGAGACATGGAAAGTAGGGGCTGTGAGCAGGACCCTCCATTCCTTCACATGCGTTCCTCATCAAGGCGCTGAATACAGGGACTGTTTCTCAGCAACAGAGACCTGCCCTTGTCATGCTGTCTGCCCTGCAGCACTGGGAGGCACGCTTGACCTGCAGTTCCTAAGCCTGTGTCCCAAAAGCGGGTGAGTTGTTGTGAAAAGGAGAAGACAGCAGTGTTCTCAGTATGACTTGGGTTCTACACGTTCTAGCATGGCACACCTGTAAAATTCCTATCTACCTGCCAGCCAGGTGTGACGCTGCACGCGGATGGCACTGTAGTGTTTCCTGAACAACCTTAATCTGCACCAGGCCTGTGTTTGTGCTGCCTTTCATGAGTGTGAAGGTGCTGAGGGTGCCTTTCTTCATGCTCACATCCCTGTGAATGAAATTGGCATGAAAATTTCTGTGGGCAGAGTATGCTGCAGAAGTATCTGACTATGACGGGGACTGGGCCTCTTGCTTTGTCTGAGCAAACTCTCTGCAGAACATGAGAATAAAAGGCACTTAACGTTCTGGCCAAAACCAGAAGTCTTTCATTCTTAAATGTTATCACCACACTGAAACAGAACTGAAATCAAAGACAAGTGCTCTCTTTGGCAGGTGTACATTGAACGCCTTTTAACTAATGCTAGCATCGATCTTTGTCCTACTAATTGGAAACAAGTTGTCCTCGGAGCCACGCTTCTGGCCTCCAAGTTTTGGGGAAATCGTCGTCACTGGAGTGCGGATGACAGCCAGAATCCCAAGGATGTTGCAGTTGAGACAATGTCAGTTTCTAAGGTTTTGGCAAACTTTGTCATCATTTTCCATGCCTCATTTGCTCTCCAAGTTATCAGTGTAAGATATATCTTTATAGGTTTTCTTGTGCAGATAAAGGAAGTAGGCATAAGACCACAGACTTCAATCTATCCAGCTTTAGTATAACAGTTTATATTTTCCAGCATTAATAGGTAAGTCTTGATCTGTTATTGTTGTAATAACTGGCTGATAAACTGAAGTGTTTTTCTGATTGTTTTTTGGCAAACCTCTTACAAGTGTGCTGTCAGAATGACACAGTGCAGTAAATATCTTTATAGCTTTTTAGAAGCCACCTGCCAGTTTCAGTCCCCTTTGAAGGGGTAAACATCAGGCCTTTGAAATAACTGGCCACTTTTCAGGTTTTAAGGCCTCTGGACTATGCAGAACTTACAGCTTTAACCTAAGTCACCCATTGTGTATTTGCTTTGGCGGGTGCTTGTCTCCCCCTTTAATCTGAAGATCTGCTTTTATAGGAACCTTGAGATATGATGTTAAATAGCTACAGATTTCTCTGCCCTGGCTCCTCCCCATTAACATTGCATGTGTTTGGAAATTGGTCTGATGAGTTAGAAGCTTGCACGTTCACCTCCCGCAGTGTGAGAAGCATTTCTGGGGCTTCACACCATGCTCACCACACTCACAGGCTCCCTGGGTACTCAGACATTCACAGAAGCAGGCTCGGGCCAGTAGTTGTTTATGAGAGTGCAGGAGCTGTGCAGGGTCATGTAGTTCCTCCCAGATGCACCAACATGGCACTGCAACACAGCTTCCCCAGGGTTCCCTTCCCATTTGGCCTTATGACTGCTGTGAAGTGAAGGGCCCTGAAGCAGGCAGGCAGGGTGAGCAAGGGGGCATTTCCAGCAGAGCTGCCCTGGGTGCCCGCTGGACAGTGAGGACAGCTGTGTCGGCCGCATCTGGTGCAAGACAAGGGAGCAGCTCTTGTTTACGATGACCGGCAGAAAAGACAATGCCAGGCAGTGGCACAAGTTAGTTTTGTGATCCATCTTTGCCCGTGACTCCACAGAGGAGGACTGCTATTCAGAATCACCTCAGTGTATGGCTGCAATTGAAGATACAGTTTATATTGTAGATACACTGCAGTGTGTATATATCTACATTCAATCACTTGTGCACAGGAGTTCAGACCTGCTAGGTAACACAGTGAAGCCTGTCCGTACAAAAAATTTTTTTAAAAATTAGCCAAGTGTGTTGGCAGGTTCTGTAGTAGTCCCAGCTACTTGGGAGTCTGACGTGGAAGAATTGCCTGAGCCTGGTAACTTTAGGCTGTAGTGAGCTGTGATCACGTGACTGCACTTCAGTCCTGGGTGAGGGAACCAGACTCTCTCTAAGAAACAAACAAACAAACATTTTTGTCACCACTTTGCTAATAGTATAAACCAAGTGATAATTGTGATATTTGGGGTAGCCATTTTAGCAAAGAGTATAACAGCAAATGAATTTGAAACAAATGGAAGTACTTTGAAAGCTGCAAATGCTAAAGGGAGTTTAATCATAGTCATCCACTGCAAACTGTTCCCTAAAAGGAAGCACGATTTGTGACTGCCTGATTTCTCCTTCTCTGCTGCCTAGCCAGAGCTGATTTATCAGTACAGGATAATTGCAATAGAGAAAGTGTTGAATTCATGCAGAGATAGCTGTACAGGAGACCAGAGTTTGACTATTACTGAAATTAGTCTCTCTGAAAACTCTGGGATGGTTTTTTAAAAGAATAATTTGGTGGGTGGGTGTCAGAAAGTGGGGAGTGCTGACAGATCAGGTCAGCGATGAAATCATAGGGCAACGTTGAAGCTGTCCTCCTGCATTGAGTTGGCTGCTGGGTTGGGGCCAAAAAACCGGATGAGCCACGTTGATTTGTTAGGGTGGTGTCACCTGATCCCAGTACAACGTCTGCAAAATATCTCAAGCACTGATTTTAGGTTTTACAATAGTGAAGTTATTCCCAGGATCAATATGGGCAGGTTCAAATTCTTGCAGCCTTCAGCCTCATGACTCCTAAGCCACAATTTCTAATCTTGTGGCTAATTTATTCGTTGTGGAAAGGTCATCTATCTAGTTCCCAGGTGGGAAAGGGGTTTGTTTTGGGAAAGGGTTGTTACCATCTTTGGTTTCAAAGTTAAACTACAAACTACATTCCTTCCAAAGTTAGATTGGCCTCTGTGTAGGAAAGAACAAGGACAGCTTGGAGGTTAGAAGTGAGATGAAGTCACATCAATCCTCTTTCACTGTCATCATTTTCTCAGTTACAATTTTTGCAAAGTTGGTTCCACATTTGTAATCATGAACACTTAGTTCTGCCATTTTGGCAGCTGAATTGTTCTCAAAACCTGCAGCTAAGCTGCCTGGGGCTCTGATTTCCAGTCACAAGATCAGAGAGCATGCAGGGATAAGTGCAGGTTTCCACAGAAGTGAGCTCCAGAAGCAGTGGAGGCAGAGGTCAGCCCCAAGAAGACAGGTTCCAAACAGAGCTGTTTGTGTGTGAACGGAGAAACACCGGGAGATGTGGTCTGAACAGGCTGTTTCTGTTTATGATCTTGGGAAGCTGAAAAGCATTACGTCCAAACATTTAATAGACATGTGTCTCACCCTACTGCTCTTGACTATTTCCAATGATCCCATTTTGAGTGTCAGTTTAACAGATAAAGAACTGCTGTCCATCAGATTTTTCTTAAAACGTTCCAACATCGATGTGTCTCCGCATAATATATATCCTTTCTAGAGAGTTAAACCGAGTAGCCACTATGCAGAAATGCTGTGTTGTAAAGGGTATGCTGTTCAGTCAACTAGCTGTTTAAAAAACCAGAAATCGGCCAGGCGCGGTGGCTCAAGCCCGTAAAACCAGCACTATTGGAGGCCGAGGCGGGTGGATCACGAGGTCAAGAGATCGAGATCATCCTGGTCAACAAGGGGAAACCCCGTCTCTACTAAAAATACAAAAAATTAGCTGGGCATGGTGACGCGTGCCTGTGATCCCAGCTAATCAGGAGGCTGAGGCAGGAGAATTGCCTGAAACCGGGACGCGGAAGTTGCAGTGAGCTGATTGCGCCATTGCACTCCAGCCTGGGTAACAAGAGAGAAACTCCATATAAAAAGAAAAAAAAAAAAAAATCTTAGAAGATGAATCTGCTGTTCACAGAATTCTTTTCTTCAGTGATTAAACCTCTATGAATAGCTACGTTAATTCTGGGAAGTGCCATTAATTTCTGTAGTAAGTCACGTCCTGATTACCTGTCTATTCAAATATTGTTTCATTTACATTTCTATAGACCTATGGATACGTGAACAGGATATTAATTTTAGAAGGAGGTTCAGTTGAATTTTACATTCAGCAAATGAGATCCCCACATCTTGACTTAGAGTCTAACTGCCCTCCACTTTCAAGCATTTGCTTACTTGGCCAATGGGTAAAAGGTTAAAACGTTCAAACCAAGAAACCAAATGTATTTTTCAGATATTGATCATTTTTAAGCAATTAACTCATTACAGGGCTTACTCTGAAAGCAGTCAGAATGACTCTAACTGTGTACCTATTAATTTAGCTTTGGTGAGGGCAGCTGGATGACCGTGAGGCAGAGGACGGCTCCCAGTGCTTTCCTCTCCCATTGCATCCAACTCCCCCACATTCTGTTCTGTCCAGGGGTGACAGATGCCGAGTTCTTCAGGGTTGCATTCCCAACTCAAGAGCAACACTGCATGTGTTATGGCCAGGGCCCTACTATAAATCACATTATAAAATTAGTTTAGCCAAAATGACTCTCCTTGACTTTTCTGCCTTTCAAATTGTAAATGTTGTTCTTCCCCAGTCTCTTCATAATATTAAGGTGAGCAGAAACTTGCATTATGCCTCCTTGACACAGCCGAGTGTGCTGGAGCAGAGGGAAGGGGATTCTTTTTGCCATAAATGTATCTTGCTTATGTATTTATTTGGGATCAATTCTCCTTGTAGCCTTACAGTTTTTCCTCCTCCGAGGTAATAGGGTGGCTCTCCATGGATCCCCTTGATGCCATGGTGATGCACCCCATCTTCCTGTTGGTGCTTCTCTACTTCAGCAAGTCCCTTCCTGTTATTGTCCTGGGAAATATGCCTGGAGCTCCTTCAGAGCTAATAAATGGTACCCATCATTCCTGTCATCTCATCACTATTGTGGGGTTTGTGAGTGAGCTTGGAGTCTGAGTTGTGCAGCTGCCCTAAGGGAACTGTGAAGAATAAGCCCCGAGGCAGCAGCAGGAGTGCAGAAGAGGCTTCCACCTCTCCCTCATCCCAAACTTGGGCTGCTGGGATGCAGAGGAGACCCCAAGCAGCTGTGCCTTGTTTGGACATTAGTGTAAGGACCCAACCACTCAGCCTTTATTTGTTTCAAAACAGAACTTTGAGCATCCTAGTAGCTCAGAATATTTTTAAAGATAACCCACTTGACTAAAATTGCCCTGTGTTCGCTTTATTGTGTTTCTCCTCCCACAGGAGTAAGATGGAGAAGAGTTTTTTGGAGCTACTTGAGTTTAATATTCATGTGTCTGCCAGTGTTTATACAAAATATTACTTTGACCTGCGTGCCTTGGCATACGACCATGACCTGTGTTTTCTATTTAGTTTTCTTCGCAAAGATAAAGCAGAGAGATTGAAGGTAAGGCTGTGAAGTCACTTAGTGGAGTTTCCCATTGGCCGCAAAAGCCAACATCTGTGACAAAATCATATTAAGTAGTGATTAGGAAAATGAAAGCCTTAAAATTAACAGACCAAAGTGCTTACTTTTTTGGCATCATATTTCAAGTCTTTTATGCATTATACAAGAATCATCATTATTATTATTATTATTATTATTATTTTAGGAGAAGGAGTTTCGCTCTTGTTGCCCAGGCTGGAGTGCAATGGTGCGATCTCAGCTCATTGCAACCTCTGCATCCTGGGTCCAAGCGATTCCCCTACTTTGCCTCCTTAGTAGCTGGGATTATGTGCAGGCACCATCATGCCCGTATATTTTGTATTCTCATTAGAGACAGGATTTCTCCATGTTGGTCAGGCAGGTCTCGATCCCTGACCTCAGCTGATCTGTCCACCTTGGGCTCACAAAGTGCTGGGATTACAGGGATGAGCCACTGTACTCGGCCATGGATCTGTATTTTAAAACGTTATTGATATTCTCACTGCTTTGACCATAATTCAGAATATTTTTAGTTAAATTTAATCTGTTCTTAATGGGTTTTTTATTTTCTACCTGTTCACATAGCATACATGAATAAATGCAGTTGTATTCCTAATTATATGTAAATAGACAATACACTTACTGCTCTTGACTGTCTTTTACTTAAGCAATTGCAATTTCGTGTCCTTGTCTATTCTGTATATCTCGGTGCAGTCCCAGGAGTTTATCAGACAAAGCAGTAGTGGCTGACAGACTTGTGCTTAGACTGTATAAGGTGACAGTGTTTCAAGTACTAGGTGTAGGAACGACATGAGTTTCAGTGAAAATGGCTTCATGGGACAATGTAAGATTTGTGGCTTATGACTCTTGGTGAGTATACAGGAAAATTCCAACTGACACAGACACATTTAAAATAGGCACTGTCTCTGGTGTCTCGGTGGTACTTTGGAATAATACATTTCTCTACCACAATGTGTAAGTAAAGTAGCACCTTGTGGTGCTTCCATCATTAGGCTTCTTGGGTGTTCTCAAGCAGCCCTGCATGCACCTGCCTCATTAAAATCTGCTTGGAGTGTGTAGTAACTACTAAGGATTCGGTAGAATTTGAATCACTGAGTAAGTTGATTGTTTGGCACAAGTGTATGTTGATTATGCTGAAGGAACAAGTGCACAGGTAACAGATAATATTGTTACAAGCTTGTCACAATACTCTGAAAATCTTTTGGAGCCCTATTTTATTTTTTATGTGACAGTATCACCAAGCAATGAGCCCAATTTTCAACCTATAAAGTAAGTTTGTCTTGCCTCTGGCAATCTTTTCATAGCTCTTAAAGGAGACTACCTTAGTGAATGGACAGGGAATTGCATCCTCAGAACCTGGCACTGTAAAACTCAGCCAAAGCAGCTACAAGGGAACCCTCCAAAGGAATCTGTATGTGTGGCTTCTCATCAATGATGCCTTTTTAAAAATGTTGCAGCCTTTTTAAAAATTGTACCCATTTTCTCTTTAATTGACTTTCCTAGGCTATGTCACCGCCATGTGAATACAAAGACTTGCACAAAGATGTCGCCACTGTGAGAAGGGCCGCCAGCATGGATTTCATCGCTATTCGGCATACTAATGCCATCTTACCTTAAAGACAGAAATTACCATTATAAGATCCTGGACTCGTCAACTGTAAAGACTACAAAATAGCACTTCTATTGCTGAAAAAGTCCAGGAAAATTAGGATCTTCTTTTTTTATGTTTTTTTTTTAAATTTTTTCTTGTTGTCGTTGTTGCTATTGTTGATTTTGTTGTTGTTGATTAGGATTTTCATAGAGCACAGATTTCTTCAGATAACCACACTGTGAAGCTGGGTGATGGTGGCATGAAGAGTGGGTGCCAGGTGCTACCTGCCCTTCTTGTTCCACTGAGTCCAGATGGCATTCCTAGGGCACTACCTTCTTGAACAACTCTTGGGGAAGACTACTGTCACATGGACACACCACATCCCAGTGCAGAGTCAACAGTCACCCACAGTCCCAAGCAGGTGACAATCTGAACTGAGCTGGAATTCAAAAAACTATAGAATTGGCCCCAGATTTGTGAGAGTGCCTGGGTTTGGATCTCTGTCCACAGAGGCACTGAATGCACGATGGCCCGAAACAACAAGTGTGGGAAGATAGAATGCATGGGGACAAGGCTGTCATTACTCCAAGTTCCATGGGGGCTCAGGCCTGTTCATCTCGTCTTTGAAGGGAATCTGTATATGTGAAATGAGGCTCCCACCTCATGGTAATAAAGGGAGAGATGAAATCAGCTCATCTTCCCCCAGGCCCATACTGGTCATACCAAAACACAGAGTCTTGCTGTGTTGCCAGGCTGGAGCACAGTGGCGAGATCTCCAGTCTCTGCAACCTCTACCTCTCGGGTTCAAATGACTCTCCTGCCTCAGCCTCCCAAGTAGCTTGGACTACTGGCATGAACCACCAACCCAGCTAATTTATATATTCTTAGTAGAGACAGGGTTTCATCATGGTGGCCAGGACAGTTTTGATCCCTTGACCTCGTGATCTGCCTGCCTCAGCCTCCCAAACTGCTGGGATTACAGGTGGGAGTCACTGTGCCCGGCCTCTTGCATTTACGTTCACAATAAAGTGGTTTGGAATATCCCACTGTTGATTTGTGATTTCCTCCTCCAAACATAGTCTGTGGCTCTGTATACATAACTGAAAATTTTCATGTATCAAAATTTTGTGTCTGAAGATGAAATATTAAATGAAACATGTTAAAACGTTTCATGCAAAGCCTTCGGTGCTTGTAGCGTCTACTCTTTGGTGAATACACAAATTCATCTATTTTAAATATTAACATTTGTATTAGATGTGATAATGATATTTTCTTTCTCAGTTTCACTTGTTAGATAGTTACGTATGTTCTTTCATAATTAATGATATTGTATCTGATATTTGATGTAAAAAACTCCTAGAATATTTGGAATTGATACTTGAAATTAAACAGCAAAATGAAAACTCCTGAAACCTAGTGATAATGTACTTATGATGGGTTTATTATCTATGATCTCTTTCATTGTTAATTTTTAAAGTTTCCGTGGAAAACTGTACTAAGAACTTAAAATTGTCTATAAAACTCTTCGTGCCCTGCGCTTTAGCTCCAATGCATAATGAATAAAGGAAAATGGATTTTCCTTCAGGAATTCTGCTGGACTCTTCCTTTCTTTTCCCTTTAACCTGGGGGCAGCGTCTTCAGTTCAATGGGGTGAGGTGACCATGAATGGCGTCCCTAGAACTGCCGCTGGGAGGAGTGTGTATGTGGAGATGGGTTTCGTGGCCACGTTTCTTCCTCGGGTGTTTCTGGTTCTGATGGTAGCTTTGAGGATGGTTTCTGAGGATCCTCTCCAGAGGATTCCTCCACCTTTGGTATCTCCCTTGGGGGAAGGCCCGAGAATATCTGGAGAGGGATTCCTAGGGTCACCCCTGTGTGACAGAGGTGCCTTGTGCGGGTCCAGAAAGCCGCGTTTTAGGGGCAGTGGAGCCTCATCTCCCCTGTAGGGTGGGCGGGATGTCTGAGGGAGTGCTGGAGGAAAGCCCTGTGTGTCGGGGTCGCTGTGCAGTCTCAGTACAGCCCTAGACCTGGGGAAGTCATGATGGAGACACAGAGGTGCTTGGGGCAGGGAAGGGGGTGGCCTAGGCAGTCACCAAGGTGTGAAAGCATCGCTGATGCCAGGAGGCAGTTTTGGGAGGGGTCTTTGGAGGAGAATAATTGTGGAGTCTCCACAGGCGGGGAACGTGTGAGGGTGCTCCAAGGCTGGAGGTCAATGCGGGGGTAGGTGGAAATAACCTAGGGAAGCTCTCAGGAGAATAATGGGCCCCACAAGGGTTGGGGTGGAAGGAAGGGGCCTAAACAGGTCCTGTCTTGCAGGGTCCTTGTGCAGGGTGTCTGAGAGATGGATCATCTGGGGCTCCTGAGGTCACCGATACCCTCAGTGCGGTGTTTTCCAGGGTCAGACCTTTCCAGGTCCTGGAGCAAGGAAATGAAACTGGCTTCTTCCTCCCCACCACCTGGTTGCTGCTTGGCAAACAACCTTCGGGAAGTGCCATGGCTCCTGGCATTCCCTGACAGGCCACAGAAGCGGCTCAGGGCTGGGCTCAGATCAAGGGGTCCTCTTAGATATTTATATTTGATGTTGAAAGTGACATGGGAATAAAGGCTTCATCTGCGCTTTTGTTTCTAGTCTCAAACTCCATTTTGCTGTGTGATCTTCAGCAACATTTCCCTCTTGGGGCCTCATATTTCCTATATATTTTGTGGGAAATCTGGAGTTTGGAACATGAGTTTCCTGTCTCAGGACTCAGTCTAACATCTATAAATGGCTGATAGGACATGAACCAGACTTATTTATTTATTTATTTATTTAGAGATAAAGTTTAGCTCTTGTTCCGTTGCCCAGGCTGGAGTGCAGTTATTTATTTATTTATTTATTTAGAGATGAAGTTTAGCTCTTGTTCCCTTGCCCAGGCTGTAGTGCAGTGGCAGGATCTCAGCTCACTGCAACCTCCATCTGCCGGGTTCAATAGATTCTCCTGCCTCAGCCTCCCAAGTAGCTGAGATTACAAGCACATGCCACCACCGTCCAGTTATTTTTTATCTTTATTTTTATTTTTTGTATTTTTAGTAAACACGGGTTTCACCATGTTGGCCAGGCTGGTCTCAAACTCCTGACCTCAGGTGATCCACCCACCTCAGTCTCCCAAAGTGCTGGGATTACAGACATGAGCCACCACTGCCAACGAGGGCATGAACCAGATCCATGACACTCAAAATGTGCTCCACTAGCCAGCACTCACCTCACCTGGGAGCTTATTAAAAATACAGAAGAATCAGGTGAGGTGGCTCACCCTTGCAATCCCAGCACTTTGGGAGGCCAAGGTGGCCGAATCACTTGCGGTCAGGAGTTCAACACCAGCCTAGCCAACATGGAGAAATCCCATCTCTACTAAAAATATAAAAAAATCTTAGCCAGGTATGAGGGCCGGCGCCTGTAATCCCAGCTACTGAAGAGGCTGAGGCAGCAGAATCTCTTGAACTCGGGAGGGAGCCACAGAGTGAGACTCCACCTCAAATCAATAAATAAATATTTTTAAAAATTAAAAATAGCAAAAAAATAAGAAAAATAAATAAAAAATAGCTTTCTTGTCGTGGCCTGCACACTGTTGGCTTGTGGGTCTCTGAGACCTGAAAATTGAGCGTTTTCACACCCCAGGGGCTTCCTCTGGCAGCTCTGCAGCTGTCACCATGCCACAGAATGAATATATTGAATTACACTGGTAACGCTATGGATACCGGTTGGATGACCATGAGAAAAGGAGAAAGAAGGAAAGTCCTGAGGCTCATGAACGTTCAAAGAAGGCAAAGAAAATGATTGGTCTGAAAGCTAAGCTTTACCATAAACAGTGCCGTGCTGAGAAAATACAAATTAAAAAGACTATCAAGATGCAAGAAAAGAGAAACACCAAACAGAAGAATGATGAAAAGACTCCACAGGGAGCAGTATCTGCCTATCTGCTGGACAGAGCGGGGCAACCTCAAGCTAAAGCACTTTCCAGTACGATTAAACAGAAACGAAAAGAGAAGGAGGGAAAATGGGAAGTCCCTCTGCCTAAAGTATGTGCTCAGGGAGAAACAGAAGCATTGAAAGTTATTCGAGGGCCAGGCATGGTGGCTCAGGCCTGTAATCCCAGCACTTTGGGAGGCCACGTGGGTGGATCTAAAGTTCAGGAGTTCAAGACCAGACTGGCCAACATGGTGAAACCCCATCTCTCCTAAAAATACAAAAATTAGCTGGGTGTGGTGGCAGGCACCTGTAATCCCAACTACTTGGAAGGCTAGGCAGAGAAGTGCTTGAACGCGGGAAGCGGAGGTCGCAGTGAGCCAAGATGGTGCCACTGCACTTCAGACTGGGTGACAGAGCAAGACTCTGTCTCAAAAAAAAATAAAAATTAAGGAAAGAAACAGTGGGATTATCCTGGGAGTACAATGGAAAGAAACTCTAATACCACAGCTATACAGCAGACCTAAAAGCAATCAGTCTTCATTAGACGTCAAAGAACTCTATGAAAACTATTTTAAAGACAAATGTAGATACCATAAACTATGTGGTTTAAAACTTAAAAGTACAAGCTCTGACATAAAGCAATGCATGTTTTTAAACAAAAGGCAAAAATAACCCACAACAATCAACTATATAAAAGCCATGTTCCACAAAGGAACATATAGCACTTTTACACAATTAGCATGTAAGAAATGATGCATGATGATTGCTTTTCTTCTTATAATTTTTGTATTTTTAGTATAGATAAGCTTTCACCATGTTGGCCGGGTTGGTCCTGAACTCCTGACCTCAAGTGATCCACCTGCCTCAGCCTCTCAAAGTCCTAGGATTACAGGTGTGAGTCACCACACCTGGCTGGCAAGTAAAGAACAAGCTTTCTGAGTAACACAAGCAAACCTCCCACAGTTAATTCAGAGTTGAGGACCACTTACACTACCGAATTCACGCTCAATCACTTTAGATTCATGAAAGGTACAGGTGATAATCATGTCTCCTTTTTTTTTCCTTAACTAAAATCGAACCTGTCATTTATGAACTTCTTTTCTTATCAGCCTTTGCCTATTAACTTATATTAAAGAATAATCTGGGCTACGCACAGTGCCTCACGCTTGTAATCCCAGCACTTTGGAAGACCGAACAGGGGTGGATCACGAGGTTGGGAGTTTGCGACCAGCCTGATCAACATGATGAAACTCCGTTTCTACTAAAAATACAAAAAATTAGCAGGGCATGGTGGCGCGTGCCTGTAATCCCAGCTACTCAGGAGGCTGGGGCAGGAGAATTGCTTGAACCCGGGAGGCCGGGGTTGCAGTGAGCCAAGGTCACGCCACTGCACTACAGCCTGGGCGACAGAGTGAGACTCCGTCTCAAGAAAATAAAAAAGAACAATTTGAAAACTAAGATTTCTTTCCCTTTTTTCTTGTTTCCTTCTCCCAAAAAAAATGGGGAGGTTGTTATTTGACTATACTTACCAAAACCTTATATTCACTGAAAATTATAAGTTAAAATACTAATAAGCAATCATAATTTCCTATTGTCTCAACTATTTTTTCTTACCTTTAAAGGAACTCTACATTTTAAATATTATTAAATTTTAAATTATACATTTTATGAACTAGCATGTCATTTAGAAATTCACTTTCGCTTTTATAGTTTTTATTATTAAAAATATATTTTTCAAATTTTTTATTTTTCTAAATTTTTAGTAGAGATGGGGTTTCACCATGTTGGCCAGGCTGGCCCTGAACTCCTGACCTAAAGTGATCCACCTGCCTCAGCCTGTCAAAGTGCTGGGATTACAGGCATGAGTCACCACGCCTGGTGACTGGCGAGGTCACTGCTCACTGCAGCCTCCACTTCCCAGGCTCAAGCAGTCTTCCCACCTCAGCATCCCAAGCAGACGGGACAACAGGCACGCACCACTGAGGCAGCAAAACAGGATCTGGAGGCGGGGAACATAAAGTCGATCTCACACTTGGGCTGTAACAGGAAATATCCTCTCCACAGAGAACAGGTCAAGTAAATGGCTCTGTAACCTTACCGTTTCTCTGAAAACATGGGCGATGTCTCCACTTGCCCGGGGTGCATTCCAAGGGAGTTCTGCCATATTCCGCGAGGAACTGGGGTCCGATCTAAACTTTTCATGGGAAAAGTACTGCGGTCGTGGGATGAAGTTACGTAGGAGTAAGGGGGAAAACCACGTCGCCGAAGTGACCGGTGAAACTGTCCTACAGCCCCTGGTCCGTGCGGCTCGGGCCGGGAATCTGCGGCGCAGGTGGCGGCTCCTGGTGCTGCAGCGGGGTCGGGGCGGCGGCCGAGGCGGCGGAGGCGGAGGCCGAGGTGATGCGCAGCCGCTGGAAACCGCTGGAAGCCGCTGGGCGGGAGGCAGGGCACCTCCAGGCCGGCCGCCAGCTTGGCCTTGTAGGCGCCGGTCCGGCGCTCGCGATGCACGAGCAGCTGCGGCTGGCCGCGGCGGAAGTGCGGGCTGCGGAAGTGGTGGAGGGGCCGGTCCCGCTGTCCCACCGCCCCCCGGCCCCGGCCCCGACCCGGCCTCGGCCCGCCCTGCACCACCTTGTGGAAGCCGGAGACGTTGAGCTGGCGGACGAAGCTGGTGAAGTTGGTGGTTTTGAAGAGCCCGGGCTCGGCCCCGGCCCCGCGGCCCCGCCGCCGCCCCGCGGCCCGGGCGGGCTGAGCAGCTCCACCTCGAAGAGCGGCTGGTGGATGAGCAGCCCCTCGCCGCGGCCGTCCCAGCGGGTGGACCGTTACCACGGGCTGTTCACCAGACGCCACCGTTCGGCGGGGAAGTTGTTGGGCTTGATGGGGATGGAGAGCGGCGCCTCCTGCATCGCCCCGCCCGGCCCGGACCTCGCGCCCACCCACCCAGCCTACCTCTCCCTCCCCGTGCTCGATTCCCGCCCCCGACCCCCGCCGCGGCCTTCGCCTCGCCCTGTCGGCTCCTGCCTGCCCGGCCGCCGCGGACCCCATGAATGTCTTTTGACAAGTGTCCGTTCTTGTCTTTTGTCCATTTTTTAATGGAGTTGTTTGTTTTCTGATTAAAATTGTGTTAATTTCTTTATAGATTCTGGATGACACTTTTGTCAGGTGCATCGTTTGTAAAATTTTTCTCCCATTCTGCAGGTTGTCTGCTTACTCTGTTGACAGTTTCTTTTGCTGAGCACAATCTCTTTAGCTTCCTTAGGTCCCATGCGTCTATGTTTTCGTTGCGATAGCTTTTGGAGACTTAGTCTGGAAAAATTTGCTATGGTTTATGTCCAGAATGGTATGTCCTGGAGGGTTTTTGTTTAGGATATTCATAGTTTTAGATTTTGTAATGTAGGTCCTTAATTCATCTTAAATTGATTTTTTCTATGATAAAAGGAAGTGGTCCAGTTTGAATCTTCTGCATATGGCTAGCCAGCATAGTTTAAAAAGTTGGGTAGTGTGTTGCCTCTAGCTGTATTCTTTTTGTTTAAGATATCTTTGGCTATTCGGACTGTGTTTCGGATTTACATAAGTTTTAAAATACTTTCTTTTCTCATTCTGTGACAAATGACTTCGTAGTTTGATATAATAGTATTGAATCTGTAAATTTCTTTGGACAGTGAGGCCATTTTGACATTATTTCTTCCCATTCACGAGCATAGAATGTTTTTCCATTGGTTTGTATCATCTCTGGTCTCTTTCTCTTTCGTTTGTTCTTTCTTTCCTTCCTTCCTTCCTTCCTTCATTCAACTTTCCTTCCTTCCTCCCTCTCTCTTTCTTTCTTCCTTCTTTCCTTTCTTTTTTCTCTTTCTTTTCTTCTTTCTTTTCTTTCTTCTTTCCTTCTTTCTTCTTTCCTTCCTTCTTTTCTGTTTCTTTCTTTCTGATGGAGTTTCACTCTTTTTCCCCAGGCTGGATGGAGTGCAATGGCATGATCTCAACTCACTGCAACGTTCACCTCCCAGGTTCAAGTGATTCTCCTGCCTCAGCCTCTCGAGTGGCTGGGATTACAGGTATGCACCACCACACCTGGCTAACTTTGTATTTTTAGTAGACATGGCGTTTCTCCAGGTTGGCCAGGCTGGTCTCGAACTCCTGACCTCAGGTGATCTGCCTGCCTCGGCCTCCCAGAGTGCTGGGATTACAGACAAGAGCTACGGTGCCCAGCCATCATCTCCGATTTCTTACGGCAGTGTTTTTTGATTCTCACTGTAGAGATCTTTCACCTCCATGGTTAGTTGTATTCCTAGGTATTTCGTTCTTCTTGTGGCTGTTACGAATGGGGGTGCAGAATGGATTTCCCTCTCAGCTTGGACATTGTTGATGTATAGAAATGCCACTGAGGAATACCATTTAAGAATTGCCACCTAGTTTTTGACAGTGGTTGAACTAATTTACACTCCCACCTGCAGGATATACACGTTCCTTCTTCTCCATAACCTTGGAGAGAAAAAATGCCACTTTTTGTACAATGCTTTTGTATCCTGAGACTTGATAATCAACTGAAGTTATGTATCTTTCTAGGAGCCTTTGGGCAGGGACTGAAGGGATTTCTAGGTATGGAATCATATTGTTACATTGTTTGTGAAAAGAGATATTTCACTTCCTCTCTCCTGGTTGGATGGCTTTTCTTTCTTTCTCTTGCCTGCTTGCTCTGGCCAGGACTTCTGGTACTGTGTTGAATAGGATGACAGTTGACATCCTATTCTTATTCTGGTTCTCTGGGGAATGGTTCCAGCTTTTGCCCATTCACTATGATGGTGGCTGTGTGTTTGTTATAGATGGCTCTTACTATTTGGTGCTATGTTTCTTCAATGCCTAGTGTTTTGAGGATTTTTAACATGGTAGATTCTGAATTTTATGGAAAGCCTTTCTGCATCCTTTGACATGACCATGTGGATTTTGGTTTCAGTTCTCTTTATGTGGAGAATCACATTTATTGATTTGCATATGCTGAACCAGCCTTGCAGAAATAAAGCTTCCTTGATCATGGTAGATTAACTTTTTGATGTGTTGCTGGATTTCGTTTCTCAGTATATTGTCGAGGTTTCTCTTTTCTTTTTTTGAGACAGAGTCTCAGTCTTGTCGTTAGACTGGAGTGCAGTGGCACAATCTCTGCTCACTGCAACCTCCCCCTCCCAGGGTCAAGTAATTCTCCTGCCTCAGCCTCCCAAGTAGCTGGGACTACAGGTGTGCACCACCACACCCAGCTAATTTTCTGGTGTTTTAGTAGAGATGGGGTTTCACCATGTTGGCCAGGGTGGTCTTGATCTTCTGACCTCGTGATCCACCTGCGTTGGCCTCCCAAAGTCCTGGGATGACAGCTGTGAGCCAACCCGTCTGGTCTTTGTTGAGATTTTGTCATCTATGTTCATTAGGATAATGGCCTGAGATCTTTCTTCATTGTATCTTTGCCAGGTTTCGGTATCAGGATCATGCTGGCCTTGTAGAAGGAGTTAGGGAAGAGTTTCTTCTCACTTTTTGAACAGTTCCAGCAGAAATGGTATCAACTTTTTTTTATACATCTGGTAAAATTCAGATGTGAACCCATTTAGCTCTGGGATTTTTTTGGTTCATAAACTGTTACTGCCTTGATTTAAGAGCTCATTATTGGTCTTTTTTGGGATTCAATCTCTTTTTCATTGTTTCTTGGTAGGGTGCATATGTCCTAGGAATTTATCAAATTTTTCTCCATTTTATGTGCATACAGGTGTTCATAATATACTCTGATGTTGTTTGTATTTCTTTGGGGTTAGTGGCGATATCCCTTTTGTTGTTTTTAATTGTATTCATTTGGATCTTCTCTCTTTTCTTTATTAGGCTAGCTAGTAGTCTATTTTATTAATTTTTTCAAAAACAAGCTCTTGGATTCCTTGATATTTTGAATGGTTTGTAACATCTCAATTTCAAAGGGAGACTGGACAGTTAAGGCAATCATAATCAAAAAGAACAAAAGTGGGGGCATCACATTACCCGACTTCAGATTATACTACAGTAACCAAAACAGCATGGTACTGGTACAGAAACAGACACACAGGCCAATAGAAAAGAATTCAGAGCCCAGAAATCAGGCTGCATACCTACAAACATCTGATCTTTGACAAAACTGATGAAACAAGCAATGGAGAAATGATTTTCTATTCAATAAAGAGTGCTGGGATAAGTGGCTAGCCATATGCAGAAGATTCAAAGTGGACCCCTTCCTTACAGCATTTACAAAAATTAACTCAAGATGGAATAAAGATTTAAATGTAAAACTCAAAACTATTAAACTCCTGGAATACAATGTAGGCAATACCATTCTGAACATAGGCATAGACAAAGATTTTATGATGAAGATACCAAAAGGAAAAATTGACAAATGGGATCTAATTAAACTAAAAGCCTCGGTACAGCAAAAGAAACTATTAACAGAATAAACAGACAGCCTACAGAATGAGAGAAAATTTTTTGCAAACCACAGCTGACAAAAGTCTAATGTTCAGCATCTATAAGAAACTTAAAACAAATTTATAAGAAAAAACAAACATTATAAAGTTAAAAGAGGTCATGAACAGACACCTTTCTTTTCTTTTTTTTTTTTTTTTTTTGAGACGGAGTTTAGCTCTTGTTACCCAGGCTGGAGTGCAATGGCGCGATCTCGGCTCACCGCAACCTCCGCCTCCTGCGTTCAGGCAATTCTCCTGCCTCAGCCTCCTGAGTAGCTGGGATTACAGGCATGTGCCACCATACCCAGGTAATTTTTTTTGTATTTTTAGTAGAGACGGAGTTTCACCATGTTGACCCGGATGGTCTCGATCTCACGACCTCGTGATCCACCCGCCTCGGCCTCCCAAAGTGCTGGGATTACAGGCTTGAGCCACCGCGCCCGGCCAGACACTTTTCAAGAGAAGACATACTTGTGGCCAACAAGCATAGGAGAAAAAGCCCAATGTCAGTGACCATTAGAGAAATGCAAATCAAAATCACAATGAGATGCTATCTCACACCAGTTAGAATGCCTATTACTAAAAAGTCAAAAAATAACAGATGCTGCAATATTTTAGAGAAAAAGGAATACCTATGTCCTGTTGGTGGAAGGATAAATTAGTTCAACCATTGATGAAAACTGTGTGACAATTTCTCACAGACCTAAAAGCAGAACTACCATTCGACTTAGGAATCGCATCGCTGGGTATATACCCCAAGGAATATAAATCATTCTGTGGTAAAGACACATGCACGTGTATATTCATTACAGCACTATTCACAATAGGAAAAGTGAAATCAATCTAAATGCCTCTCAATGGTAGACTGAATAAAGAATATTTGGTATGTATATATTATGGAATAGTATGCAGTTAGGAAAAAGAATAATACTATGTCCTTTGCAGAAACCTAGATGGAGCTGAAGGTCTTTATCCTTAGCAAACTAACACAGAAACAGAAAACCAAACAGCACATGTTCTCAATTATAAGTGGGAGCTAAATGATGTGAAGACATATAGAAGAAAAACACACTCTAGTCCTTACTGGAGGGTAGAGACTGGAAGGAGGGAGAGGATCGGGAAAAATACCTACTAGCTACTAGGCTAGAAACTGTAGAAAATTAAGGTTGAGCTCCAAAACTGTTTTCCATGGTGTCGAGATGTAACTTTCCCATGTCATACTACATGCTGTTTCCCATGTTTTCATACGGTGATGGATGGGGGTGTTGCAAGCATTGGGAAAAGAAAACTGAGATGTTTTAATGTTTCTGTGTTTCAGCAGTTGAATGTTTTTATTATTTATCTGTGTTGTTCTTTGTGTGCTTATTTGGTTAGTATTTCATATCACGTAGTGCTCTGTCTTCTCCCCAAAAGATGTGTATTTAACTTAGGAAAGAAATGTAAAGTGTGGTAAATACGATGGGCCATGAAGGTGCAGTGACACTGACTCCATCCTACCTTCAGGGATAAGCCAACCCTGAATGTGAAAAGAGACGCTATCCTTATAGCATAGTACCACACAGGGCCAGAGCTTCCCAGAACCAGCTGGGGATTCTTACCTAGACCCAATGTTGTTTATTGTTAAATCTTGTGGCTTGAGACATCTTCTAATTGAATTCGATATTTTAGTCTAGGTTACTATCTTTGACATACATCATTGAATAAAATGCAGGATATGTATTTTAATTTTTTTCATTTACCACTTCAAGTTATTCTACCAAGCTCATGAAATATTTCGCTAATTGTCATAAAAGTGAGGTTATGGCACGGGCGTTCTAAGATTTAATACATTGTTTCTAGGGGAGGTTGAAATACAGTAAACTGAATCTTAAATATTATAGAACTTTTAAAGAATTTGGCTTAGTTGGAGAAGGCTGTGGTATATTTAAGGATGTTATGTATTCTACATTACTCCTTAGGAAACAGATTTTCAGACCTGGTGTGCTGGCTCACGCCCATAATCCCAACACTTTGGGAGGCTGAGGTAGGAGGATTGCTTGAGGCCAGGAGTTTGAGACCAGCTCAGGCAACAGGGCGAGACCTGGGTTCTATGAAAAAATAATCAAATAGGGAACATGCTTTTGAGATACTAGAAACGTTTGATTCTGTTACATACCACACTAAGGCTAATTGAAGATAAAAAAAACTGATTCTGCAGATAACACAGACAAGTCAGAACACATTGATTTCTGATGTGACAGTCAGTGTTCGATGAAACTGTTTATAGAAAGTAAAGCCAAAGTGCCTTATTTTACGGAGATACCTTTTAATAACCCAACTGTTAGACGAATAAAGCTTTTTTAAAAACTCAAAGCAAATGTTACTAATCATTTGGAGTCTGGACGTCCCAGTTCACAGGGTTACTTCTAACATGTAGAGCACATGCAGCCTTCTGATCAATCGAGAGTGAGGGGACTGCCCCTGCCAGAGTTCAATTCAGCCCGAGGACCCCATGGCAGCCCAAGGTCTTGGTTCATGCTGTGGAAACAATACGGAATTTATTCACTCAGTAAACATTCACTAGGGTTACAGTCATTTTAATATAATTCATCGTAAGGTGATGATCTCTAGGAACGTCATCACAGTGGAGCAACCTGAAAGCTCCCAGCAGCCAGCATGAATGAAAGGTAGGGGCGGGGCTGCCAACAGGGTGGGGCCTGGTGAGCCACGTGCCTGGGCTCCCACATCACAATGTGGGTAGGGCGCCTCGTGGAGGAGACTGTGCCTGATTGGTTCCTGGGCACCAGGTTGGTAGGGCAACCTCCTTCAGTTGGTAGAAAACACTGGAAGGAGGAACTCCCTCTGCGCTGTCTTCTCCGAAATCTCCGCTCTCAGGCTTGTTGTATCTAGACCCATTTTAAATCAAGCAGGTTCCCTTCAGACCAGTCATCTCAGGGGAGGCAGCTGAGGCGGGGAGTGAGCTGTCAGTGGGGTGCGGCCCCCTAGCCAGGGGCTGGCCCTGCCAGCGTGCCTGTGTTTCAAAGAGGTGAAGTGCTGAACTGTGCGGACCGGGAGGCAAGGGAAGGTCCAAGTTGCTGGAGCGCACCCAAGGTGCCCCATGGGGAACACGCTGAGTTGTTGTTTGTGCCCCAGAGGCAGACGCAGGCGAGGTCTGCGTAGGTGGCCTGAGGATCTGTCCTTCAGCTCTGACATCAATGGGGCGGTGGCAAGCAAAGGTCCAGGCCAACACAGAAGGAACAAGTCCAACACCGGTGCCAGACCCATTTGGTGCCCGTGCTGGCTGTGTGGGGCGGTGTCCGGCAGCTATGACCTCGACGAGGCAGTGTCGAGCACAAGTGCAGACCAAGGCAGAGAGGAGCAGAGGCCGAGCAGAGAGATCACGGAACTCCCCAATGCCAGACCCATGCAGAGCCAGCACAGGATGCACTGGGCAGAACCGATCTGCAGCCATAACATCAATGAGAGGGAGGTGGCGAAAGCGCCAGACCGTACTGCTGTGGAGCCTGCCCTGCGGGATTTGGGAGCCGGCGACGGCCATGACCTGCAGCACATCAGCGACCAGGAGATGCCCAAAGGTAAGGCAATGAATGATGCTGTTTACCCTCAGGCACGCCTCTGGCTGACACTCATACCAGTTCTCATTCCTACCCCCAACCCCCCGAGGCATCCACGGCCTCGGGCTCCTCCTTCCTGGCCCTAGCCAGCTTTCCCAGGCCCATGCACCAGGCAGGAGGACTGGCCCTGCCTCGTGCCTGCCCCCACCCTTCATGCTTTTTCCCTGCTGCGTCTGGTGGTTTCTTTCTTCCTCCCTACCCCAATGCCCAGTTGTGGCCCCTTTCTCAGCCCCAGGCTGGATGAAAGCTAAGTTTTCCAAATAGAAAACGCATGCTACAGATTTCATTGCTGTAGAGGAAGTGTCTTACAGCTCTTCTGTTTACTTTGGTTGGTCTCTTAATTTATTTAAACGTTAGAATAATTAAGTTTCATGATGAATGTGACTTTGTAGCTGAAAGATATCGTTCTCTCAGAATATTAAAAAAAATGGTGAAAGAATGAACAAAGATAGTATATGAATGAATTCTGCCTTTATACACAAAGCATGAAAGGACTTTTGAAAGTCCTTGTTTGGTGGCGTAAAGTAAGCCTCTGAGTGCTTTCACACACCAGGTAGAAGATGGGTAGTGTTTGATGACAGCCCAAAATAGACTCTTCATTTCATTTTTGAGGATTTATTACACATTTACAAGTATGTCTCATTTGACCCTGTCTCCACAAAAAAATGGTGAAAAAATAGCCGGGTATGGTGGCTTACACCCACAGTCCCAGCTGCAAGAGAATCTCTGGAGCCCGGGAGTTTGAGCCTTCAGGGAGTTATGCTGGCTCCATCTCACCATTGCACCACTCCAGCCTGGGCAACAGAGTGAGACTTTGTCTGTTTAAAAAATTGTTTTTGCCCAAGACAGCTCTTTGTTTTAAGACATTTGAAATACTGAGCTGGTGTCTGACCACAGGAATTGACCACAGCATCTCTTCCTGCTTGAGACTTTCCCTGAAATGTGCTGGTAATAGCAGCCTAGAGGAAGGTGGTTATATTTGATAAGTAGAGGGAGGAGGGCATATATGTGATTCATCTGAACGTTGCATCCGTTTATTTAGGTGCAAGGTTGAAAAAGAAGTTCCAGCCCCAGCCCGGTTTTACTCCACATGCATGCAGAGATTCTGTGATTTTTGTATTCTCCAGTGGAATTGGGACATTGGTGCCTTTATTTTCTTGACATTTATTACTAAAAGCTTTTCTCAAGACTGTAAAAGTGATTAAAATGGCTATGTCGCTTTAAAAAGAATCTTTTGTACTCACCTCACTTATGACAGTGTTTCCTCTTCTTCCTCTACAGGTCTTGCTTCTGTCCGTCCAAGGGCAAGCACACTCTTCCTGAGAAAGTATCAAATGAGTGGTAAGACAATATTATTTCTGCTTTCAAGGAAAACCTAAACATTTTCTGTCTTGTATATAACAGAGAGTATTTAGAGAAACTCAGATATTAGTTAAAAATGTTCAACTTTTCATAGATTTACTTATTTTCACATGTGATATAATTTCCTTTAGTTGTCACTGTTTTTGGAAACATACAGACTTTGTGTTTACACATTTGGTGACATTTTCACCAACACAATTAATTGGCCACATGATTTAGTGTAGTAGTCACGGATTTATGCCTTTTTCTTCATACGTCTTTGACATTTTTCCCTTGCTCTAAAGAGTATGTTTTAATAATGACTGATAGGATTTAGGCCACAGCTTGGATTTCACTGCAGCAAATCAAAAGAATCCATTGTTCTAGATTGGATCTGTGATGTTGGCCTCCTTTTTCACAGTGCTCTAACCACAGTCACATCCAAGTGGATGCTACAACTTTTTCATTGCAATGTAATAGAAACGTAACATGCCCTGTGCTGTTTTCCATATTAGCCTTAGTGTGTGAAACTAGTGTAAAGTTTCCATATCCTGCCTGTTTTAGGATGAGAATTAGAACTGTAGGATTTTTCTGTACTGTTGCTTATGTTTCATAATGTTCTGTTATCTTACTCTATTTTCAAAAAGCCATACCCCGTGTTTTTCAGTTAATTTTAACGACAAGAATACAAGAACTGTGGGTTCTAGAATAACATCAGAACTAATGCAGCACAAGAAAAAGGGGTCGTTCACCTACATTTTCATAGTTTGCGAGGACTTTGTCTGACTTGAGCTAGTAATTTCTGGTTAGGATTCTTAAATTTCTCAGTTTCTTCCAAGAGCCATGGGCTTCTCACACATAGAATGTACGGAAGTAGAAGAAAACCAATCCCCTGCCCCTGTCACTTCAGTGGTTAGAAATGTGTGTCAATGAGACCAGTTCAACTTCAAAGGAGGAGGTATTGTAGGGAAGAAAGTGTGGCCCAAGTCCCTCTTTGGAGCTTTTATTCTTTGGACATTGGTAGAACAAAATGATTGTGTGTGCTGAGGATACCCTGTTCAGTTAGGTTGGCATACTCATTTTGACATTTAAGTTTAAGGTAGGCTACCTTTCAGTTGAGTAAAGACCCATTTATTTTATCAGTAATGTATGACTAGATGACCGAGAGGTCATTCGGGATACTGCCAGATATTCCTGCGCATCTCACGATTGACTCCTGGCCAGAAACTGGTTCTTAGAGCTGTCAGCTATTAGATCCTGATAATGAAAGTAAGCTATGTGTAAATGTAGAATGAGAAAACAAAACACTGCTGCATAGGGGTTCAGAAATACAATAGGTAAACGTTTTTATTAGCTAAATTTCTCATCTGTCCCAGATATTGGCATTTTTATGAAGGAATACTTGAGATGCGATCATTTATAAAGAAAAGAGGCTTCATGGGCTCACGGTTCTACAGGCTGTACAGGAGGTGTGGTGCTAGCATGTGCTTCTGGCAAGGGCCTCAAGAATCTAATGATCTTGGTGGAAGGTGAAGTCATCATTCACATGGTGAGAGAAGGACCAAGAGAGAGTGGGAGGTGCTGCAGTCTTTTAAATCAGCAGATCAGGCCAGGTGCAGTGGCTCACACTTGCAATCCCAGCACTTTGGGATGCTAAGATGGGCAGATCACTTGAGCCTGGAGTTTGAGACCACCTTGGGCCAACAGAGTGAGACCCTGTGTCTATGAAACATTTAAAAATTAGCCAGATGTGGTGGTGCATGCCTGCACCCCCAGCTACTCTGGAGGGGAAGGTGGGTGGATGACTTGAGCCCAGGAGGTCAAGGCTGCGGTCAACCATAATCACGCCACTGTACTCCAGCCTGAGCATCAGAGTGAGACCCCGTCTCAGAACAACAACAGTAACAACAACAAAACCCCAAAAAGATCCTCCATGAACTCAAAGCAGGACCTCACTAATCACCAAGGGGATGGCACTAACGCATTCATGAGGGATCTGCCCCCGTGATCCAAAGACTTCCCCACCTCAAACCCTGGGGATTACATTTCAACGTGCGATGTTGAAATGTAATCACAGACATTCCCTAATTTATTTTGCCTTTCCTTATCTACACGGGGATTCTTTCATTTGAACGTAATAGAATATGTGTTAGGTCAAGAAGTAAAACTGTGTTTTCAGATTTTACACTCAGAGATTCATCATGCCAGATTATTTAAATGTTAAATTTTGTTTAAATTAAAATTTTTTAATTGATTTTTTATATAGCGATAATCAGATGTATCTTGTTTTATATAGGGATGATGAGATAACTAGCAACTACTTTTATTCTATGGTATTTTATTATACCAAAATTGATTAGTTATATTTTTACTTTTAGTGCAAGAAAAGAGGAGAAGCTTTCGCATATATTCTGTGAGTAAACTTTCGAAAAGTTAAGAAATTAATTGTTTAAATTAAAAGTCGATCTGTCATGATTCCTTAGAAATGTAACAGGGACCCAGTGCTGTTAGCATGATCCTTTTTAGGTGAATTTTCTAACTCTTTTCTATTTTCCTAAATGTCAGATTTATGCAGGAAAGTCTTTAACTTACTGTGCCCATTTTTAAGGCTGTCTGATTTTTAAGTTAAATTTAAATTGGTTGTGATATTGCCTGGGCGGTGCAAGCATGGCTGCTGGTTTTCTGGAAGCAGGGTTGGGAAGCAAGGTTGAGTTTCCCTTTGTGTGTGCCATTTTCTCCCATTTCCCAGGTTTCATCCCTGGTGGGTCTGAGCTCAGAAACCTTCAGGTGTAATATATCCAGGGAATACACATCCACATTCCTTCTAAGATGGGAGGATAGGTGGACCTGCGGTTCTAACCACAGACTTACTATTGACCTTGCTGGCTCTGTTGTGTTTCACCCTACCTTCCCAGGTACCATGTGCTATGATTTCGGAGACTGTGTTGGGTTCTTCAAAATACACGGCATTGCTTGTTTCTGTTCATGTCACTCCCTGTGGGCACCAGGGTTGTGCTTTTATGTCAGTTACCACTCCTCTATCTGCTTGCCACCTTGCAACATTGACTCAGAATCATCTGCTGTCAATCCTGTCTCCTGGTTCTGTGTATAATGTTTATTTTATGACTAACTCTCATGAGATTTCACAAGGAAGAGAAAATAAATTTGTGGTCAATCCATCATATTTAACCCACATTTAGAACCTATATGTAAGTGTAAATCTAAGTTTAATGGAACATAATTATGACCTTAATTCAGACAATTTTCTAGTTATACCTATTATAAGCATATTACACTTTTCCACTCAGGGCTTGTGTAATAACTCTATTCAAACTCCGTACCTGCCATGTGGTCCCATTGCTGTGCAACATAGATGGAGCCGATTTTGTTAGCACACAAAGTGTTGGAAATTTTCAAGTGAGCTAAAAGTCATTAATTATTTTAAAAACATCTAAAACATGTCATAAAAAGTGGGGAGAAAACCGTGATCTCCAGGGCCGGGTGTGGTGGCTCATGTCTGTAATCCGAGCACTTTGGGAGGCTGAGGCAGGTGGATCTCTTGAGGCCCGGAGTTCAAGACCACACTGGCCAACATTGTGAAACCTCATCTCTACTAAAAATACAAAAACTAGCCAGGCATGGTAGCACATGCCTGTAGTCTCAGCTACACAGGAGGCTGAGCCAGGAGACTTGCTTGAACTTGGAGGTGGAGGTCACAGTGAGTGATAGGACATTTTAATTAAAAAAAACGGGGACAGATTTCACCTGAGGCTGTACCAGTTAGTCTGTGTTTTGGTGCGTTATTCCTGTTATTTTTATTCTCATGTATGGAATTTTCCTCAGAATTGACTTTTCTTATTTTAAAGTATTATGCTGCACTACCTCAACAGTAGTGACATTAAGGGATACCTTCTTTCCCTTTGAATGAAAGTATCTGAATCAGTCCATTTTTATTTTTTATGCCATATTTGTTTTTCAGACAACAAAAGTATACACATATAATCACATAACACTGTTAATGTAATCTATAACAGAATAGCTTAAGAAACATAAGAGTTCTGCTGGAGTTAAAACATTTCTATCTTAAAGGGTAATTTGGTCCTTCAAATAGTAATGTTGTTCAAAAACATCTTGGATTTTGGTTAAGAAAGAAGTGAATTTGCAGTACAAAGCATCTAAAGCAGCAAAATGCTGTTGGACTCTATGGATATTTCGGATTGTTGGCTACTAGCAATGTTTAAATGCAGCTTAGGTTTATAAACAACCACGAGATCTTCTCTGTACCCTGCCTTTTTTTTCATACTGACTGATTAGTAGTAGATCCAACCCTGTTGTGTCTTTAATGAGTTTGCGAGAGACCCTAATGGAAGAGTGTGATAATATGATGCAAACAAGCATATTAAGAGGAGGAAAGAAAACTCATCTGAGTTATTTTTTTTTCCAGTTAAAATAATCAGTATTTTGTGGTTTTAAATAAAGCTGTTGATCTTTTCAACTATTTGGTGATTGGCATTTAGCTACTGGGATTATTTTTAGCCAAGAGCACTTTCTCTCTCTCTCTTTCTCTCTCTCTCTCTCTCTCTCTGTCTCTGTCTCTCTGTCTCTCTCTCTCTCGCTCTCTCTCGCTCTCTCTCTCTCTCTCTCTCTCTCTCTCACTTCCCTTTTGTAAATTTGAGATGGAGTCCTCATCTGTCACACAGGATGGAGTGCAATGGCACAGTCTCAGCTGACTCCAACCTCCGCCTTCAGGAATCAAGCAATTCTCTGCCTTAGCCTCCTCAACAGCTGGGATTACAGCCACCCAGCACCACACCTGCCTAATTTTTGTATTTTTAGTAGAGATGGGGTTTCATCATCTTGTCCAGCCTGGTCTTGAACTTCTGACCATGTGATCCACTCACCTCAGCCTATGAAAGTGTTGGGATTACAGGAGTAAACCACCTCACCTGCCCAGCAGGAACATTTACTTAACATAATTGAGGCAGTTTCCGTATTGACTATCGCACTCTCAACAAATGAATAGATATTTTTAAAGTATTTTAGAGATAGTTGATTTTCCACAGGGCTCAAAAGGTTCACTGTCATATCTCTGATAGCACTGTGGATGAATTTTCACTCATTTGTATCTGTAGGAAGATTTACTTTCCAAATTTTCACTGACTTGAATATTGGTCAAGCTCTTATTGAACTCCTTAATTTCTCCGACATTCTGTGCTCAGCAGCTGCATGTAGGAGAGAAGGGGTTCTCCCTCTCCTGGAGAGGCTCACTTTCTCATGAGGGGGATGCCCTGCAGGCAATTGTAGCATGTAACACACAGTGAATTACACTGATGTGTACGCAAAAACAGAAGTGTTTTGTGGTGTGGCTGCAGGCAAAGGGATCCCAGAAGGTGGATGAGGTCAAGCTTGCTGGGACAAGGGGGAAAGGAATAAATATTCCAGACAGAGAGCAGCACGAGTGAGGCAGGAATGTGCCATAATGTGCATCAAATAACTTAAAGAATGAAATCAATTAACTTTTGAAACGAATGCAGAGTATTCTCAGAAGTTCTCATTTGAGTAGTGTCATAGCAGTCTTATGTAAACATGAAGTGAAAGTTACATTCCAAAAGTCGTTTTCATCATCTGATTTTTGGATGTGAGAGAGTCTTAAAAGCAGTACTTTTTCCATCCTCCCACAAGGAAACAGGCCCAGGGAGACCTATGGCCCCTCACTTGTTTGGTGACTGAGCAGCTCTGGCACGCACACTCTCTGGCTCTAACACACTGGTTCCATCGCACTCTCTCTTGAATGCACACATTAAGGATTAGTAAGGGAGTAAATGTAGTATTAGGTCTTCATTTACTGCAATCAAATGCTCTTGTGTCAATATTATTTAATGTATGATATTTTGTTGCAGTTAATGAATAACAGAAATAGAAAATCTCAGTGCTTTTTCCTGCATCAGAAAAAGAACATGAAATTCCATTATAAATGTTTCCCATTATTTATAAAGGGAATTTATAATAGTGGCTTGCCAGGTTTGATGATCAGTGTCATATCAAGGGCAGCATTTTATAACCCATTTTTCAAACATCATCTGTGACGAGAGCCTCCAATGAGTTTCCCATAGAGCTGCACATGATACCACACTCGGACAGGTCACGGGGTATAAAAAATACCTTAATGCCTTATTGTTTGACATTGTGACAAAGGGAAAAAACCCAAACTTTGGTAAGTTTATCCTACTGTGATGTCTTTCTCTATCTTCCTTCTTCTTCAGATACCTCCATGGCATCTTGATAGAAAATACAGCTCGTGTTCCACCATACTCCTGGATAACAGCACAGTCAGCAAGCCTGATCTCAGCCAAATATTAGGATGGTGAGTACAACGAGGTTGCCAAGGGCTGAGTGACAGACCCCCGTATGCTAAAAGCATGCGGGCCATCCGCTGTTAGTTCAGCCATTTGGTTGCCCTTTTCAGCAGGCAGTTGAAGAAGCTGATGTCAATGATATATGGATTTTTCAGGACCTAAGGATGAATTTTTTTAATCTTAGACACTGTGTGGTAAAAGGGAAAGCCAGTTAGCAAATAAGCCATCCCAGAATAATCACAGCTCTTTATCTGATGCATTTCTGTTATGACAGTATTGAACCTAATGGGCAGGAGAGGTGCTTTTTATTGGATGTTTCTAGGAAAAATTAGTAGTTCTTGATGGGCCATAGGCCTAGCACGATGGGCACTACTTTGGAAACTACTCTTGGAAGAAGGAACAGCTTGTCCTCCAGTGGCACCATAGTGTATCTGCATTTAAATTTTCCCATCATGCACCAGCACATCATAGGCCACAATCAGAGATGCCCTTTCACAACACCCTTGACAGATGGCTTCAAGTTGTTTTAAAAAGCCAGCTCCAATGGAGATGTCCAAAAAATATTATTAACATGTCCTTCCATTATGAGTGTTGATATTCAGAAAACAGTTTGACAAGTGGTACCTCAGAATGTTAATGTCCTTATCCCTAACTTCACTTTCCAGTCTATAAACACGACTAAGTTACAAGCTTAAGTTTGTCTCTAATGTACTAGTTTTAAGCTAATTTGTTAGTAACTTCTACTTTAATCAAAAATGGCCATTAATACTCCTAATAATGTGACTTTCCTCTCTCATGTATAACAATAATTGAGATCCAATTCTGTTTCAGCAAGAACTGGACTTCACCTGTGTCTAAAGCCCTGAGCTTTGATCTGTATGGTGGCATCACTTAATGTTTGTATTCAGTCCTAAGTAAAAAGCCACTCTTTCTTGGCTAGAGTCCCTGACTTCTTCTGATTTCAAAAGATTCTAATGTCTCAGTATGCAATTCAAAAGTAGTTTTTAAGCTTGCCCTTGTTCAAACAAGTGAAAGTCCTACTTTTTCTTTCAGTGTGGTCTAAATTTTACAAGATTTTTTTAAAAATTGAAATATATATACAAAATAATATATATTTTTGGAGAAGGGGTTTTGCCGTGTTCGCCAGGCTGGATTCAACCTCCTGGGCTCAAGCAATACACCCAAGTCAGCCTCCCAAAATGCTGTGATTATAGGCATAAGCTTCCGTGCCTGGACTAGAAGTCTATTTTTGAAGCATAGTAAGTTTTAATTTACTCTCCAGTTTTAGAAGGGATTATTTGGTATATTTGCTTTTGATGAAAGAAAGGTTTACTGAGCAAGTTAATATAGAAAATTGGCTTTTAGGAAAGATTTTGAAAAACGTATTTCATGGTTAGTAGAGCATTGTTCTCAATGGAAGAAGTGAGCCATATTAGAATCACTTATACTGTTTCTTCAAAACATATGTCTGCAAACACATGCATCTTCCCAGCTCCACCTTCCCTCCGGCTCTGGACACTCACAAGCCTTTTAGGAAAATGAGGAAGTATGTGAGACATCATTATATGGATAAAAGCATCCCAGATGATTCTGATCTTCACCCTAATTCAGTCATTCCCAACTTTGCTGCACATTGGAATGACCTGGGGAACTTTACCGACAACCCTGATGCCTAAAGCATGCCCAGCACCAATTAAATCAGAATGTCTCCAGCTGACATTGAGGTCCTGTTTAAAGCTCCCCCGGTGATCCAGTGTGCAGCAAATGTGGAGGCTACTGCTTCCTTTGTGTGAAAAAGTGATGGTTCTAACATAAAAATTACAGGTTTTCCCTGTCATTTGCTCTTCTTTCTACCCATAAAGCCTTTCATCTGTGCGAGTCTTTTCTATCTATGTGTGCATATGCTTCAATTTATACCACACCGTAGTGTTTTCTGAACACCTGCAGTTTACAGGAGCACTGTTCAGGGACCTTGGGTGAATCCGTCTTAAGCCTTGGTTCTCTTAACTGTAAAATGGGCGGTGCATGGAGTGTCACGTGAGGTTTGGTGGTCCTTGTCAGCATGTAACTTCAAATTCTGTGATCTTATAATTTGGAGATGACACTGTTGGAAGCACTATAGAAATATCTCTCTTAGATGCTAATAATGTTGTAAGGCCTACTTTTTACAACTCCAATTTGCCTTCTCAAATTATTCTCAGCCTCATTTTAAATGTTGAGGGTGAATGGAAGGACAGACCTTATCAAAGAAAAGCCCCTGTTTCCTGACACACAACATCTGTGGATGTCTTTGTAACACAGTAACATACATCCAAAGAGTTGTATTTGTTCATTCATACTTTCTTTAAACTAATGTAAAGTACCTGTCATTAATATTGTATGATGTGGTGTTACGCTGTGTGTTTAGTACTGCTTATTTTAGGAGAGCTACAAGTGTCATCGATTTTTGGATGCGTTATGCTGTTTACTAATAAATTTTCTACTAATCATGCATAGGCGATTTTAAATTACTTTGTTTGGTATAAAGCACATTCATTCTGTGCTTTTAGGGAAATAATGACAAATGGGTGAGTACTAAATCAGCTGAAATGCAGGGCCTAGCAACTTAAAAAGCAAAACACTACTGTCTGGCCTAAATGTAAGCATATGAACACATAGATATAAGTAACTTGCACAGAATGAAAGGTTCTATGGGCAGAAGAGCAAATGACAGGGAGAATATGTCATCATTTATACCTAAGAACCATCTGCAGACGCAAGTCTTCTATCAGCCTTTTGCGTAGTATTTTGGTTCTCCTGTTTTTGCTGTAGAGCCAGAGGACTAAAACAAAAGAAAAGTGCTCACATGATATTGTTTTGAATACACGATTCCAGGGCCACTGAGAGGGTTCCCTCCCCCGCCTTTGGAAATATATCTTCAGACCTAACAAATGATAAAATCAGTTCTTACAACTTTTGTTTTTCTCCACAGTGTGACCATGGCAATATGTTACAACATAAAGCACAGGTGAGCTCTTTGAAACCTGTCTTCTTATTCCAGCTCATCACTTTGTGTCATATGCAACACGCTGTCAGGTCCTAACTCTAGACATTATAAGCTGTAGAGTGCTTATTTTACAGTGCTACAGTAAATCGTTTGTGGGTTTTTTGGTTCGTAAAAATCTTTTAAATTATTAAGGGTTCCAAAGTGTATTTGTTTATGTCTTTGTTTGCAATTCATTTGGAAAGAAGCAGTAAAAAGATGCCCTAGCCTCATGCAAATATACAGTAGGAAAGAGGCGTATTTATAAAGCTATCAGGTTACTGTGGGTATTCTTTAACCCCACCAAAACTCCAGAAGTGCTAACTGATTAAAATAGCTATAAGAGGATTGTACATATCAATGAATTCGTTCACTAATAGTCACTGAGCTTTCTTGTACAATAAATGGATCTGTCCCCTTACTGGCTGTTACAATATTATGCATTGGCTACTTGGTTTACTTAGAGTGTCAAAAACTCACTTTCATTAGTATCACCACCATTATAAAAATGTCTTCAAATATGGAGATGCCTTCAAGCTCACAGTAGTACGTATGAGTTTTCAAAGTTGAGATTTTCAGCTTGAAAGTTTTAGCTTTATTATAGAGAAATACTTGTTATTTTCCTTGAAATGACAGACTCACTTGACTTAATTTTATGGATAACAGTCAGTTATACTTTCAGATACAAATGGTGTACTGTGAAAAATTGGCTTGTTCAGCTCACAATTTAATCACAAGTGCTTTTCTTTAACATGACCATACTTCAGTATGCAGAAGCGCTTTATGTGAACTTTCTACTGAGGATACTAAAAAGAGAGGCCAAGATTTAGTAACATCATTAATTTTTACTGTTTCATCAAGGACATTCTTCAGTGAAACATGCTCTTTGATACAAACTGCAAGGGGCCGTGAAGAGTGGAACGAATACTGGTATAATTCGGTAGCACTGCCCTTATTCATACTGAGAAACCATCAGTTTTACCCACGTTTGCTTTTAAACAGTCATTACAAGTGTTGAACAGGAAGAAAGCAATCAATGTCTTAATACTTTTTAAAAGTAATAAATTATTTGTGTGTTTTATTTTCAATCAGCTTCTCAGGTTAAATTAGTATTCTTGTAAGAACAGTTTGGGCCATACATGGTGGTTGACACCTGTAATCCCAGCTATTTAGGAGGCCAAGGTGGGAGAATTATTTTGAATTGGGTGTTTGAGACCAGCCGGGGCAATGTGGCAAGACCCCATCTATCAAAAAAGACAAAAAACCAAAAAGAAAAGATCAGCTGGGCATGGTGGTATGGACATTTTGTCCCAGCTACTTGGGAGGCTGAGGCAGGAGGATTGCTTGAGCCCACGGAGTCAAGCCTGCAGTGAGTCAGGTTTGTACCACTGTGCTCCATCCTGGGGGAAAGAGCAAAACCCTATAATAACAACAACAACAACCAGTTCTGACATCATGGGTCTCCTAGGGAATCTCAGGGGTCCACCGACCACATTAGGAAAACCACTGGTTTCCTAAATAATCACATAATGTGTTAGTTTGTAAAGTTCATTAAAGACTGCCTTCTTTTAAAATGAAAAGGCAATTAAGTGTGTAGCTCAAACTACTTCAGCAAACATATAGTATAATAAAGAAAGATTTGGGAAATCTTAATGGATTCTAAAAAGTTCTAAAATCCTTATTGCCAACAACTACTGCTTCCTAAAATGTTCCTGTGTTCCACTCCACCATGAGGTTAGAGGAGTAAAAATAGACATAGCTTCTTACCATTGCCTGTTAGCGGGAGTCAGTATTTAAAGGCAAGTCTGGCTCATCAATGTAGAAAAGACTTCCCAGTTCAGAACGTGATGTGTTGATGAATAACAGGTCAAGAAACCTTCTGAAGGCCAGGATCCAGGAGAAAAACTGGCAACAACTGTTTTGGTGAACAAATTTTACCAAAGCAAACAAGAAGTATCTCCCTCCGCCCTCCATGCCCTACTCCCAGCAGATACTTTACTAAGATATTAACCATTTGTGAATTAATCTCTTAAATGCACATTCTTCTTTTATAGATATGCAAATAGATCTCTGGCTGTTTTTGATGAGCCAATACATCCACTTTCAGTAAGTGTCACTTTCTCTGAGGTTCTGTTTATGTCTTATGAAGTTGTGTTGATTTCATGATGAAGTCAAAATCATCCACCATTAAGTCTTCACTAAGTTGTGTCTAATCATCTTATGTAAGGAGTGTTGTAAATTGGTCACACTGGAGTAAGAGCTGACGTACAGCTTTGTTTAATTTTTGCACTAAGGGGAATAAACATACCATCCAAATAACAAAATGTGTCATTTTAAAAGATAAGTTTTTATAGCAGCAAACAATAAGAATATTTGTAAGTAGTCCTAACAAATATGAACGAACTCTGTGAATGGAATTAGAAAACAATTTAAAGTTAAATTTGTTTAAGTGCTATCAAAACTTAAAAACTTGCTGCTTCAGGCATATGATAGCCACAGGGCCACCTTAGCACCTATGGTTACACAAAACCAAAAATATTTTAAGATCCTGCCGTTTATATTTTTAGAACTAAAAGACATATTATCCCAGCAAGATTATTCTAAGGGACATGTGGGCACCAATTTTAACATCCCCATCTTAAGAGTACTTAAGAAGTTTTCTTGAATGAATATGTATATTGACTTTCTTCTTCTTTCAGCAAGAAAATATTCCAGGGAAATCCTTTGAGGATGATCCCACACGCAACTGCATTTTCAGTTATTTCTGTGCTCTTTCTAAAGTCACAAAACTAACAGCTCCAGGAGCAATCGTAGCATTGGTAAGCTATTTCTTATTTATAAAGCATCTTTAATAACTGGTCTCCTACACAGCGTATGACCGTGTTTCTAAATAAAAGTTCCTAAAGTTATCATCAGATCTTTTAAGAGAAACCTATGCAAACAAAGTAAATACACATATTAGAGTTTAATCATCGTCATGTTTTAAAATGATGCCATTGCTTTTCTTATCACAGAATAATTGCTACTGAAAGCAGCAGGAGAGACTTCTGGTTTCTCCCTCAACAGATTCCAATGTAGGTCTAAGCTGAGTTCCAGGCTGTATTTCCCCACAGTTCTGACCTGGAGCTGCTGCTCTGAATGCTTTGTTGTTCCTGTTGACCTCTTGTGCCTGTTCGGGAAATTGCCCAGGAATGTGGAACTACTAAGACTTGGACGTGGGCTTTGCTAGTTAGCCTGCCAAGCCATAGCTGTGTCCTTACCTCTACATGGTTCTCCCAGAATTCCTGTGGTGAGACTCATTCAGAATATAAAGTCCTGTTCAGATGGCTGGGATGGTTTGACCCTCCCCACACTAACCATGTGGTAGAGGAATGTCAACTACATGGCCTGGAGAGAAAGGATACTTAGAGCAGTACCCTCTCCTTCAGCATCCAGCTAGAGCTTAGGGGTGAAGGCCTCCGCTGGGCACCTGCATAGAAACCTCTCCATGAGCACTGGATCAGATGCAGGCCATTTCATGGAGCTGCAGCCATTGGGAATGCCCAGCACATGCTGGGGGGAAGCAGGAGTGGTACTTCCAGATGGAGAGAGAGAGAGAGCTGAGGCAGGAGGGAAAGCTGGATTGAAAGAAGGGGGACTTCACTGTATACAGGCTAAATTTGGAGTGCCTGTGAGATAGCAGAGTGACGTGTGCAGTCATTATTTGAATCAACGGAACTGGAACATGAATCTGAGCAGTGCAGTCATCATTTGGATGTATGGGACTGGAGCATGAATCTGAGCTGGCGGTAAGGAATGAAGAGTAAGAGTAGCTGCTCAAGGCGAGGCACAATGGCTTACACCTGTAATCCCAGCTCTTTGGGAGACCAAGTCAGGCCATCACCTGAGGTCAGGAGTTCGAGGTCAGCCTGGCCAACACTGTGAAACCCTGTCTCTTCTAAAAAATACAAAAAATTACCTGGGCATGGTGGTGGACCCCTGTAATCCCAGCTACTTGGGAGGCTGAGGCAGGAGAATCTTTGGAACCTGGGAGGCAGAGCTTGCAGTGAGCCAAGATTGCACCACTGCCCTCCACCCTGCACAACAACAGCAACATTCTGGGGAAAAAAAAGAGAAAAAGAGTAGTTGCTCAAATGCAAAGAAACTGTTTAGAATGAAAGTGGACAAGCCGGACATGGTGGGATACACCTATAGTCACAGCTACTCAGGAAAAGGGAAAAAAGAGAAGATGGACAAAAGATAACTCTGTAAAGACCACCAGCATGTGAGGGGCAAGCCCCCAGAAAAGAGCCAGAGTACGAGGAGGAAGAGCAGGAGAATGTGATAAGAACAAAGGGTTCGCGATAGGAAAGGCTGGGGTCACAGTGCTACAGGCTGCCAAGAAGGTCCCCATTCCATAAACACCCCTGGGATGCCAACCCTGTGTCACTCTTCTAAATGCTGGGGTAGAGAAGAGGACAGGTCGAGCACAGTCCTTGTCTTTATGAGGCATTTGTTTTAATGAGGAAAGCAGTTCTTTTTTTAGGTAATGGCAAATAGCAAAATGATAAAGCACGATTCAGAGACAGTGATGGGAGGGGCTCGCTGTTTCTGATAGAATGATCAGGAAGAGCCTCTCTAGAGAGGACACATCTGAGCAGTGACCTGACTATAAAGCGAGGATGATAAGGAATGCTGGCATTATAGGCAGTGGGCTGAGTGCCAAGACTGAGACAGGAACACATTTCACGTGTGTTCAAGGAACAGACAGCAGGGAGCCCGCCTGTGAGAGAAATGAAGGAAAGAATGGAAAAGATGCGGCTGCACAGGCGGAGCCGTCGCTCACAGGGCCCTTTGGCTTGCAGACCGGGGACGAAGTCGAGGTATTATTCCAGTTTGAAGCGGGGACTAATGGTAGATCTTGAGCAGGGCAGTGCAGCGTTCTTAATTTAGAGGTTATCCCAAGTGCTTGGGAGAGAGCAGTCCATAGTTGGGAGGGGGGTTGGGGCAGAGAAGAGGACTAAGTAGCAACTAGGCTGTTACAGGTGAGCCGTGGCACGTGGCGGCCCAGAACCTGAAGCAGGCAGCCTGCCAGTGAAGGTAGCCATGGAGGGATTATGCACGGATTAGAGGAGGGTAACTCACATGTAATTATTAGTCTCCAGGAGCTGGGCCAATGGCAATTTCCTGGACAAGATTAGGGCCAGGTTGGGGAGTGGAGCCTTGGGGTGAAGGGCTCTGGTTTGTGGGTGTGAAGGCTCCAGGGACCTCAGCAAGAGGAGTCTCAGGTGAGTGATGGGGTTGGGGGGGTGGTTAAGGTGAGATGGGAGGCAAGGAGCTGGCACCAGGGCATGACACTGTGAGCAAATGAGAGGATGTCATGGGGGAGCTGGGGAGAGCAGGATGGGAACAGGCAACACATTTGTATTGGGGAAAATCTCTGGCAGAGAGAGAGAAAGTCTTCAAGAAGAGGTGATTTGGGGAACAGTGTTCTGCAAAAGTGGATAGGATCCATCATGCTGATAGAAGAGTCAATGTTAAAAGAGAAACTTTCTCACTGACCCAGGAGGGCAAGTGGTATCGATGAGTGTCAGCGGGTCACTGGCTTACCAGTAAAGGTGACAGGAAGTTGAGGGCTTGCCAGTGCTGTTTCAGTGCTCTCTCATGAGTCCTGTGGAGTTGAACACTAGGAGGGAGGGTTATTCCTTGGAAAACCGACAGTGCAGGGTTTTAGAGAAAGGGAGCAGGATCTCTCATAAGAACATGTCATGTTCAAGGGCCATGTGATTTGGAAAACACAGTTGACTTTGGAGAACATTGCCAGATCTGAGCCACCGATCTGATAATGTTCAACAATAAATGAACTCTCTTAAAATAAACTGTTTTTCTTTCACCTTGATTCGAAGACCTCAAGTAGCATAGAGTCATACTCTTCTACAGAGCACCCTCTGAGGTAGCAACATCTCACAGCTTATCTCTGTAACCTTCCCTCAGCTGGTCCTTCTTCTAGTTCTTTATAGGATAGAGATTGGACAGATAGACAATCATTTCTGAGATTATCTCACAAACTGCTTGGCGGGTTTACAGCCACCCCAAGGATAGAGAGGCTGGCAGCTCTCTCTGCCTTCAAACCGCCAGAATTGACTGAATGCAGATACTGGAGGACAAGAAATAAGTTTTTGTGAAGTGATTGTGGAGACATGGAAAGTAGGGGCTGTGAGCAGGACCCTCCATTCCTTCACATGCGTTCCTCATCAAGGCTCTGGATACAGGGACTGTTTCTCAGCAACAGAGACCTGCCCTTGTCATGCTGTCTGCCCGGCAGCACTGGGAGGCACTCTTGACCTGCAGTTCCTAAGCCTGTGTCCCAAAAGCGGGTGAGTTGTTGTGAAAAGGAGAAGACAGCAGTGTTCTCATTATGACTTGGGTTCTACACGTTCTAGCATGGCACACCTGTAAAATTCCTATCTACCTGCCAGCCAGGTGTGACGCTGCACGCGGATGGCACTGTAGTGTTTCCTGAACAACCTTAATCTGCACCAGGCCTGTGTTTGTGCTGCCTTTCATGAGTGTGAAGGTGCTGAAGGTGCCTTTCTTCATGCTCACATCCCTGTGAATGAAATTGGCATGAAAATTTCTGTGGGCAGAGTATGCTGCAGAAGTATCTGACTATGACGGGGACTGGGCCTCTTGCTTTGTCTGAGCAAACTCTCTGCAGAACATGAGAATAAAAGGCACTTAACGTTCTGGCCAAAACCAGAAGTCTTTCATTCTTAAATGTTATCAGCACACTGAAACAGAACTGAAATCAAAGACAAGTGCTCTCTTTTGCAGGTGTACATTGAACGCCTTTTAACGAATGCTAACATCGATCTTTGTCCTACTAATTGGAAACAAATTGTCTACGGAGCCATGCTTCTGGCCTCCAAGTTTTGGGGAAATCGTCGTCACTGGAGTGCGGATGACAGCCAGAATCCCAAGGATGTTGCAGCTGAGACAATGTGAGTTTCTAAGGTTTTGGCAAACTTTGTCATCATTTTCCATGCCTCATTTGCTCTCCAAGTTATCAGTGTAAGAAATATCTTTATAGGTTTCCTTGTGCAGATAAAGGAAGTAGGCATAAGACCACAGACTTCAATCTATCCAGCTTTAGTATAACAGTTTATATTTTCCAGCATTAATGGGTAAGTCTTGAAGTGTTATTGTTGTAATAACTGGCTGATAAACTGAAGTGTTTTTCTGATTGTTTTTTGGAAAACCTCTTACAAGTGTGCTGTCAGAATGACACAGTGCAGTAAATATCTTTATAGCTTTTTAGAAGCCACCTGCCAGTTTCAGTCCCCTTTGAAGGGGTAAACATCAGGCCTTTGAAATAACTGGCCACTTTTCAGGTGTTAAGGCCTCGGGACTATGCAGAACTTACAGCTTTAACCTAAGTCACCCATTGTGTATTTGCTTTTGCTGGTCCTTGTCTCCCCCTTTAATCTGAAGATCTGCTTTTATAGGAACCTTGAGATATGATGTTAAATAGCTACAGATTTCTCTGCCCTGGCTCCTCCCCATTAACCTTGCATGTGTTTGGAAATCGGTCTGATGAGTTAGAAGCTTGCACGTTCACCTCCCGCAGTGTGAGAAGCATTTCTGGGGCATCACGCCATGCCCACCACACTCACAGGCTCCCTGGGTACTCAGACATTCACAGAAGCAGGCTCGGGGCCAGTAGTTGTTTATGAGAGTCTGGGAGCTGTGCAGGGTCATGGAGTTCCTCCCAGATGCACCAACATGGCACTGCAACACAGCTTCCCCAGGGTTCCCTTCCCATTTGGCCTTATGACTGCTGTGAAGTGAAGGGCCCTGAAGCAGGCAGGCAGGGTGAGCAAGGGGGCATTTCCAGCAGAGCTGCCCTGGGTGCCCGCTGGACAGTGAGGACAGCTGTGTCAGCCGCATCTGGTGCAAGACAATGGAGCAGCTCTTGTTTACGTTGACCAGCAGAAAAGACAATGCCAGGCAGTGGAACAAGTTAGTTTTGTGATCCATCTTTGCCCGTGACTCCACATAGGGGGACTGCTATTCAGAATCACCTCAGTGTATGGCTGCAATTGAAGATACAGTTTATATTGTAGATACACTGCAGTGTGTATGTATCTACATTCAATCCCTTGTGCACAGGAGTTCAGACCTGCTGGGTAACACAGTGAAGCCTGTCCGTACAAAAAAATTTTAAAAAAATTAGCCAAGTGTGTTGGCAGGTTCTGTAGTAGTCCCAGCTACTTGGGAGTCTGACGTGGAAGAATTGCCTGAGCCTGGTAACTTTAGGCTGTAGTGAGCTGTGATCACGTGACTGCACTTCAGTCCTGGGTGAGGGAACCAGACTCTCTCTAAGAAACAAACAAACAAACATTTTTGTCACCACTTTGCTAATAGTATAAACCAAGTGATAATTGTGATATTTGGGGGAGCCATTTTAGCAAAGAGTATGACAGCAAATGAATTTGAAACAAATGGAAGTACTTTGAAAGCTGCAAATGCTAAAGGGAGTTTAATCATAGTCATCCACTGCAAACTGTTCCCTAAAAGGAAGCAAGATTTGTGACTGCCTGATTTCTCCTTCTCTGCTGCCTAGCCAGAGCTGATTTATCAGTACAGGATAATTGCAATGGAGAAAGTGTTTAATTCATGCAGAGATAGATGTACAGGAGACCAGAGTTTGACTATTACTGAAATTAGTCTCTCTGAAAACTCTGGGATGGTTTTCGAAAAAAGTAATTTGGTGTGTAGTGTGTCAGAAAGTGGGGAGTGCTGACAGATCAGGTCAGCGATGAAATCATAGGGGAACGTTGAAGCTGTCCTCCTGCATTGAGTTGGCTGCTGGGTTGGGGCCAAAAAACCAGATGAGCCACGTTGATTTGTTAGGGTGGTGTCACCTGATCCCAGTACAACGTCTGCAAAATATCTCAAGCACTCAATTTAGGTTTTACAATAGTGATGTTATTCCCAGGATCAATATGGGCAGGTTCAAATTCTTGCAGCCTTCAGCCTCATGACTCCTAAGCCACAATTTCTAATCTTGTGGCTAATTTATTCATTGTGGAAAGGTCATCTATCTAGTTCCCAGGTGGGAAAGGGGTTTGTTTTGGGAAAGGGTTGTTACCATCTTTGGTTACAAAGTTAAACTACAAACTACATTCCTTCCAAAGTTAGTTTGGCCTCTGTGTAGGAAAGAACAAGGACAGCTTGGAGGTTAGAAGTGAGATGAAGTCACATCAATCCTCTTTCACTGTCATCATTTTCTCCGTTACAATTTTTGCAAAGGTGGTTTCAAATTTGTAATCATGAACACTTAGTTCTGCCATTTTGGCAGCTGAATTGTTCTCAAAACCTGCAGCTAAGCTGGCTGAGGCTCTGATTTCCAGTCACAAGATCAGAGAGCATGCAGGGATAAGTGCAGGTTTCCACAGAAGTGAGCTCCAGAAGCAGTGGAGGCAGAGGCCAGCCCCAAGAAGACAGGTTCCAAACAGAGCTGTTTGTGTGTGAACGGAGATATACCGGGAGCTATGGTCTGAACAGGCTGCTTCTGTTTGTGATCTTGGGAAGCTGAAAAGCATTACGTCCAAGCATTTAATAGACATGTGTCTCACCCTACTCCTCTTGACTATTTGCAATGATCCCATTTTGAGTGTCAGTTTAACAGATAAATAACTGCTGTCCCTCAGATTTTTCTTAAAACGTTCCAACATCGATGTGTCTCCCCGGAATATATATCTTTTCTAGAGAGTTAAACTGAGTAGCCACTATGCAGAAATGCTGTGTTGTAAAGGGTATGCTGTTCAGTCAACTAGCTGTTTAAAAACCCAGAAATCGGCCGGGTGCGGTGGCTCAAGCCTGTAATCACAGCACTTTGGGAGGCCAAGGCGGATGGATCCCGAGTGAGGATCCCGGATGGATCCCCCTCGGGTGGATCCCGAGGTCAAGAGATCAAGACCATCCTGGTCAACAAGGTGAAACCCCGTCTCTACTAAAAATACAAAAAATTAGCTGGGCATAGTGACGCGTGCCTGTGATCCCAGCTCCTCAGGAGGCTGAGGCAGGAGATTTGCCTGAACCCGGGAGGCGGAAGTTGCGGTGAGCTGATTGCGCCATTGCACTCCAGCCTGGGTAACAAGAGAGAAACTCCACATAAAAAGAAAAAAAAAAAAAACAGAAATCTTAGAAGATGAATCGGCTGTTCACAGAATACTTTTCTTCAGTGATTAAACCTCTATGAATAGCTACGTTAATTCTGGGAAGTGCCATTAATTTCTGTAGTAAGTCACGACCTGATTACCTGTCTATACAAATATTGTTTCATTTACATTTCTATAGACCTAAGGATACGTGAAGAGGATATTAATTTTAGAAGGAGGTTCAGTTGGATTTTACGTTCAGCAAATGAGATCCCCACATCTTGACTTAGAGTCTAACTGCCCTCCACTTTCAAGCATTTGCTTACTTGGCCAATGGGTAAAATGTTAAAAACCTTCAAACCAAGAAACCAAATGTATTGTTCAGATATTGATCATTTTTAAGCAATTAACTCATTACAGGGCTTACTCTGAAAGCAGCCAGAATGACTCTAACTGTGTACCTATTAATTTAGCTTTGGTGAGGGCAGCTGGATGACCGTGAGGCAGAGGACGGCTCCCAGTGCTTTCCTCTCCCATTGCCTCCAACTCCCCCACATTCTGTTCTGTCCAGGGGTGACAGATGCCGAGTTCTTCAGGGTTGCATTCCCAACTCAAGAGCAACACTGCATGTGTTAAGGCCAGGGCCCTACTATAAATCACATTATAATATGAGTTTAGCCAAAATGACTCTCCTTGACTTTTCTGCCTTTCAAATTGGAAATGTTATTCTTCCCCAGTCTCTTCCTAATATTAAGGTGAGCAGAAACTTGCATTATGCCTCCTTGACACAGCCTGGTGTGCTGGAGCAGAGGGAAGGGGATTCTTTTTGCCATAAAATGTATCTTGCTTATGTATTTATTTGGGATCAATTCTCCTTGTAGCCTTACAGTTTTTCATCCTCTGAGGTAATAGGGTGGCTCTCCATGGGTCCCCTTGTTGCCATGGTGATGCGCCCCATCTTCCTGTTGGTGCTTCTCTACTTCAGCAACTCCCTTCCTGTTATTGTCCTGGGAAATATGCCTGGAGCTTCTTCAGAGCTAAGAAATGGTACCCATCATTCCTGTCATCTCATCACCATTGCGGGGTTTGTGAGTGAGCTTGGAGTCTGAGTTGCGCAGCTGCCCTAAGGGAACTGTGAAGAATAAGCCCCGAGGCAGCAGCAGGAGTGCAGAAGAGGCTTCCACCTCTCCCTCATCCCAAACTTGGGCTGCTGGGATGCGGAGGAGACCCCAAGCAGCTGTGCCTTGTTTGGACATTAGTGTAAGGACCCAACCACTCAGCCTTTATTTGTTTCAAAACAGAACTTTGAGCATCCTAGTAGCTCAGAATATTTTTAAAGATAACCCACTTGACTAAAATTGCCCTGTGTTCGCTTTATTGTGTTTCTCCTCCCACAGGAGTAAGATGGAGAAGAGTTTTTTGGAGCTACTTGAGTTTAATATTCATGTGTCTGCCAGTGTTTATACGAAATATTACTTTGACCTGCGTGCCTTGGCATACGACCATGACCTGTGTTTTCTATTTAGTTTTCTTCGCAAAGATAAAGCAGAGAGATTGAAGGTAAGGCTGTGAAGTCACTTAGTGGAGTTTCCCATTGGCCGCAAAAGCCAACATCTGTGACAAAATCATATTAAGTAGTGATTAGGAAAATGAAAGCCTTAAAATTAACAGACCAAAGTGCTTATTTTTTTGGCATCATATTTCAAGTCTTTTACACATTATACAAGAATCATCATCATCATTATTATTATTAATATTACTATTATTATTATTCTTTTAGGAGAAGGAGTTTCGCTCTTGTTGCCCAGGCTGGAGTGCAATGGTGCGATCTCAGCTCATTGCAACCTCTGCATCCTGGGTCCAAGGGATTCCCCTACTTTGCCTCCTGAGTAGCTGGGATTATGTGCAGGCACCGTGATGCCCGGATATTTTGTATTCTCATTAAAGACAGGATTTCTCCATGTTGGTCAGGCAGGTCTCGATCCCTGACCTCAGCTGATCTGTCCACCTTGGCCTCCCAAAGTGCTAGGATTACAGGGATGAGCCCCTGCACCAGGCCATGGATCTGTATTTTAAAACGTTATTGATATTCTCACTCCTTTGACCATAATTCAGAATAATTTTTGTTAAATTTAATCTGTTCTTAATGAGTTTCTTTTTATTTTCTACCTGCATTTTTCTTTTTATTTTAATCTGTTCTTAATGAGTTTCTTTTTATTTCATGAATAAATACAGTTGTATTCCTAATTATATCTAAATAGACAATGCACTTACTGCTCTTGACTGTCTTTTACTTCAGCAATTTACAATGTCGTGTCCTTGTCTATTCTGTATATCTCGGTGCAGTCCCAGGAGTTTATCGGACAAAGCAGTAGTGGCTGAGAGACTTGTGCTTAAACTGTATAAGGTGCCAGTGTTTCAAGTACTAGGTGTAGGAACGACATGAGCTTTCAGTGAAAATGGCTTCATGGGACAATGTAAGATTTATGGTTTATGACTCTTGGTGAGTACACAGGGAAATTCCAACTGAGACAGACACATTTAAAACTGGCATTGTCTCTGGTGTCTCGGTGGTACTTTGGAATAATACATTTCTCTACCACAATGTGCAAGTAAAGTAGCACCTTGTGGTGCTTCAATCATTAGACTTCTTGGGTGTTCTCAAGCAGCCCAGCACGCACCTGCCTCATTAAAATCTGCTTGGAGTGTGTAGTAACTACTAAGGATTCGGTAGAATTTGAATCACTGAGTAAGTTGATTGTTTGGCACAAGTGTATGTTGATTATGCTGAAGGAACAAGTGCACAGGTAACAGATAATATTGTTACAAGCTTGTCACAATACTCTGAAAATCTTTTGGAGCCCTATTTTATTTTTTATGTGACAGTATCACCAAGCAATGAGCCCAACTTTCAACCTATAAAGTAAGTTTGTCTTGCCTCTGGCAATCTTTTCATAGCTCTTAAAGGAGACTACCTTAGTGAATGGGCAGGGAGTTGCATCCTCAGAACCTGGCACTGTAAAACTCAGCCAAAGCAGCTACAAGGGAAGCCTCCAAAGGAATCTCTATGTGTGGTTTCTCATCAATGATGCCTTTTTAAAAATGTTGGAGCCTTTTTAAAAATTGTACCCATTTTCTCTTTAATTGACTTTCCTAGGCTATGTCACCACCATGTGAATACAAAGACTTGCACAAAGATGTCGCCACTGTGAGAAGGGCCGCCAGCATGGATTTCATCGCTATTCGGCATTCTAATGCCATCTTACCTTAAAGACAGAAATTAGCATTATAAGATCCTGGACTCGTCAACTGTAAAGACTACAAAATATCACTTCTATTGCTGAAAAAGTCCAGGAAAATTAGGATCTTCTTTTTTTATATTTTTTTTTTAATTTTTTTTGTTGTCGTTGTTGCTATTGTTGATTTTGTTGTTGTTGATTAGGATTTTCATAGAGCACAGATTTCTTCAGATAACCATACTGTGAAGCTCGGTGATGGTGGCATGAAGAGTGGGTGCCAGGTGCTACCTAAACTTCTTGTTCCACTGAGTCCAGATGGCATTCCTAGGGCACTACCTTCTTGAACAACTCTTGGGGAAGACTACTGTCACATGGACACACCACATCCCAGTGCAGAGTCAACAGTCACCCACAGTCCCAAGCAGGTGACAATCTGAACTGAGCTGGAATTCAAAAAACTATAGAATTGGCCCCAGATTTGTGAGAGTGCCTGGGTTTGGATCTCTGTCCACAGAGGCACTGAATGCACGATGGCCCGAAACAACAAGTGTGGGAAGATAGAATGCATGGGGACAAGGCTGTCATTACTCCAAGTTCCATGGGGGCTCAGGCCTGTTCATCTCGTCTTTGAAGGGAATCTGTACATGTGAAATGAGGCTCCCACCTCATGGTAATAAAGGGAGAGACGAAATCAGCTCATCTTCCCCCAGGACCATACTGGTCATACCAAAACACAGAGTCTTGCTGTGTTGCCAGGCTGGAGCACAGTGGCGAGATCTCCAGTCCCTGCAACCTCTACCCCCCGGGTTCAAATGACTCTCCTGCCTCAGCCACCCAAGTGGCTTGGACTACTGGCATGAACCACCAACCCAGCTAATTTATATATTCTTAGTAGAGACAGGGTTTCATCATGGTGGCCAGGATAGTTTTGATCCCTTGACCTCGTGATCTGCCTGCCTCAGCCTCCCAAACTGCTGGGATTACAGGTGGGAGTCACCGTGCCCGGCCTCTTGCATTTACGTTCACAATAAAGTGGTTTGGAATATTCCACTGTTGATTTGTGATTTCCTCCTCCAAACATAGTCTGTGGCTCTGTATACATAACTGAATATTTTCATGTATCGATATTTTGTGTCTGAAGATGAAATATTAAATGAAACATGTTAAAATGTTTCATGCAAAGCCTTCGGTGCTTGTAGCGTCTACTCTTTGGTGAATACACAAATTCATCTATTTTAAATATTAACATTTGTATTAGATGTGATAATGATATTTTTTTTCTCAGCTTCACTTGTTAGATAGTTACGTATGTTCTTTCATAATTAATGATATTGTATCTGATATTTGATGTAAAAAACTCCTAGAATATTTGGAATTGATAATTGAAATTAAACAGCAAAATGAGAACTGCTGAAACCTAGTGATAATGTACTTATGATGGGTTTATTATCTATGATCTCTTTCATTATTAATTTTTAAAGTTTCCGTGGAAAACTGTACTAAGAACTTAAAATTGTCTATAAAACCCTTCGTGCCCTGCGCTTTAGCTCCAATGCATAATGAATAAAGGAAAATGGATTTTCCTTCAGGAATTCTGCTGGACTCTTCCTTTCTTTTCCCTTTAACCTGGGGGCAGCGTCTTCAGGTCACCATGGGGTGAGGTGACCATGAATGGCGTCCCTAGAACTGCCGCTGGGAGGAGTGTGTATGTGGAGATGGGTTTCGTGGTCACGTTTCTTCCTCGGGTCTTTCTGGTTGTGATGGTGGCTTTGAGGATGGTTTCTGAGGATCCTCTCCAGGGGATTCCTCCACCTTTGGTGTCTCCCTTGGGGGAAGGCCCGAGAATATCTGGAGAGGGATTCCTAGGGTCACCCCTGTGTGACAGAGGTGCCTTGTGCGGGTCCAGAAAGCCGCGTTTTTGGGGCGGTGGAGCCTCATCTCCCATGTAGGGTGGGCGGGATGTCTGAGGGAGTGCTGGAGGAAAGCCCTGTGTGTCGTGGTCGCTGTGCAGTCTCAGTACAGCCCTAGACCTGGGGAAGTCATGATGGAGACTCAGAGGTGCTTGGGGCAGGGAAAGGGGTAGCCGAGGCAGTCACCAAGGTGTGACAGCATCGCTGATGCCAGGAGGCAGTTTGGGGAGGGGTCTTTGGAGGGGAATAATTGTGGAGTCTCCACAGGCGGGGAAAGTGTGAGGGTGCTCCAAGGCTGGAGGTCAATGCGGGGGTAGGTGGAAATAACCTAGGGAAGCTCTCAGGAGAATAATGGGCCCCACAAGCGTTGGGGTGGAAGGAAGGCGCCTAAACAGGTCCTGTCTTGCAGGGTCCTTGTGCAGGGTGTCTGAGAGATGGATCTCTGGGGCTCCTGAAGTCACCGATACCCTGCGTGGGGTGTTTTCCAGGGTCAGACCTTTCCAGGTCCTGGAGCAAGGAAATGAAACTGGCTTCTTCCTCCCCACCGCCTGGTTGCTGCTTGGCAAACAACCTTCGGGAAGTGCCATGGCTCCTGGCATTCCCTGACAGGCCACAGAAGCGGCTCAGGGCTGGGCCCAGATCAAGGGGTCCTCTTAGATATTTATATTTGATGTTGAAAGTGACATGGGAATAAAGGCTTCATCTGCGCTTTTGTTTCTAGTCTCAAACTCCATTTTGCTGTGTCATCTTCAGCAACATTTCCCTCTTAGGGCCTCATATTTCCTATATATTTTGGGGGAAATCTGGAGTTTGGAACATGAGTTACCTGTATCAGGACTCAGTATAACATCTATAAATGGCTGGTAGGACATGAACCAGACTTAATTAATTTATTTATTTATTTACTCATTTATTTATTTATTTAGAGATGAAGTTTAGCTCTTGTTCCATTGCCCAGGCTGGAGTGCAGTGGCAGGATCTCAGCTCACTGCAACCTCCATCTACCGGGTTCAATAGATTCTCCTGCCTCAGCCTCCCAAGTAGCTGAGATTACAAGCACATGCCACCACCCTCCAGTTATTTTTTATCTTTATTTTTATTGTTTGTATTTTTAGTAGACACGGGTTTCACCATGTTGGCCAGGCTGGTCTCAAACTCCTGACCTCAGGTGATCCACCCACCTCAGACTCCCAAAGTGCTGGGATTACAGACATGAGCCACCACTGCCAACGAGGGCATGAACCAGATCCATGACACTCAAAATGTGCTCCACTAGCCAGCACTCACCTCACCTGGGAGCTTATTAAAAATACAGAAGAATCAGGTGAGGTGGCTCACCCTTGCAATCCCAGCACTTTGGGAGGCCAAGGTGGCCGAATCACTTGCGGTCAGGAGTTCAACATAGGCCTAGCCAACATGGAGAAATCCCATCTCTACTAAAAATATAAAAAAATCTTAGCCAGGTATGATGGCCGGTGCCTGTAATCCCAGCTACTGAAGAGGCTGAGGCAGCAGAATCTCTTGAACTCGGGAGGGAGCCACAGAGTGAGACTCCACCTCAAATCAATAAATATTTTTAAAAATTAAAAATAGCAAAAAAATAAGAAAAATAAATAAAAAATAGCTTTCTTGTCGTGGCCTGCACACTGTGGGCTCGTGGGTCTCTGAGACCTGAAAATTGAGTGTTTTCACACCCCAGGGGCTTCCTCTGGCAGCTCTGCAGCTGTCACCATGCCACAGAATGAATATATTGAATTACACTGGTAACGCTATGGATACCATTTGGATGACAGTGAGAAAAAGAGAAAGAAGGAAAGTCCTGAGGCTCATCAACGTTCAAAGAAGGCAAAGAAAATGATTGGTCTGAAAGCTAAGCTTTACCATAAACAGTGCCGTGCTGAGAAAATACAAATGAAAAAGACTATCAAGATGCATGAAAAGAGAAACACCAAACAGAAGAATGATGAAAAGACTCCACAGGGAGCAGTATCTGCCTATCTGCTGGACAGAGCGGGGCAACCTCAAGCTAAAGCACTTTCCAGTATGATTAAACAGAAACGAAAAGAGAAGGAGGGAAAATGGGAAGTCCCTCTGCCTAAAGTATGTGCCCAGGGAGAAACAGAAGCATTGAAAGTTATTCGAGGGCCAGGCATGGTGGCTCAGGCCTGTAATCCCAGCACTTTGGGAGGTCAAGTGGGTGGTTCACAAGTTCAGGAGTTCAAGACCAGACTGGCCAACATGGTGAAACCCCATCTCTCCTAAAAATACAAAAATTAGCTGGGTGTGGTGGCAGGCGCCTGTAATCCCAACTACTTGGAAGGCTAGGCAGAGAAGTGCTTGAACGCGGGAAGCGGAGGTCGCAGTGAGCCAAGATGGTGCCACTGCACTTCAGACTGGGTGACAGAGCAAGACTCTGTCTCAAAAAAAATTAAAATTAAGGAAAGAAACAGTGGCATTATCCTGGGAGTACAATGGAAAGAAACCCTAATACCACAGCTATACAGCAGACCTAAAAGCAATCAGTCTTCATTAGACGTCAAAGAACTCTATGAAAACTATTCTAAAGACGAATGTAGATACCATAAACTATATGGTTAAAAACTTAAAAGTACAAGCTCTGAGGTAAAGCAATGCATTTTTTTAATCAAAAGGCAAAAAGAACCCACAAAAATCAACTATATAAAAGCCATGTTCCATAAAGGAACGTATAGCACTTTTACACAATTAGCATGTAAGAAATGATGCATGATGCTTGCTTTTCTTCTTATAATTTTTGTATTTTTAGTATAGATAAGCTTTCACCATGTTGGCCGGGTTGGTCCTGAACTCCTGACCTCAAGTGATCCACCTGCCTCAGCCTCTCAAAGTGCTAGGATTACAGGTGTGAGTCACCGCACCTGGCTGGCAAATAAAGAACAAGCCTTCTGAGTAACACAAGCAAACCTCCCACAGTTAATTCAGAGTTGAGGACCACTTACACTGCCGAATTCACGCTCAATCACTTTAGATTCTTGAAAGGTACAGGTGATAATCATGTCTCCTTTGTTTTTTCCTTAACTAAAATCGAACCTGTCATTTATGAACTTCTTTTCTTATCAGCCTTTGCCTATTAACTTATATTAAAGAATAATCTGGGCTACGCACAGTGCCTCACGCTTGTAATCCCAGCACTTTGGAAGACCGAACAGGGGTGGATCACGAGGTTGGGAGTTTGCGACCAGCCTGATCAACATGATGAAACTCCGTTTCTACTAAAAATACAAAAAATTAGCAGGGCATGGTGGCGCGTGCCTGTAATCCCAGCTACTCAGGAGGCTGGAGCAGGAGAATTGCTTGAACCCGGGAGGCCGGGGTTGCAGTGAGCCAAGGTCACGCCACTGCACTCCAGCCTGGGCGACAGAGTGAGACTCCGTCTCTAAAAAAAAAAAAAAAAGAACAATTCGAAAACTAAGTTGAGGTTTAATTTCTTTCCCTTTTTTCCTTCTTTCCTTCTCGCAATAAAAAATCGGGAGGTTGTTATTTGACTATACTTACCAAAACCTTATAGTCACTGAAAATTATAAGTTAAAATACTAATAAGCAATCATAATTTCCTATTGTTTCAACTATTTTTTCTTACCTTTACAGGAACTCTACATTTTAAATATTATTAAATTTTAAATTATACATTTTATGAACTAGTATGTCATTTAGAAATTCACTTTCGCTTCTATAGTTATTATTAAAAATTTATTTTTCAAATTTTTTATTTTTCTAAATTTTTAGTAGAGATGGGGTTTCACCATGTTGGCCAGGCTGGCCCTGAACTCCTGACCTCAAGTGATCCACCTGCCTCAGCCTGTCAAAGTGCTGGGATTACAGGCATGAGTCACCACGCCTGGTGACTGGCGAGGTCACTGCTCACTGCAGCCTCCGCTTCCCAGGCTCAAGCAGTCTTCCCACCTCAGCATCCCAAGCAGACGGGACAACAGGCACGCACCACTGAGGCAGCAAAACAGGATCTGGAGGCGGGGAACATAAAGTCGATCTCACACTTGGGCTGTTAACAGGAAATATCCTCTCCACAGAGAACAGGCCAAGTAAATGGCTCTGTAACCTTACCGTTTCTCTGAAAACGTGGGCAATGTCTCCACTTGCCCGGGGTGCATTCCAAGGGAGTTCTGCCATATTCTGCGAGCAACTGGGGTCCGATCTAAACTTCTCATGGGAAAAGTACTGCGGTCCTGGGATGAAGTTACGTAGGAGTAAGGGGGAAAACCACCTCGCCGAAATGACCGGTGAAACTGTCCTACAGCCCCTGGTCCGTGCGGCTCGGGCCGGGAATCTGCGGCGCAGGTGGCGGCTCCTGGTGCTGCAGCGGGCTCGGGGCGGCGGCCGAGGCGGCGGAGGCGGAGGCCAAGGTGATGCGCAGCCGCTGGAAACCGCTGGAAGCCGCTGGACGGGAGGCAGGGCACCTCCAGGCCGGCCGCCAGCTTGGCCTCGTTGGCGCCAGTCCGGCGCTGGAGGTGCACGAGCAGCTGCGGCTGGCCGCGGCGGAAGTGCGGGCTGCGGAAGTGGTGGAGGGGCCGGTCCCGCCGTCCCGCCGCCCCCCGGCCCCGGCCCCGACCCGGCCTCGGCCCGCCCTGCACCACCTTGTGGAAGCCGGAGACGTTGAGCTGGCGGACGACGCTGGTGAAGTTGGTGGTTGTGAAGAGCCCGGACTCGGCCCCGGCCCCGCGGCCCCGCCGCCGCCCCGCGGCCCGGGCGGGCTGAGCAGCTCCACCTCGAAGAGCGGCTGGTGGATGAGCAGCCCCTCGCCGCGGCCGTCCCAGCGGGTGGACCGTTACCACGGGCTGTTCACCAGACGCCACCGTTCGGCGGGGAAGTTGTTGGGCTTGATGGGGATGGAGAGCGGCGCCTCCTGCATCGCCCCGCCCGGCCCGGACCTCGCGCCCACCCACCCAGCCTACCTCTCCCTCCCCGTGCTCGATTCCCGCCCCCGACCCCCGCCGCGGCCTTCGCCTCGCCCTGTCGGCTCCTGCCTGCCCGGCCGCCGCGGACCCCATGAATGTCTTTTGACAAGTGTCCGTTCTTGTCTTTTGTCCATTTTTTAATGGAGTTGTTTGTTTTCTGATTAAAATTGTGTTAATTTCTTTATAGATTCTGGATGACACTTTTGTCAGGTGCATCGTTTGTAAAATTTTTCTCCCATTCTGCAGGTTGTCTGCTTACTCTGTTGACAGTTTCTTTTGCTGAGCACAATCTCTTTAGCTTCCTTAGGTCCCATGCGTCTATGTTTTCGTTGCGATAGCTTTTGGAGACTTAGTCTGGAAATATTTGCTATGGTTTATGTCCAGAATGGTATGTCCTGGACGGTTTTTGTTTAGGATTTTCATAGTTTTAGATTTTGTAATGTAGGTCCTTAATTCATCTTAAATTGATTTTTTCTATGATAAAAGGAGTGGTCCAGTTTGAATCTTCTGCATATGGCTAGCCAGCATAGTTTGAAAAGTTGGGTAGTGTGTTGCCTCTAGCTGTATTCTTTTTGTTTAAGATATCTTTGGCTATTCGGACTGTTTTTCGGATTTACATAAATTTTAAAATACTTTCTTTTCTCATTCTGTGACAAATGACTTGGTAGTTTGATATAATAGTATTGAATCTGTAAATTACTTTGGACAGTAAGGCCATTTTGACATTATTTCTTCCCATTTACGAGCATAGAATGTTTTTCCATTGGTTTGTATCATCTCTGGTCTCTTTCTCTTTCGTTCTTTCTTTCCTTCCTTCCTTCCTTCCTTCATTCAACTTTCCTTCCTTCCTCCCTCTCTCTTTCTTCCTTCTTTCCTTTCTTTTTTCTCTTTCTTTCCTTCTTTCTTTATTTCTTCTTTCCTTCTTTCTTTTCTTTCTTGTTTCCTTCTTTCTTTTCTGTTTCTTTCTTTCTGATGGAGTTTCACTCTTTTTCCCCAGGCTGCATGGAGTGCAATGGCATGATCTCAACTCACTGCAACGTTCACCTCCCAGGTTCAAGTGATTCTCCTGCCTCAGCCTCTCGCGTGGCTGGGTTTACAGGTATGCACCACCACACCTGGCTAACTTTGTATTTTTAGTAGACATGGCGTTTCTCCAGGTTGGCCAGGCTGGTCTCGAACTCCTGACCTCAGGTGATCTGCCTGCCCCGGCCTCCCAGAGTGCTGGGATTACAGACAAGAGCTCCGGTGCCCAGCCATCATCTCCGATTTCTTACGGCAATGTTTTATGATTCTCACTGTAGAGATCTTTCACCTCCATGGTTAGTTGTATTCCTAGGTATTTCATTCTTCTTGTGGCTGTTACGAGTGGGGGTGCAGAATGGATTTGGCTCTCAGCTTGGACATTGTTGGTGTATAGAAATGCCACTGAGGAATACCATTTAAGAATTGCCACCTAGTTTTTGACAGTGGTTGAACTAATTTACTCTCCCACCTGCAGGATATACATGTTCCTTTTTCTCCATAACCTTGGAGAGAAAAAATGCCACTTTTTGTACAATGCTTTTGTATCCTGAGACTTGATATTCAACTGAAATTATGTATCTGTTCTAGGAGCCTTTGGGCAGGGACTGAAGGGATTTCTAGGTATGGAATCATATTGTTACACTGTTTGTGAAAAAAGATATTTCACTTCCTCTCTCCTGGTTGGATGGCTTTTCTTTCTTTCTCTTGCCTGCTTGCTCTGGCCAGGACTTCTGGTACTGTGTTGAATAGGATGACAATCGACATCCTTGTCTTGTTCTGGTTCTCTGGGGAATGGTTCCAGCTTTTGCCCATTCACTATGATGGTGGCTGTGTGTTTGTTATAGATGGCTCTTACTATTTGGTGCTATGTTTCTTCAATGCCTAGTGTTTTGAGGATTTTTAACATGATAGATGCTGAATTTTATGGAAAGCCTTTCTGCATCCTTTGACATGACCATCTGGATTTTGCTTTTAGTTCTCTTTATGTGGAGAATCACATTTATTGATTTGCATATGCTGAACCAGCCTTGCAGGAATAAAGCTTCCTTGATCATGGTAGATTAACTTTTTGATGTGTTGCTGATTTCGTTTCTCAGTATATCGTCGAGGTTTTTCTTTTCTGTTTTTGAGACAGAGTCTCAGTCTTGTCGTTAGACTGGAGTGCAGTGGCACAATCTCTGCTCACTGCAACCTCCACCTCCCAGGGTCAAGTAATTCTCCTGCCTCGGCCTCCCGAGTAGATGGGACTACAGGTGTGCGCCACCACACCCAGCTAATTTTCTGGTGTTTTAGTAGAGATGGGGTTTCACCATGTTGGCCAGGATGGTCTTGATCTTCTGACCTCGTGATCCACCTGCGTTGGCCTCCCAAAGTACTGGGATGACAGCTGTGAGCCAACCCGTCTGGCCTTTATTGAGATTTTATCATCGATGTTCATTAGGATAATGGCCTGAGATCTTCTTTCTTCATTGTATATTTGCCAGGTTTTGGTATCAGTATAATGTTGGCCTTGTAGAAGGAGTTAGGGAAGAGTTTCTTCTCACTGTTTGAACAGTTCCAGCAGAAATGATATCAACTCTTTTTTATACATCTGGTAAAATTCAGATGTGAACCCATTTAGCCCTGGGACTTTTTTTTTTTGGTTGATAAACGGTTACTGCCTTGATTTCAGAGCTCATTATTGGTCTTTTTTGGGATTCAATCTCTTTTTCATTGTGTCTTGGTAGGGTGCATATGTCCTAGGAATTTATTAAATTTTTCTCCATTTTATGTGCATACAGGTGTTCATAATATACTCTGATGTTGTTTGTATGTCTTTGGGGTTAGTGGCGATATCCCTTTTGTTGTTTTTAATTGTATTTATTTGGATACTCTCTCTTTTCTTTATTAGGTTAGTTAGTAGTCTATTTTATTAATTTTTTGAAAAACAAGCTCCTGGATTCCTTGATATTTTGAATGGTTTGTAACATCTCAATTTCAAAAGGAGACTGAAAAGTTAAGGCAATTATAATCAAAAAGAACAAAAGTGGGGGCATCACATTACCTGACTTCAGATTATACTACAGTAACGAAAACAGCATGGTACTGGTACAGAAACAGACACATAGGCCAATAGAAAAGAATTCAGAGCCCAGAAATCAGGCTGCATGCCTACAAACATCTGATCTTTGACAAAACTGATGAAACAAGCAATGGAGAAATTCTTTTCTATTCAATAGAGAGTGCTGGGATAAGTGGCTAGCCATATGCAGAAGATTCAAAGTGGACCCCTTCCTTACAGCATTTACAAAAATTAACTCAAGAGGGAATAAAGACTTAAATGTAAAACTCAAAACTGTAAAAATCCTGGAATACAATGTAGGCGATACCATTCTCAACATAGACAGAGGCAAAGATTTTATGATGAAGATACCAAAAGGAAAAATTGACAAATGGGATCTAATTAAACTAAAAACCTCAGTACAGCAAAAGAAACTATTAACAGAATAAACAGACAGCCTACAGAATAAGAGAAAATTTTTTGCAAACCACAGCTGACAAAAGTCTAATGTTCAGCATCTATAAGAAACTTAAACAAATTTATAAGAAAAAACAAACATTATAAAGTGAAAAGAGGTCATGAACAGACACTTTTCAAGAGAAGACATACTTGTGGCCAACAAGCATAGGAGAAAAAGCCCAATGTCAGTGACCATTAGAGAAATGCAAATCAAAATCACAATGAGATGCTATCTCACACCAGTTAGAATGCCTATTACTAAAAAGTCAAAAAATAACAGATGCTGCAATATTTTAGAGAAAAAGGAATACCTATGTCCTGTTGGTGGGAGGATAAATTAGTTCAACCATTGATGAAAACTGTGTGACAATTTCTCAACGACCTAAAAGCAGAACTACCATTCGACTTAGGAATCGCCTTGCTGGGTATATACCCCACGGAATAGAAATCATTCTGTGGTAAAGACACATGCACGTGTATATTCATTACAGCACTATTCACAATAGGAAAGGTGAAATCAATCTAAATGCCTCTCAATGGTAGACTGAATAAAGAATATTTGGTATGTATATATTATGGAATAGTATGCAGTTAGGAAAAAGAATAATACTATGTCCTTTGCAAAAACCTAGATGGAGCTGAAGGTCTTTATCCTTAGCAAACTAACACAGAAACAGAAAACCAAACAGCACATGTTGTCAATTATAAGTGGGAGCTAAATGATGTGAAGACATATAGAAGAAAAACACACTCTAGTCCTTACTTGAGGGTAGAGACTGGAAGGAGGGAGAGGATCGGGAAAAATACCTACTGGCTACTAGGCTAGAAACTGTAGAAAATTAAGGTTGAGCTCCAAAACTGTTTTCCATGGTGTCGAGATGTAACTTTCCCATGTCATACTACGTGCTGTTTCCCATGTTTTCATACGGTGATGGATGGGGGTGTTGCAAGCATTGGGAAAAGAAAACTGAGATGTCTTAATGTTTCTGTGTTTCAGCAGTTGAATGTTTTTATTATTGATCTGTGTTTTTCTTTGTGTGCTTATTTGGTTAGTATTTCATATCACGTAGTGCTCTGTCTTCTCCAAAAAACATGTGTATTTATCTTAGGAAAGAAATGTAAAGTGTGGTAAATACGATGGGTCATGAAGGTGCAGTGACACTGACTCCATCCTACCTTCAGGGATAAGCCAACCCTGAATGTGAAAAGAGACGCTATTTTTATTGCATAGTACCACACAGGGCCAGAGCTTCCCAGAACCAGCTGGGGATTCTTACCTAGACCCAATGTTGTTTACTGTTAAATCTTGTGGCTTGAGACATCTTCTAATTGAATTCGATATTTTAGTGTAGGTTACTATCTTTGACATACATCATTGAATAAAATGCAGGATATGTATTTTAATTTTTTTCATTTACCACTTCATTTCAAGTTATTCTACCAAGCTCATGAAATATTTCGCTAATTGTCATAAAAGTGAGGTTATGGCACGGGCATTCTAAGATTTAATACATTGTTTCTAGGGGAGGTTGAAATACAGTAAACTGAATCTTAAATATTATAGAACTTTTAAAGAATTTGGCTTAGTTGGAGAAGGCTGTGGTATATTTAAGGATGTTATGTATTCTACGTTACTCCTTAGGAAACAGATTTTCAGACCTGGTGTGCTGGCTCACGCCCATAATCCCAACACTTTGGGAGGCTGAGGCAGGAGGATTGCTTGAGGCCAGGAGTTTGAGACCAGCTCAGGCAACAGGGCGAGACCTGGGTTCTATGAAAAAATAATCAAATAGGGAACATGCTTTTGAGATACTAGAAACATTTGATTCTGTTACATACCACACTAAGACTAATTGAAGATAAAAAAAACTGATTCTGCAGATAACACAGACAAGTCAGAACACATTGATTTCTGATGTGACAGTCAGTGTTCGATGAAACTGTTTATAGAAAGTAAAGCCAAAGTGCCTTATTTTACGGAGATACCTTTTAATAACCCAACTGTTAGACGAATAAAGCTTTTTTAAAAACTCAAAGCAAATGTTACTAATCATTTGGAGTCTGGACGTCCCAGTTCACAGGGTTACTTCTAACATGTAGAGCACATGCAGCCTTCTGATCAATCGAGAGTGAGGGGACTGCCCCTGCCACAGTTCAATTCAGCCCCAGGACGCCATGGCAGCCCAAGGTCTTGGTTCATGCTGTGGAAACAATACGGAATTTATTCACTCAGTAAACATTCACTAGGGTTACAGTCATTTTAATATAATTCATCGTAAGGTGATGATCTCTAGGAACGTCATCACAGTGGAGCAACCTGAAAGCTCCCAGCAGCCAGCAATGAATGAAAGGTAGGGGCGGGGCTGCCAACAGGGTGGGGCCTGGTGAGCCACGTGCCTGGGCTCCCCCATCACAATGTGGGTAGGGCGCCTCGTGGAGGAGACTGTGCCTGATTGGTTCCTGGGCACCAGGTTGGTAGGGCAACCTCCTTCAGTTGGTAGAAAACACTGGAAGGAGGAACTCCCTCTGCGCTGTCTTCTCCGAAATCTCCGCTCTCAGGCTTGTTGTATCTACACCCATTTTAAATCAAGCAGGTTCCCTTCAGACCAGTCATCTCAGGGGAGGCAGCTGAGGCGGGGAGTGAGCTGTCAGTGGGGTGCGGCCCCCTAGCCAGGGGCTGGCCCTGCCAGCGTGCCTGTGTTTCAAAGAGGTGAAGTGCTGAACTGTGCGGACCGGGAGGCAAGGGAAGGTCCAAGTTGCTGGAGCGCACCCAAGGTGCCCCATGGGGAACACGCTGAGTTGTTGTTTGTGCCCCAGAGGCAGACGCAGGCGAGGTCTGCGTAGGTGCCCTGAGGATCTGTCCTTCAGCTCTGACATCAATGGGGCGGTGGCAAGCAAAGGTCCAGGCCAACACAGAAGGAACAAGTCCAACACCGGTGCCAGACCCATTTGGTGCCCATGCTGGCTGTGTGGGGCGGTGTCCGGCAGCTATGACCTCGATGAGGCAGTGTCGAGCACAAGTGCAGACCAAGGCAGAGAGGAGCAGAGGCCGGGCAGAGAGATCACGGTGCTCCCCAATGCCAGACCCAAGCAGAGCCAGCACAGGGTGCACTGGGCAGAACCGATCTGCAGCCATAACATCAATGAGAGGGAGGTGGCGAAAGCGCCAGACCGTACTGCTGTGGAGCCTGCCCTGCGGGATTTGGGAGCCGGTGACGGCCATGACCTGCAGCACGTCAGCGACCAGGAGATGCCCAAAGGTAAGGCAATGAATGATGCTGTTTGCCCTCAGGCACGCCTCTGGCTGACACTCATACCAGCTCTCATTCCTCCCCCGAACCCCCCGAGGCATCCACAGCCTCGGGCTCCTCCGTCGTGGCCCTAGCCAGCTTTACCAGGCCCATGCACCAGGTAGGAGGACTGGCCCTGCCTCGTGCCTGCCCCCACCCTTCATGCTTTTTCCCTGCTGCATCTGGTGGTTTCTTTCTTCCTCCCTACCCCAATGCCCAGTTGTGGCCCCTTTCTCAGCCCCAGGCTGGATGAAAGCTAAGTTTTCCAAATAGAAAACGCATGCTACAGATTTCATTGCTGTAGAGCAAGTGTCTTACAGCTCTTCTGTTTACTTTGGTTGGTCTCTTAATTTATTTAAACGTTAGAATAATTAAGTTTCATGATGAATGTGACTTTGTAGCTGAAAGATATCGTTCTCTCAGAATATTAAAAAAAAATGGTGAAAGAATGAACAAAGATAGTATATGAATGAATTCTGCCTTTATACACAAAGCATGAAAGGACTTTTGAAAGTCCTTGTTTGGTGGCGTAAAGTAAGCCTCTGAGTGCTTTCACACACCAGGTAGAAGATGGGTAGTGTTTGATGACAGCCCAAAATAGACTCTTCATTTCATTTTTGAGGATTTATTACACATTTACAAGTATGTCTCATTTGACCCTGTCTCCACAAAAAAATGGTGAAAAAATAGCCGGGTATGGTGGCTTACACCCACAGTCCCAGCTGCAAGAGAATCTCTGGAGCCCGGGAGTTTGAGCCTTCAGGGAGTTATGCTGGCTCCATCTCACCATTGCACCACTCCAGCCTGGGCAACAGAGTGAGACTTTGTCTGTTTAAAAAATTGTTTTTGCCCAAGACAGCTCTTTGTTTTAAGACATTTGAAATACTGAGCTGGTGTCTGACCACAGGAATTGACCACAGCATCTCTTCCTGCTTGAGACTTTCCCTGAAATGTGCTGGTAATAGCAGCCTAGAGGAAGGTGGTTATATTTGATAAGTAGAGGGAGGAGGGCATATATGTGATTCATCTGAACGTTGCATCCGTTTATTTAGGTGCAAGGTTGAAAAAGAAGTTCCAGCCCCAGCCCGGTTTTACTCCACATGCATGCAGAGATTCTGTGATTTTTGTATTCTCCAGTGGAATTGGGACATTGGTGCCTTTATTTTCTTGACATTTATTACTAAAAGCTTTTCTCAAGACTGTAAAAGTGATTAAAATGGCTATGTCGCTTTAAAAAGAATCTTTTGTACTCACCTCACTTATGACAGTGTTTCCTCTTCTTCCTCTACAGGTCTTGCTTCTGTCCGTCCAAGGGCAAGCACACTCTTCCTGAGAAAGTATCAAATGAGTGGTAAGACAATATTATTTCTGCTTTCAAGGAAAACCTAAACATTTTCTGTCTTGTATATAACAGAGAGTATTTAGAGAAACTCAGATATTAGTTAAAAATGTTCAACTTTTCATAGATTTACTTATTTTCACATGTGATATAATTTCCTTTAGTTGTCACTGTTTTTGGAAACATACAGACTTTGTGTTTACACATTTGGTGACATTTTCACCAACACAATTAATTGGCCACATGATTTAGTGTAGTAGTCACGGATTTATGCCTTTTTCTTCATACGTCTTTGACATTTTTCCCTTGCTCTAAAGAGTATGTTTTAATAATGACTGATAGGATTTAGGCCACAGCTTGGATTTCACTGCAGCAAATCAAAAGAATCCATTGTTCTAGATTGGATCTGTGATGTTGGCCTCCTTTTTCACAGTGCTCTAACCACAGTCACATCCAAGTGGATGCCACAACTTTTTCATTGCAATGTAATAGAAACGTAACATGCCCTGTGCTGTTTTCCATATTAGCCTTAGTGTGTGAAACTAGTGTAAAGTTTCCATATCCTGCCTGTTTTAGGATGAGAATTAGAACTGTAGGATTTTTCTGTACTGTTGCTTATGTTTCATAATGTTCTGTTATCTTACTCTATTTTCAAAAAGCCATACCCCGTGTTTTTCAGTTAATTTTAACGACAAGAATACAAGAACTGTGGGTTCTAGAATAACATCAGAACTAATGCAGCACAAGAAAAAGGGGTCGTTCACGTACATTTTCATAGTTTGCGAGGACTTTGTCTGACTTGAGCTAGTAATTTCTGGTTAGGATTCTTAAATTTCTCAGTTTCTTCCAAGAGCCATGGGCTTCTCACACATAGAATGTACGGAAGTAGAAGAAAACCAACAACAGTAACAACAACAAAACCCCAAAAAGTTCCTCCATGAACTCAAAGCAGGACCGCACTAATCACCAAGGGGATGGCACTAACGCATTCATGAGGGATCTGCCCCCGTGATCCAAAGACTTCCCCACCTCAAACCCTGGGGATTACATTTCAACGGCCGATGTTGAAATGTAATCACAGACATTCCCAAATTTGTTTTGCCTTTCCTTATCTACACGGGGATTCTTTCATTTGAAAGTAATAGAATATGTGTTAAGAAGTAAAACTGTGTTTTCAGATTTTACACTCAGAGATTCATCATGCCAGATTATTTAAATGTTAAATTTTGTTTAAATTAAAATTTTTAATTGATTTTTTATATAGCGATAATCAGATGTATCTTGTTTTATATAGTGATGATAACTAGCAACTACTTTTATTCTATGGTATTTTATTATACCAAAATTGATTAGTTATATTTTTACTTTTAGTGCAAGAAAAGAGGAGAAGCTTTCGCATATATTCTGTGAGTAAACTTTCAAAAAGTTAAGAAATTAATTGTTTAAATTAAAAGTCGATCTGTCATGATTCCTTAGAAATGTAACAGGGACCCAGTGCTGTTAGCATGATCCTTTTTAGGTGAATTTTCTAACTCTTTTCTATTTTCCTAAGTGTTAGATTTATGCAGGAAAGTCTTTAACTTACTGTGCCCATTTTTAAGGCTGTGTGACTTTTAAGTTAAATTTAAATTGGTTGTGATATTGCCTGGGCGGTGCAAGCATGGCTGCTGGTTTTCTGGAAGCAGGGTTGGGAAGCAAGGTTGAGTTTCCCTGTGTGTGTGTCATTTTCTCCCATTTCCCAGGTTTCATCCCTGGTGGGTCTGAGCTCAGAAACCTTCAGGTGTAATATATCCAGGGAATACACATCCACATTCCTTCTAAGATGAGAGGATAGGTGGACCTACGGTTCTAACCACAGACTTACTATTGACCTTGCTGGCTCTGTTGTGTTTCACCCTACCTTCCCAGGTACCATGTGCTATGATTTCGGAGACTGTGTTGGGTTCTTCAAAATACACGGCATTGCTTGTTTCTGTTCAGGTCACTCCCTGTGGGCACCAGGGTTGTGCTTTTATGTCAGTTACCACTCCTCTATCTGCTTGCCACCTTGCAACATTGACTCAGAATCATCTGCTGTCAATCCTGTCTCCTGATTCTGTGTATAATGTTTATTTTACGACTAACTCTCGTGACATTTCAGAAGGAAGAGAAAATAAATTTGTGGTCAATCCATCATATTTAACCCACATTTAGAACCTATATGTAAGTGTAAATCTAAGTTTAATGGAACATAATTATGACCTTAATTCAGACAATTTTCTAGTTATATCTATTATAAGCACATTACACTTTTCCACTCAGGCCTTGTGTAATAACTCTATTCAAACTCCGTACCTGCCATGTGATCCCATTGCTGTGCAACATAGATGGAGCCGATTTTGTTAGCACACAAAGTGTTGGAAATTTTCAAGTGAGCTAAAAGTCATTAATTATTTTAAAAACATCTAAAACATGTCATAAAAAGTGGGGAGAAAACCGTGATCTCCAGGGCCAGGTGTGGTGGCTCATGTCTGTAATCCCAGCACTTTGGGAGGCTGAGGCAGGTGGATCTCTTGAGGCCCGGAGTTCAAGACCACACTGGCCAACATTGTGAAACCTCATCTCTACTAAAAATACAAAAACTAGCCAGGCATGGTAGCACATGCCTGTAGTCTCAGCTACACGAGAGGCTGAGCCAGGAGACTTGCTTGAACTTGAAGGTGGAGGTCACAGTGAGTGATAGGAAATTTTAATTTAAAAAAACCGGGACAGATTTCACCTGAGGCTGTACCAATTAGTCTGTGTTTTGGTGCGTTATTCCTGTTATTTTTATTCTCATGTATGGAATTTTCCTCAGAATTGACTTTTCTTATTTTAAAGTATTACGCTGCACTACCTCAACAGTAGTGACATTAAGGGATACCTTCTTTCCCTTTGAATGAAAGTATCGGAATCAGTCCATTTTTATTTTTTATGCCATATTTGTTTTTGAGACAACAAAAGTATACACATATAATCACATAACACTGTTAATGTAATCTATCACAGAATAGCTTAAGAAACATAAGAGTTCTGCTGGAGTTAAAACATTTCTATCTTAAAGGGTAATTTGGTCCTTCAAATAGTAATGTTGTTCAAAAACATCTTGGATTTTGGTTAAGAAAGAAGTGAATTTGCAGTACAAAGCATCTAAAGCAGCAAAATGCTGTTGGACGCTATGGACATTTCGGATTGTTGGCTACTAGCAATGTTTAAATGCAGCTTAGGTTTATAAACAACCACGAGATCTTCTCTGTACCCTGCCTTTTTTTTCATACTGGCTGATTAGTAGTAGATCCAACCCTGTTGTGTCTTTAATGAGTTTGCGAGAGACCCTAATGGAACAGTGTGATAACATGATGCAAACAAGCATATTAAGAGGAGGAAAGAAAACTCATCTGAGTTATTTTTTTTTCCAGTTAAAATAATCAGTATTTTGTGGTTTTAAATAAAGCTGTTGATCTTTTCAACTATTTGGTGATTGGCATTTGGCTACTGGGATTATTTTTAGACAAGAGCACTTTCTCTCTCTCTCTTTCCCTCTCTCTCTCTCTCTCTCTCTCTCTCTCTGTCCCTCTGTCTCTCTCTCTCTCTCTCTCTCTCTCTCTCACTTCCCTTTTGTAAATTTGAGATGGAGTCCTGATCTGTCACCCAGGATGCAGTGCAATGGCACAGTCTCAGCTCACTCCAACCTCTGCCTTCAGGAATCAAGCAATTTTCTGCCTTAGCCTCCTCAACAGCTGGGATTACAGCCACCCAGCACCACGCCTGGCTAATTTTTGTATTTTTAGTAGAGATGGGGTTTCACCATCTTGTCCAGCCTGGTCTTGAACTTCTGACCGTGTGATCCACTCACCTCAGCCTATGAAAGTGTTGGGATTACAGGAGTAAACCACCTCACCTGCCCAGCAGGAACATTTACTTAATATAATGGAGGCAGTTTCCGTATTGACTATCGCACTCTCAACAAATGAATAGATATTTTGAAAGTGTTTTAGAGATAGTTGATTTTCTACAGTGTTCAAAAGGTTCACTGTCATATCTCTGATAGCACTGTGAATGAATTTTCACTCATTTGTATCTGTAGGAAGATTTACTTTCCAAACTGTAACTGACTTGAATATTGGTCAAGCTCTTATTGAACTCCTTAATTTCTCCCACATTCTGTGCTAAGCAGCTGCAGGTAGGAGAGAAGGGGTTCTCCCTCTCCTGGAGAGGCTCACTTTCTCATGAGGGGGATGCCCTGCAGGCAATTGTAGCATGTAACACACAGTGAATTAGACTGATGAGTACGCAAAAACAGAAATGTTTTGTGGTGTGGCTGCAGGCAAAGGATCCCAGAAGGTGGATGAGGTCAAGCTTGCTGGGACAAGGGGGAAAGGAATAAATATTCCAGACAGAGAGCAGCACGAGTGAGGCAGGAATGTGCCATAATGTGCATCAAATAACTTAAAGAATGAAATCAATTAACTTTTGAAATGAATGGAGAGTATTCTCAGTTCTCATTTGAGTAGTGTCATAGCAGTCTTATGTAAACATGAAGTGAAAGTTACATTCCAAAAGTCGTTTTCATCATCTGATTTTTGGATGTGAGAGAGTCTTAAAAGCAGTACTTTTTCCATCCTCCCACAAGGAAACAGGCCCAGGGAGACCTATGGCCCCTCACTTGTTTGGTGACTGAGCAGCTCTGGCACGCACACTCTCTGGCTCTAACACACTGGTTCCATCGCACTCTCTCTTGAATGCACACATTAAGGATTAGTAAGGGAGTAAATGTAGTATTAGGTCTTCATTTACTGCAATCAAATGCTCTTGTGTCAATATTATTTAATGTATGATATTTTGTTGCAGTTAATGAATAACAGAAATAGAAAATCTCAGTGCTTTTTCCTGCATCAGAAAAAGAACATGAAATTCCATTATAAATGTTTCCCATTATTTATAAAGGGAATTTATAATAGTGGCTTGCCAGGTTTGATGATCAGTGTCATATCAAGGGCAGCATTTTATAACCCATTTTTCAAACATCATCTGTGACGAGAGCCTCCAATGAGTTTCCCATAGAGCTGCACATGATACCACACTCGGACAGGTCACGGGGTATAAAAAATACCTTAATGCCTTATTGTTTGACATTGTGACAAAGGGAAAAAACCCAAACTTTGGTAAGTTTATCCTACTGTGATGTCTTTCTCTATCTTCCTTCTTCTTCAGATACCTCCATGGCATCTTGATAGAAAATACAGCTCGTGTTCCACCATACTCCTGGATAACAGCACAGTCAGCAAGCCTGATCTCAGCCAAATATTAGGATGGTGAGTACAACGAGGTTGCCAAGGGCTGAGTGACAGACCCCCGTATGCTAAAAGCATCCCGGCCATCCGCTGTTAGTTCAGCCATTTGGTTGCCCTTTTCAGCAGGCAGTTGAAGAAGCTGATGTCAATGATATATGGATTTTTCAGGACCTAAGGATGAATTTTTTTAATCTTAGACACTGTGTGGTAAAAGGGAAAGCCAGTTAGCAAATAAGCCATCCCAGAATAATCACAGCTCTTTATCTGATGCATTTCTGTTATGACAGTATTGAACCTAATGGGCAGGAGAGGTGCTTTTTATTGGATGTTTCTAGGAAAAATTAGTAGTTCTTTATGGGCCATAGGCCTAGCACGATGGGCACTACTTTGGGAACTACTCTTGGAAGAAGGAACAGCTTGTCCTCCAGTGGCACCATAGTGTATCTGCATTTAAATTTTCCCATCATGCACCAGCACATCATAGGCCACAATCAGAGATGCCCTTTCACAACACCCTTGACAGATGGCTTCAAGTTGTTTTAAAAAGCCAGCTCCAACGGAGATGTCCAAAAAATATGATCAACATGTCCTTCCATTATGAGTGTTGATATTCAGAAAACAGTTTGACAAGTGGTACCTCAGAATGTTAATGTCCTTATCCCTAACTTCACTTTCCAGTCTATAAACACGACTAAGTTACAAGCTTAAGTTTGTCTCTAATGTACTAGTTTTAAGCTAATTTGTTAGTAACTTCTACTTTAATCAAAAATGGCCATTAATACTCCTAATAATGTGACTTTCCTCTCTCATGTATAACAATAATTGAGATCCAATTCTGTTTCAGCAAGAACTGGACTTCACCTGTGTCTAAAGCCCTGAGCTTTGATCTGTATGGTGGCATCACTTAATGTTTGTATTCAGTCCTAAGTAAAAAGCCACTCTTTCTTGGCTAGAGTCCCTGACTTCTTCTGATTTCAAAAGATTCTAATGTCTCAGTATGCAATTCAAAAGTAGTTTTTAAGCTTGCCCTTGTTCAAACAAGTGAAAGTCCTACTTTTTCTTTCAGTGTGGTCTAAATTTTACAAGATTTTTTTAAAAATTGAAATATATATACAAAATAATATATATTTTTGGAGAAGGGGTTTTGCCGTGTTCGCCAGGCTGGATTCAACCTCCTGGGCTCAAGCAATACACCCAAGTCAGCCTCCCAAAATGCTGTGATTATAGGCATAAGCTTCCGTGCCTGGACTAGAAGTCTATTTTTGAAGCATAGTAAGTTTTAATTTACTCTCCAGTTTTAGAAGGGATTATTTGGTATATTTGCTTTTGATGAAAGAAAGGTTTACTGAGCAAGTTAATATAGAAAATTGGCTTTTAGGAAAGATTTTGAAAAACGTATTTCATGGTTAGTAGAGCATTGTTCTCAATGGAAGAAGTGAGCCATATTAGATCCAGTGTGCAGCAAATGTGGAGGCTACTGCTTCCTTTGTGTGAAAAAGTGATGGTTCTAACATAAAAATTACATGTTTTCCCTGTCATTTGCTCTTCTTTCTACCCATAAAGCCTTTCATCTGTGCGAGTCATTTCTATCTATGTGTGCATATGCTTCAATTTATACCATACCGTAGTGTTTTCTGAACACCTGCAGTTCACAGGAGCACTGTTCAGGGACCTTGGGTGAATCCGTCTTAAACCTTGGTTCTCTTAACTGTAAAATGGGCGGTGCATGGAGTGTCACGTGAGGTTCGGTGGTCCTTGTCAGCATGTAACTTCAAATTCTGTGATCTTATAATTGGAGATGACACTGTTGGAAGCACTATAGAAATATCTCTCTTAGATGCTAATAATGTTGTAAGGCCTACTTTTTACAACTCCAATTTGCCTTCTCAAATTATTCTCAGCCTCATTTTAAATGTTGAGGGTGAATGGAAGGACAGACCTTATCAAAGAAAAGCCCCTGTTTCCTGACACACAACATCTGTGGATGTCTTTGTAACACAGTAACATACATCCAAAGAGTTGTATTTGTTCATTCATACTTTCTTTAAACTAATGTGGAAGTACCTGTCATTAATATTGTATGATGTGGTGTTACGCTGTGTGTTTAGTACTGCTTATTTTAGGAGAGCTACAAGTGTCATCGATTTTTGGATGCGTTATGTTGTTTACTAATAAATTTTCTACTAATCATGCATAGGCGATTTTAAATTACTTTATTTGGTATAAAGCACATTCATTCTGTGCTTTTAGGGAAATAATGACAAATGGGTGAGTACTAAATCAGCTGAAATGCAGGGCCTAGCAACTTAAAAAGCAAAACACTACTGTCTGGCCTAAATGTAAGCATATGAACACATAGATATAAGTAACTTGCACAGAATGAAAGGTTCTATGGGCAGAAGAGCAAATGACAGGGAGAATATGTCATCATTTATACCTAAGAACCATCTGCAGACGCAAGTCTTCTATCAGCCTTTTGCGTAGTATTTTGGTTCTCCTGTTTTTGCTGTAGAGCCAGAGGACTAAAACAAAAGAAAAGTGCTCACATGATATTGTTTTGAATACACGATTCCAGGGCCACTGAGAGGGTTCCCTCCCCCGCCTTTGGAAATATATCTTCAGACCTAACAAATGATAAAATCAGTTCTTACAACTTTTGTTTTTCTCCACAGTGTGACCATGGCAATATGTTACAACATAAAGCACAGGTGAGCTCTTTGAAACCTGTCTTCTTATTCCAGCTCATCACTTTGTGTCATATGCAACACGCTGTCAGGTCCTAACTCTAGACATTATAAGCTGTAGAGTGCTTATTTTACAGCGCTACAGTAAATCGTTTGTGGGTTTTTTGGTTCGTAAAAATCTTTTAAATTATTAAGGGTTCCAAAGTGTATTTGTTTATGTCTTTGTTTGCAATTCATTTGGAAAGAAGCAGTAAAAAGATGCCCTACCCTCATGCAAATATATAGTAGGAAAGAGGCGTATTTATAAAGCTATCAGGTTACTGTGGGTATTCTTTAACCCCACCAAAACTCCAGAAGTGCTAACTGATTAAAACAGTAATAAGAGGATTGTACATATCAATGAATTCGTTCACTAATAGTCACTGAGCTTTCTTGTACAATAAATGGATCTGTCCCCTTACTGGCTGTTACAATATTATGCATTGGCTACTTGGTTTACTTAGAGTGTCAAAAACTCACTTTCATTAGTATCACCACCATTATAAAAATGTCTTCAAATATGGAGATGCCGTCAAGCTCACAGTAGTACGTATGAGTTTTCAAAGTTGAGATTTTCAGCTTGAAAGTTTTAGCTTTATTATAGACAAATCCTTGTTATTTTCCTTGAAATGACAGACTCACTTGACTTAATTTTATGGATAACAGTCAGTTATACTTTCAGATACAAATGGTGTATTGTGAAAAATTGGCTTGTTCAGCTCACAATTTAATCACAAGTGCTTTTCTTTAACATGACCATACTTCAGTATGCAGAAGCGCTTTATGTGAACTTTCTACTGAGGATACTAAAAAGAGAGGCCAAGATTTAGTAACATCATTAATTTTTACTGTTTCATCAAGGACATTCTTCAGTGAAACATGCTCTTTGATACAAACTGCAAGGGGCCGTGAAGAGTGGAACGAATACTGGTATAATTCGGTACCACTGCCCTTATTCATACTGAGAAACCATCAGTTTTACCCACGTTTGCTTTTAAACAGTCATTACAAGTCTTGAACAGGAAGAAAGCAATCAATGTCTTAATACTTTTTAAAAGTAATAAATCATTTGTGTGTTTTATTTTCAATCAGCTTCTCAGGTTAAATTAGTATTCTTGTAAGAACAGTTTGGGCCATACATGGTGGTTGACACCTGTAATCCCAGCTATTTAGGAGGCCAAGGTGGGAGAATTATTTTGAATCAGGTGTTTGAGACCAGCCGGGGCAATGTGGCAAGACCCCATCTATCAAAAAATACAAAAAACAAAAAAGAAAAGATCAGCTGGGCATGGTGGTATGGACATTTTGTCCCAGTTACTTGGGAGGCTGAGGCAGGAGGATTGCTTGAGCCCACGGAGTCAAGCCTGCAGTGAGTCAGGTTTGTACCACTGTGCTCCATCCTGGGGGAAAGAGCAAAACCCAATAATAACAACAACAACCACCAGTTCTGACATCATGGGTCTCCTAGGGAATCTCAGGGGTCCACCGACCACATTAGGAAAACCACTGGTTTCCTAAATAATCACATAATGTGTTAGTTTGTAAAGCTCATTAAAGACTGCCTTCTTTTAAAATGAAAAGGCAATTAAGTGTGTAGCTCAAACTACTTCAGCAAACATAAAGTATAAGAAAGAAAGATTTGGGAAATCTTAATGGATTCTAAAAAGTTCTAAAATCCTTATTGCCAACAACTACTGCTTCCTAAAATGTTCCTGTGTTCCACTCCACCATGAGGTTAGAGGAGTAAAAATAGACATAGCTTCTTACCATTGCCTGTTAGCGGGAGTGAGTATTTAAAGGCAAGTCTGGCTCATCAATGTAGAAAAGACTTCCCAGTTCAGAACGTGATGTGTTGAAGAAAAAGAGGTCAAGAAACCCTCTGAAGGCCAGGATCCAGGAGAAAAACTGGCAACAACTGTTTTGGTGAACAAATTTTACCAAAGCAAACAAGAAGTATCTCCCTCCACCCTCCATGCCCTACTCCCAGCAGATACTTTACTAAGATATTAACAATTCCTGAATTAATCTCTTAAATGCACTTTCCTCTTTTATAGATATGCAAACAGATCTCTGGCTATTTTTGATGAGCCAATACATCCACTTTCAGTAAGTGTCACTTTCTCTGAGGTTCTGTTTATGTCTTATGAAGTTGTGTTGATTTCATGATGAAGTCAAAATCATCCACCATTAACTCTTCACTAAGTTGTGTCTAATCATCTTATGTAAGGAGTGTTGTAAATTGGTCACACTGGAGTAAGAGCTGACGTACAGCTTTGTTTAATTTGTGCACTAAGGGGAATAAACATACCATCCAAATAACAAAATGTGTCATTTTAAAAGATAAGTTTTTATAGCAGCAAACAATAAGAATATTTGTAAGTAGTCCTAACAAATATGAACGAACTCTGTGAATGGAATTAGAAAACAATTTAAAGTTAAATTTGTTTAAATGCTATCGAAACTTAAAAACTTCCTGTTTCAGGCATATGATAGCCACAGGGCCACCTTAGCACCTATGTTTACACAAAACCAAAAATATTTTAAGATCCTACCGTTTATATTTTTAGAACTAAAAGACATATTATCCCAGCAAGATTATTCTAAGGGACATGTGGGCACCAATTTTAACATCCCCATCGTAAGAGTACTTAAGAAGTTTTCTTGAATGAATATGTATATTGACTTTCTTCTTCTTTCAGCAAGAAAATATTCCAGGGAAATCCTTTGAGGATGATCCCACACGCAACTGCATTTTCAGTTATTTCTGTGCTCTTTCTAAAGTCACAAAACTAACAGCTCCAGTTGCAATCGTAGCATTGGTAAGCTATTTCTTATTTATAAAGCATCTTTAATAACTGGTCTCCTACACAGCGTATGGCCGTGTTTCTAAATAAAAGTTCCTAAAGTTATCATCAGATCTTTTAGGAGAAACCTATGCAAACAAAGTAAATACACATATTAGAGTTTAATCATCGTCATGTTTTAAAATGATGCCATTGCTTTTCTTATCACAGAATAATTGCTGCTGAAAGCAGCAGGAGAGACTTCTGGTTTCTCCCTCAACAGATTCCAATGTAGGTCTAAGCTGAGTTCCAGGCTGTATTTCCCCACAGTTCTGACCTGGAGCTGCTGCTCTGAATGCTTTGTTGTTCCTGTTGACCTCTTGTGCCTGTTCGGGAAATTGCCCAGGAATGTGGAACTACTAAGACTTGGACGTGGGCTTTGCTAGTTAGCCTGCCAAGCCATAGCTGTGTCCTTACCTCTACATGGTTCTCCCAGAATTCCTGTGGTGAGACTCATTCAGAATATAAAGTCCTGTTCAGATGGCTGGGATGGTTTGACCCTCCCCACACTAACCATGTGGTAGAGGAATGTCAACTACATGGCCTGGAGAGAAAGGATACTTAGAGCAGTACCCTCTCCTTCAGCATCCAGCTAGAGCTTAGGGGTGAAGGCCTCCGCTGGGCACCTGCATAGAAACTTCTCCGTGAACACTGGATCAAATGCAGGCCATTTCATGGAACTCCAGCCATTGGGAATGCCCAGCACATGCTGGGGGGAAGCAGGAGTGGTACTTCCAGATGGAGAGAGAGAGAGCTGAGGCAGGAGGGAAAGCTGGATTGGAAGAAGGGGAATTTCACTGTATACAGGCTAAATTTGGTGTGACTGTGAGATAGCAGAGTGACGTGTGCAGTCATTATTTGAATCAACGGAACTGGAACATGAATCTGAGCAGTGCAGTCATCATTTGGATGTATGGGACTGGAGCATGAATCTGAGCTGGAGGTAAGGAATGAAGAGTAAGAATAGCTGCTCAAGGCGAGGCACAATGGCTTACACCTGTCATCCCAGCTCTTTGGGAGACCAAGTCAGGCCATCACCTGAGGTCAGGAGTTCGAGGTCAGCCTGGCCAACACTGTGAAACCCTGTCTCTTCTAAAAAATACAAAAAATTACCTGGGCATGGTGGTGGACACCTGTAATCCCAGCTACTTGGGAGGCTGAGGCAGGAGAATCTTTGGAACCTGGGAGGCAGAGCTTGCAGTGAGCCAAGATTGCACCACTGCCCTCCACCCTGCACAACAACAGCAACACTCTGGGGAAAAAAAGAGAAAAAGAGTAGATGCTCAAATGCAAAGAAACTGTTTAGAATGAAAGTGGACAAGCCGGACATGGTGGGACACACCTATAGTCACAGCTACTCAGGAAAAGGGAAAAAAGAGAAGATGGACAAAAGATAGCTCTATAAAGACCACCAGCATCTGAGGGGCAAGCCCCCAGTAAAGTGCCAGAGTGGGAGGAGGAAGAGCAGGGAAATGTGATAAGAACAAAGGGTTCGCGATAGGAAAGGCTGGGGTCACAGTGCTACAGGCTGCCAAGAAGGTCCCCATTCCATAAACACCCCTGGGATGCCAACCCTGTGTCACTCTTCTAAATGCTGGGGTAGAGAAGAGGACAGGGCGAGCACAGTCTTTGTCTTTATGAGGCATTTGTTTTACTGAGGAAAGCAGTTCTTCTTTTAGGTAATGGCAAATAGCAAAATGATAAAGCACGATTCAGAGAGAGTGATGGGAGGGGCTCGCTGTTTCTGACAGAATGATCAGGAAGAGCCTCTCTAGAGAAGACACATCTGAGCAGTGACCTGACTATAAAGCGAGGATGCTAAGGAATGCTGGCATTATAGGCAGTGGGCTGAGTGCCAAGACTGAGACAGGAACACATTTCACGTGTGTTCAAGGAACAGACAGCAGGGAGCCCGTGTGGTGAGAGAATGAAGGAAAGAATGGTAAAGATGCGGCCGCACAGGCGGAGCCGTCGCTCACAGGGCCCTTTGGCTTGCAGACCAGGGGACCAAGTTGAGGTTTTATTCCAGTTTGAAGCGGGGACTAATGGTAGATCTTGAGCAGGGGAGTGCAGAGTTCTTAATTTAGAGGTTATCCCAAGTGCTTGGGAGAGAGCAGTCCATAGTTGGGAGGGGGGTTGGGGCAGAGAAGAGGACTAAGTAGCAACTACGCTGTTACAGGTGAGCCGTGACACGTGGGGGCACAGAACCTGAAGCAGGCAGCCTGCCAGTGAAGGTAGCCGTGGAGGGATTACACACGGATTGGAGGAGGGTAACTCACATGTAACTATTAGTCTCCAGGACCTGGGCCAATGGCAATTTCCTGGACAAGATTAGGGCCAGGTTGGGGAGTGGAGCCTTGGGGTGAAGGGCTCTGGTTTGCCGGTGTGAAGGCTCCGGGGACCTCAACAAGAGGAGTCTCAGGTGAGTGATGGGGTTGGGGGGGGTGGTTAAGATGAGATGGGAGGCAAGGAGCTGGCACCAGGGCATGACACCTTGAGCAAATGAGAGGATGTCGTGGGGGAGCTGGGGAGAGCAGGATGGGAACAGGCAACACATTTGTATTGGGGAAAATCTCTGGCAGAGAGAGAGAGAAAGTCTTCAAGAAGAGGTGATTTGGGGAACAGTGTTCTGCAAAAGTGGATAGGATCCATCATGCTGGTAGAAGAGTCAATGTTAAAAGAGAAACTTTCTCACTGACCCAGGAGGGCAAGTGGTATCGATGAGTGTCAGCGGGTCACTGGCTTACCAGTAAAGGTGACAGGAAGTTGAGGGCTTGCCAGTGCTGTTTCAGTGCTCTCTCATGAGTCCTGTGGAGTTGAACACTAGGAGGGAGGGTTATTCCTTGGAAAACCGACAGTGCAGGGTTTTAGAGAAAGGGAGCAGGATCTCTCATAAGAACATGTCATGTTCAAGGGCCATGTGATTTGGAAAACACAGTTGACTTTGGAGAACATTGCCAGATCTGAGCCACCAATCTGATAATGTTCATACAATAAATGAACTCTCTTAAAATAAACTGTTTTTCTTTCACCTTTATTCAAAGACCTCAAGTAGCATAGAGTCATACTCTTCTAAAGAGCACCCTCTGAGGTAGCAACATCTCACAGCTTACCTCTGTAACCTTCCCTCTGCTGGTCCTTCTGCTAGTTCTTTATAGGATAGAGATTGGACAGATAGACAATCATTTCTGAGATTATCTCACAAACTGCTTGGCAGGTTTACAGCCACCCCAAGGATAGAGAGGCTGGCAGCTCTCTCTGCCTTCAAACCACCAGAATTGACTGAATGCAGATACTGGAGTACAAGAAATAAGTTTTTGTGAAGTGATTGTGGAGACATGGAAAGTAGGGGCTGTGAGCAGGACCCTCCATTCCTTCACATGCGTTCCTCATCAAGGCGCTGAATACAGGGACTGTTTCTCAGCAACAGAGACCTGCCCTTGTCATGCTGTCTGCCCTGCAGCACTGGGAGGCACGCTTGACCTGCAGTTCCTAAGCCTGTGTCCCAAAAGCGGGTGAGTTGTTGTGAAAAGGAGAAGACAGCAGTGTTCTCAGTATGACTTGGGTTCTACACGTTCTAGCATGGCACACCTGTAAAATTCCTATCTACCTGCCAGCCAGGTGTGACGCTGCACGCGGATGGCACTGTAGTGTTTCCTGAACAACCTTAATCTGCACCAGGCCTGTGTTTGTGCTGCCTTTCATGAGTGTGAAGGTGCTGAGGGTGCCTTTCTTCATGCTCACATCCCTGTGAATGAAATTGGCATGAAAATTTCTGTGGGCAGAGTATGCTGCAGAAGTATCTGACTATGACGGGGACTGGGCCTCTTGCTTTGTCTGAGCAAACTCTCTGCAGAACATGAGAATAAAAGGCACTTAACGTTCTGGCCAAAACCAGAAGTCTTTCATTCTTAAATGTTATCACCACACTGAAACAGAACTGAAATCAAAGACAAGTGCTCTCTTTGGCAGGTGTACATTGAACGCCTTTTAACTAATGCTAGCATCGATCTTTGTCCTACTAATTGGAAACAAGTTGTCCTCGGAGCCACGCTTCTGGCCTCCAAGTTTTGGGGAAATCGTCGTCACTGGAGTGCGGATGACAGCCAGAATCCCAAGGATGTTGCAGTTGAGACAATGTCAGTTTCTAAGGTTTTGGCAAACTTTGTCATCATTTTCCATGCCTCATTTGCTCTCCAAGTTATCAGTGTAAGATATATCTTTATAGGTTTTCTTGTGCAGATAAAGGAAGTAGGCATAAGACCACAGACTTCAATCTATCCAGCTTTAGTATAACAGTTTATATTTTCCAGCATTAATAGGTAAGTCTTGATCTGTTATTGTTGTAATAACTGGCTGATAAACTGAAGTGTTTTTCTGATTGTTTTTTGGCAAACCTCTTACAAGTGTGCTGTCAGAATGACACAGTGCAGTAAATATCTTTATAGCTTTTTAGAAGCCACCTGCCAGTTTCAGTCCCCTTTGAAGGGGTAAACATCAGGCCTTTGAAATAACTGGCCACTTTTCAGGTTTTAAGGCCTCTGGACTATGCAGAACTTACAGCTTTAACCTAAGTCACCCATTGTGTATTTGCTTTGGCGGGTGCTTGTCTCCCCCTTTAATCTGAAGATCTGCTTTTATAGGAACCTTGAGATATGATGTTAAATAGCTACAGATTTCTCTGCCCTGGCTCCTCCCCATTAACATTGCATGTGTTTGGAAATTGGTCTGATGAGTTAGAAGCTTGCACGTTCACCTCCCGCAGTGTGAGAAGCATTTCTGGGGCTTCACACCATGCTCACCACACTCACAGGCTCCCTGGGTACTCAGACATTCACAGAAGCAGGCTCGGGCCAGTAGTTGTTTATGAGAGTGCAGGAGCTGTGCAGGGTCATGTAGTTCCTCCCAGATGCACCAACATGGCACTGCAACACAGCTTCCCCAGGGTTCCCTTCCCATTTGGCCTTATGACTGCTGTGAAGTGAAGGGCCCTGAAGCAGGCAGGCAGGGTGAGCAAGGGGGCATTTCCAGCAGAGCTGCCCTGGGTGCCCGCTGGACAGTGAGGACAGCTGTGTCGGCCGCATCTGGTGCAAGACAAGGGAGCAGCTCTTGTTTACGATGACCGGCAGAAAAGACAATGCCAGGCAGTGGCACAAGTTAGTTTTGTGATCCATCTTTGCCCGTGACTCCACAGAGGAGGACTGCTATTCAGAATCACCTCAGTGTATGGCTGCAATTGAAGATACAGTTTATATTGTAGATACACTGCAGTGTGTATATATCTACATTCAATCACTTGTGCACAGGAGTTCAGACCTGCTAGGTAACACAGTGAAGCCTGTCCGTACAAAAAATTTTTTTAAAAATTAGCCAAGTGTGTTGGCAGGTTCTGTAGTAGTCCCAGCTACTTGGGAGTCTGACGTGGAAGAATTGCCTGAGCCTGGTAACTTTAGGCTGTAGTGAGCTGTGATCACGTGACTGCACTTCAGTCCTGGGTGAGGGAACCAGACTCTCTCTAAGAAACAAACAAACAAACATTTTTGTCACCACTTTGCTAATAGTATAAACCAAGTGATAATTGTGATATTTGGGGTAGCCATTTTAGCAAAGAGTATAACAGCAAATGAATTTGAAACAAATGGAAGTACTTTGAAAGCTGCAAATGCTAAAGGGAGTTTAATCATAGTCATCCACTGCAAACTGTTCCCTAAAAGGAAGCACGATTTGTGACTGCCTGATTTCTCCTTCTCTGCTGCCTAGCCAGAGCTGATTTATCAGTACAGGATAATTGCAATAGAGAAAGTGTTGAATTCATGCAGAGATAGCTGTACAGGAGACCAGAGTTTGACTATTACTGAAATTAGTCTCTCTGAAAACTCTGGGATGGTTTTTTAAAAGAATAATTTGGTGGGTGGGTGTCAGAAAGTGGGGAGTGCTGACAGATCAGGTCAGCGATGAAATCATAGGGCAACGTTGAAGCTGTCCTCCTGCATTGAGTTGGCTGCTGGGTTGGGGCCAAAAAACCGGATGAGCCACGTTGATTTGTTAGGGTGGTGTCACCTGATCCCAGTACAACGTCTGCAAAATATCTCAAGCACTGATTTTAGGTTTTACAATAGTGAAGTTATTCCCAGGATCAATATGGGCAGGTTCAAATTCTTGCAGCCTTCAGCCTCATGACTCCTAAGCCACAATTTCTAATCTTGTGGCTAATTTATTCGTTGTGGAAAGGTCATCTATCTAGTTCCCAGGTGGGAAAGGGGTTTGTTTTGGGAAAGGGTTGTTACCATCTTTGGTTTCAAAGTTAAACTACAAACTACATTCCTTCCAAAGTTAGATTGGCCTCTGTGTAGGAAAGAACAAGGACAGCTTGGAGGTTAGAAGTGAGATGAAGTCACATCAATCCTCTTTCACTGTCATCATTTTCTCAGTTACAATTTTTGCAAAGTTGGTTCCACATTTGTAATCATGAACACTTAGTTCTGCCATTTTGGCAGCTGAATTGTTCTCAAAACCTGCAGCTAAGCTGCCTGGGGCTCTGATTTCCAGTCACAAGATCAGAGAGCATGCAGGGATAAGTGCAGGTTTCCACAGAAGTGAGCTCCAGAAGCAGTGGAGGCAGAGGTCAGCCCCAAGAAGACAGGTTCCAAACAGAGCTGTTTGTGTGTGAACGGAGAAACACCGGGAGATGTGGTCTGAACAGGCTGTTTCTGTTTATGATCTTGGGAAGCTGAAAAGCATTACGTCCAAACATTTAATAGACATGTGTCTCACCCTACTGCTCTTGACTATTTCCAATGATCCCATTTTGAGTGTCAGTTTAACAGATAAAGAACTGCTGTCCATCAGATTTTTCTTAAAACGTTCCAACATCGATGTGTCTCCGCATAATATATATCCTTTCTAGAGAGTTAAACCGAGTAGCCACTATGCAGAAATGCTGTGTTGTAAAGGGTATGCTGTTCAGTCAACTAGCTGTTTAAAAAACCAGAAATCGGCCAGGCGCGGTGGCTCAAGCCCGTAAAACCAGCACTATTGGAGGCCGAGGCGGGTGGATCACGAGGTCAAGAGATCGAGATCATCCTGGTCAACAAGGGGAAACCCCGTCTCTACTAAAAATACAAAAAATTAGCTGGGCATGGTGACGCGTGCCTGTGATCCCAGCTAATCAGGAGGCTGAGGCAGGAGAATTGCCTGAAACCGGGACGCGGAAGTTGCAGTGAGCTGATTGCGCCATTGCACTCCAGCCTGGGTAACAAGAGCGAAACTCCATATAAAAAGAAAAAAAAAAAAAAAAATCTTAGAAGATGAATCTGCTGTTCACAGAATTCTTTTCTTCAGTGATTAAACCTCTATGAATAGCTACGTTAATTCTGGGAAGTGCCATTAATTTCTGTAGTAAGTCACGTCCTGATTACCTGTCTATTCAAATATTGTTTCATTTACATTTCTATAGACCTATGGATACGTGAACAGGATATTAATTTTAGAAGGAGGTTCAGTTGAATTTTACATTCAGCAAATGAGATCCCCACATCTTGACTTAGAGTCTAACTGCCCTCCACTTTCAAGCATTTGCTTACTTGGCCAATGGGTAAAAGGTTAAAACGTTCAAACCAAGAAACCAAATGTATTTTTCAGATATTGATCATTTTTAAGCAATTAACTCATTACAGGGCTTACTCTGAAAGCAGTCAGAATGACTCTAACTGTGTACCTATTAATTTAGCTTTGGTGAGGGCAGCTGGATGACCGTGAGGCAGAGGACGGCTCCCAGTGCTTTCCTCTCCCATTGCATCCAACTCCCCCACATTCTGTTCTGTCCAGGGGTGACAGATGCCGAGTTCTTCAGGGTTGCATTCCCAACTCAAGAGCAACACTGCATGTGTTATGGCCAGGGCCCTACTATAAATCACATTATAAAATTAGTTTAGCCAAAATGACTCTCCTTGACTTTTCTGCCTTTCAAATTGTAAATGTTGTTCTTCCCCAGTCTCTTCATAATATTAAGGTGAGCAGAAACTTGCATTATGCCTCCTTGACACAGCCGAGTGTGCTGGAGCAGAGGGAAGGGGATTCTTTTTGCCATAAATGTATCTTGCTTATGTATTTATTTGGGATCAATTCTCCTTGTAGCCTTACAGTTTTTCCTCCTCCGAGGTAATAGGGTGGCTCTCCATGGATCCCCTTGATGCCATGGTGATGCACCCCATCTTCCTGTTGGTGCTTCTCTACTTCAGCAAGTCCCTTCCTGTTATTGTCCTGGGAAATATGCCTGGAGCTCCTTCAGAGCTAATAAATGGTACCCATCATTCCTGTCATCTCATCACTATTGTGGGGTTTGTGAGTGAGCTTGGAGTCTGAGTTGTGCAGCTGCCCTAAGGGAACTGTGAAGAATAAGCCCCGAGGCAGCAGCAGGAGTGCAGAAGAGGCTTCCACCTCTCCCTCATCCCAAACTTGGGCTGCTGGGATGCAGAGGAGACCCCAAGCAGCTGTGCCTTGTTTGGACATTAGTGTAAGGACCCAACCACTCAGCCTTTATTTGTTTCAAAACAGAACTTTGAGCATCCTAGTAGCTCAGAATATTTTTAAAGATAACCCACTTGACTAAAATTGCCCTGTGTTCGCTTTATTGTGTTTCTCCTCCCACAGGAGTAAGATGGAGAAGAGTTTTTTGGAGCTACTTGAGTTTAATATTCATGTGTCTGCCAGTGTTTATACAAAATATTACTTTGACCTGCGTGCCTTGGCATACGACCATGACCTGTGTTTTCTATTTAGTTTTCTTCGCAAAGATAAAGCAGAGAGATTGAAGGTAAGGCTGTGAAGTCACTTAGTGGAGTTTCCCATTGGCCGCAAAAGCCAACATCTGTGACAAAATCATATTAAGTAGTGATTAGGAAAATGAAAGCCTTAAAATTAACAGACCAAAGTGCTTACTTTTTTGGCATCATATTTCAAGTCTTTTATGCATTATACAAGAATCATCATTATTATTATTATTATTATTATTATTATTTTAGGAGAAGGAGTTTCGCTCTTGTTGCCCAGGCTGGAGTGCAATGGTGCGATCTCAGCTCATTGCAACCTCTGCATCCTGGGTCCAAGCGATTCCCCTACTTTGCCTCCTTAGTAGCTGGGATTATGTGCAGGCACCATCATGCCCGTATATTTTGTATTCTCATTAGAGACAGGATTTCTCCATGTTGGTCAGGCAGGTCTCGATCCCTGACCTCAGCTGATCTGTCCACCTTGGGCTCACAAAGTGCTGGGATTACAGGGATGAGCCACTGTACTCGGCCATGGATCTGTATTTTAAAACGTTATTGATATTCTCACTGCTTTGACCATAATTCAGAATATTTTTAGTTAAATTTAATCTGTTCTTAATGGGTTTTTTATTTTCTACCTGTTCACATAGCATACATGAATAAATGCAGTTGTATTCCTAATTATATGTAAATAGACAATACACTTACTGCTCTTGACTGTCTTTTACTTAAGCAATTGCAATTTCGTGTCCTTGTCTATTCTGTATATCTCGGTGCAGTCCCAGGAGTTTATCAGACAAAGCAGTAGTGGCTGACAGACTTGTGCTTAGACTGTATAAGGTGACAGTGTTTCAAGTACTAGGTGTAGGAACGACATGAGTTTCAGTGAAAATGGCTTCATGGGACAATGTAAGATTTGTGGCTTATGACTCTTGGTGAGTATACAGGAAAATTCCAACTGACACAGACACATTTAAAATAGGCACTGTCTCTGGTGTCTCGGTGGTACTTTGGAATAATACATTTCTCTACCACAATGTGTAAGTAAAGTAGCACCTTGTGGTGCTTCCATCATTAGGCTTCTTGGGTGTTCTCAAGCAGCCCTGCATGCACCTGCCTCATTAAAATCTGCTTGGAGTGTGTAGTAACTACTAAGGATTCGGTAGAATTTGAATCACTGAGTAAGTTGATTGTTTGGCACAAGTGTATGTTGATTATGCTGAAGGAACAAGTGCACAGGTAACAGATAATATTGTTACAAGCTTGTCACAATACTCTGAAAATCTTTTGGAGCCCTATTTTATTTTTTATGTGACAGTATCACCAAGCAATGAGCCCAATTTTCAACCTATAAAGTAAGTTTGTCTTGCCTCTGGCAATCTTTTCATAGCTCTTAAAGGAGACTACCTTAGTGAATGGACAGGGAATTGCATCCTCAGAACCTGGCACTGTAAAACTCAGCCAAAGCAGCTACAAGGGAACCCTCCAAAGGAATCTGTATGTGTGGCTTCTCATCAATGATGCCTTTTTAAAAATGTTGCAGCCTTTTTAAAAATTGTACCCATTTTCTCTTTAATTGACTTTCCTAGGCTATGTCACCGCCATGTGAATACAAAGACTTGCACAAAGATGTCGCCACTGTGAGAAGGGCCGCCAGCATGGATTTCATCGCTATTCGGCATACTAATGCCATCTTACCTTAAAGACAGAAATTACCATTATAAGATCCTGGACTCGTCAACTGTAAAGACTACAAAATAGCACTTCTATTGCTGAAAAAGTCCAGGAAAATTAGGATCTTCTTTTTTTATGTTTTTTTTTTAAATTTTTTCTTGTTGTCGTTGTTGCTATTGTTGATTTTGTTGTTGTTGATTAGGATTTTCATAGAGCACAGATTTCTTCAGATAACCACACTGTGAAGCTGGGTGATGGTGGCATGAAGAGTGGGTGCCAGGTGCTACCTGCCCTTCTTGTTCCACTGAGTCCAGATGGCATTCCTAGGGCACTACCTTCTTGAACAACTCTTGGGGAAGACTACTGTCACATGGACACACCACATCCCAGTGCAGAGTCAACAGTCACCCACAGTCCCAAGCAGGTGACAATCTGAACTGAGCTGGAATTCAAAAAACTATAGAATTGGCCCCAGATTTGTGAGAGTGCCTGGGTTTGGATCTCTGTCCACAGAGGCACTGAATGCACGATGGCCCGAAACAACAAGTGTGGGAAGATAGAATGCATGGGGACAAGGCTGTCATTACTCCAAGTTCCATGGGGGCTCAGGCCTGTTCATCTCGTCTTTGAAGGGAATCTGTATATGTGAAATGAGGCTCCCACCTCATGGTAATAAAGGGAGAGATGAAATCAGCTCATCTTCCCCCAGGCCCATACTGGTCATACCAAAACACAGAGTCTTGCTGTGTTGCCAGGCTGGAGCACAGTGGCGAGATCTCCAGTCTCTGCAACCTCTACCTCTCGGGTTCAAATGACTCTCCTGCCTCAGCCTCCCAAGTAGCTTGGACTACTGGCATGAACCACCAACCCAGCTAATTTATATATTCTTAGTAGAGACAGGGTTTCATCATGGTGGCCAGGACAGTTTTGATCCCTTGACCTCGTGATCTGCCTGCCTCAGCCTCCCAAACTGCTGGGATTACAGGTGGGAGTCACTGTGCCCGGCCTCTTGCATTTACGTTCACAATAAAGTGGTTTGGAATATCCCACTGTTGATTTGTGATTTCCTCCTCCAAACATAGTCTGTGGCTCTGTATACATAACTGAAAATTTTCATGTATCAAAATTTTGTGTCTGAAGATGAAATATTAAATGAAACATGTTAAAACGTTTCATGCAAAGCCTTCGGTGCTTGTAGCGTCTACTCTTTGGTGAATACACAAATTCATCTATTTTAAATATTAACATTTGTATTAGATGTGATAATGATATTTTCTTTCTCAGCTTCACTTGTTAGATAGTTACGTATGTTCTTTCATAATTAATGATATTGTATCTGATATTTGATGTAAAAAACTCCTAGAATATTTGGAATTGATACTTGAAATTAAACAGCAAAATGAAAACTCCTGAAACCTAGTGATAATGTACTTATGATGGGTTTATTATCTATGATCTCTTTCATTGTTAATTTTTAAAGTTTCCGTGGAAAACTGTACTAAGAACTTAAAATTGTCTATAAAACTCTTCGTGCCCTGCGCTTTAGCTCCAATGCATAATGAATAAAGGAAAATGGATTTTCCTTCAGGAATTCTGCTGGACTCTTCCTTTCTTTTCCCTTTAACCTGGGGGCAGCGTCTTCAGTTCAATGGGGTGAGGTGACCATGAATGGCGTCCCTAGAACTGCCGCTGGGAGGAGTGTGTATGTGCAGATGGGTTTCGTGGCCACGTTTCTTCCTCGGGTGTTTCTGGTTCTGATGGTAGCTTTGAGGATGGTTTCTGAGGATCCTCTCCAGAGGATTCCTCCACCTTTGGTATCTCCCTTGGGGGAAGGCCCGAGAATATCTGGAGAGGGATTCCTAGGGTCACCCCTGTGTGACAGAGGTGCCTTGTGCGGGTCCAGAAAGCCGCGTTTTAGGGGCAGTGGAGCCTCATCTCCCCTGTAGGGTGGGCGGGATGTCTGAGGGAGTGCTGGAGGAAAGCCCTGTGTGTCGGGGTCGCTGTGCAGTCTCAGTACAGCCCTAGACCTGGGGAAGTCATGATGGAGACACAGAGGTGCTTGGGGCAGGGAAGGGGGTGGCCTAGGCAGTCACCAAGGTGTGAAAGCATCGCTGATGCCAGGAGGCAGTTTTGGGAGGGGTCTTTGGAGGAGAATAATTGTGGAGTCTCCACAGGCGGGGAACGTGTGAGGGTGCTCCAAGGCTGGAGGTCAATGCGGGGGTAGGTGGAAATAACCTAGGGAAGCTCTCAGGAGAATAATGGGCCCCACAAGGGTTGGGGTGGAAGGAAGGGGCCTAAACAGGTCCTGTCTTGCAGGGTCCTTGTGCAGGGTGTCTGAGAGATGGATCTCTGGGGCTCCTGAGGTCACCGATACCCTCAGTGCGGTGTTTTCCAGGGTCAGACCTTTCCAGGTCCTGGAGCAAGGAAATGAAACTGGCTTCTTCCTCCCCACCACCTGGTTGCTGCTTGGCAAACAACCTTCGGGAAGTGCCATGGCTCCTGGCATTCCCTGACAGGCCACAGAAGCGGCTCAGGGCTGGGCTCAGATCAAGGGGTCCTCTTAGATATTTATATTTGATGTTGAAAGTGACATGGGAATAAAGGCTTCATCTGCGCTTTTGTTTCTAGTCTCAAACTCCATTTTGCTGTGTGATCTTCAGCAACATTTCCCTCTTGGGGCCTCATATTTCCTATATATTTTGTGGGAAATCTGGAGTTTGGAACATGAGTTTCCTGTCTCAGGACTCAGTCTAACATCTATAAATGGCTGATAGGACATGAACCAGACTTATTTATTTATTTATTTATTTAGAGATAAAGTTTAGCTCTTGTTCCGTTGCCCAGGCTGGAGTGCAGTTATTTATTTATTTATTTATTTAGAGATGAAGTTTAGCTCTTGTTCCCTTGCCCAGGCTGTAGTGCAGTGGCAGGATCTCAGCTCACTGCAACCTCCATCTGCCGGGTTCAATAGATTCTCCTGCCTCAGCCTCCCAAGTAGCTGAGATTACAAGCACATGCCACCACCGTCCAGTTATTTTTTATCTTTATTTTTATTTTTTGTATTTTTAGTAAACACGGGTTTCACCATGTTGGCCAGGCTGGTCTCAAACTCCTGACCTCAGGTGATCCACCCACCTCAGTCTCCCAAAGTGCTGGGATTACAGACATGAGCCACCACTGCCAACGAGGGCATGAACCAGATCCATGACACTCAAAATGTGCTCCACTAGCCAGCACTCACCTCACCTGGGAGCTTATTAAAAATACAGAAGAATCAGGTGAGGTGGCTCACCCTTGCAATCCCAGCACTTTGGGAGGCCAAGGTGGCCGAATCACTTGCGGTCAGGAGTTCAACACCAGCCTAGCCACATGGAGAAATCCCATCTCTACTAAAAATATAAAAAAATCTTAGCCAGGTATGAGGGCCGGCGCCTGTAATCCCAGCTACTGAAGAGGCTGAGGCAGCAGAATCTCTTGAACTCGGGAGGGAGCCACAGAGTGAGACTCCACCTCAAATCAATAAATAAATATTTTTAAAAATTAAAAATAGCAAAAAAATAAGAAAAATAAATAAAAAATAGCTTTCTTGTCGTGGCCTGCACACTGTTGGCTTGTGGGTCTCTGAGACCTGAAAATTGAGCGTTTTCACACCCCAGGGGCTTCCTCTGGCAGCTCTGCAGCTGTCACCATGCCACAGAATGAATATATTGAATTACACTGGTAACGCTATGGATACCGGTTGGATGACCATGAGAAAAGGAGAAAGAAGGAAAGTCCTGAGGCTCATGAACGTTCAAAGAAGGCAAAGAAAATGATTGGTCTGAAAGCTAAGCTTTACCATAAACAGTGCCGTGCTGAGAAAATACAAATTAAAAAGACTATCAAGATGCAAGAAAAGAGAAACACCAAACAGAAGAATGATGAAAAGACTCCACAGGGAGCAGTATCTGCCTATCTGCTGGACAGAGCGGGGCAACCTCAAGCTAAAGCACTTTCCAGTACGATTAAACAGAAACGAAAAGAGAAGGAGGGAAAATGGGAAGTCCCTCTGCCTAAAGTATGTGCTCAGGGAGAAACAGAAGCATTGAAAGTTATTCGAGGGCCAGGCATGGTGGCTCAGGCCTGTAATCCCAGCACTTTGGGAGGCCACGTGGGTGGATCTAAAGTTCAGGAGTTCAAGACCAGACTGGCCAACATGGTGAAACCCCATCTCTCCTAAAAATACAAAAATTAGCTGGGTGTGGTGGCAGGCACCTGTAATCCCAACTACTTGGAAGGCTAGGCAGAGAAGTGCTTGAACGCGGGAAGCGGAGGTCGCAGTGAGCCAAGATGGTGCCACTGCACTTCAGACTGGGTGACAGAGCAAGACTCTGTCTCAAAAAAAAATAAAAATTAAGGAAAGAAACAGTGGGATTATCCTGGGAGTACAATGGAAAGAAACTCTAATACCACAGCTATACAGCAGACCTAAAAGCAATCAGTCTTCATTAGACGTCAAAGAACTCTATGAAAACTATTTTAAAGACAAATGTAGATACCATAAACTATGTGGTTTAAAACTTAAAAGTACAAGCTCTGACATAAAGCAATGCATGTTTTTAAACAAAAGGCAAAAATAACCCACAACAATCAACTATATAAAAGCCATGTTCCACAAAGGAACATATAGCACTTTTACACAATTAGCATGTAAGAAATGATGCATGATGATTGCTTTTCTTCTTATAATTTTTGTATTTTTAGTATAGATAAGCTTTCACCATGTTGGCCGGGTTGGTCCTGAACTCCTGACCTCAAGTGATCCACCTGCCTCAGCCTCTCAAAGTCCTAGGATTACAGGTGTGAGTCACCACACCTGGCTGGCAAGTAAAGAACAAGCTTTCTGAGTAACACAAGCAAACCTCCCACAGTTAATTCAGAGTTGAGGACCACTTACACTACCGAATTCACGCTCAATCACTTTAGATTCATGAAAGGTACAGGTGATAATCATGTCTCCTTTTTTTTTCCTTAACTAAAATCGAACCTGTCATTTATGAACTTCTTTTCTTATCAGCCTTTGCCTATTAACTTATATTAAAGAATAATCTGGGCTACGCACAGTGCCTCACGCTTGTAATCCCAGCACTTTGGAAGACCGAACAGGGGTGGATCACGAGGTTGGGAGTTTGCGACCAGCCTGATCAACATGATGAAACTCCGTTTCTACTAAAAATACAAAAAATTAGCAGGGCATGGTGGCGCGTGCCTGTAATCCCAGCTACTCAGGAGGCTGGGGCAGGAGAATTGCTTGAACCCGGGAGGCCGGGGTTGCAGTGAGCCAAGGTCACGCCACTGCACTACAGCCTGGGCGACAGAGTGAGACTCCGTCTCAAGAAAATAAAAAAGAACAATTTGAAAACTAAGATTTCTTTCCCTTTTTTCTTGTTTCCTTCTCCCAAAAAAAATGGGGAGGTTGTTATTTGACTATACTTACCAAAACCTTATATTCACTGAAAATTATAAGTTAAAATACTAATAAGCAATCATAATTTCCTATTGTCTCAACTATTTTTTCTTACCTTTAAAGGAACTCTACATTTTAAATATTATTAAATTTTAAATTATACATTTTATGAACTAGCATGTCATTTAGAAATTCACTTTCGCTTTTATAGTTTTTATTATTAAAAATATATTTTTCAAATTTTTTATTTTTCTAAATTTTTAGTAGAGATGGGGTTTCACCATGTTGGCCAGGCTGGCCCTGAACTCCTGACCTAAAGTGATCCACCTGCCTCAGCCTGTCAAAGTGCTGGGATTACAGGCATGAGTCACCACGCCTGGTGACTGGCGAGGTCACTGCTCACTGCAGCCTCCACTTCCCAGGCTCAAGCAGTCTTCCCACCTCAGCATCCCAAGCAGACGGGACAACAGGCACGCACCACTGAGGCAGCAAAACAGGATCTGGAGGCGGGGAACATAAAGTCGATCTCACACTTGGGCTGTAACAGGAAATATCCTCTCCACAGAGAACAGGTCAAGTAAATGGCTCTGTAACCTTACCGTTTCTCTGAAAACATGGGCGATGTCTCCACTTGCCCGGGGTGCATTCCAAGGGAGTTCTGCCATATTCCGCGAGGAACTGGGGTCCGATCTAAACTTTTCATGGGAAAAGTACTGCGGTCGTGGGATGAAGTTACGTAGGAGTAAGGGGGAAAACCACGTCGCCGAAGTGACCGGTGAAACTGTCCTACAGCCCCTGGTCCGTGCGGCTCGGGCCGGGAATCTGCGGCGCAGGTGGCGGCTCCTGGTGCTGCAGCGGGGTCGGGGCGGCGGCCGAGGCGGCGGAGGCGGAGGCCGAGGTGATGCGCAGCCGCTGGAAACCGCTGGAAGCCGCTGGGCGGGAGGCAGGGCACCTCCAGGCCGGCCGCCAGCTTGGCCTTGTAGGCGCCGGTCCGGCGCTCGCGATGCACGAGCAGCTGCGGCTGGCCGCGGCGGAAGTGCGGGCTGCGGAAGTGGTGGAGGGGCCGGTCCCGCTGTCCCACCGCCCCCCGGCCCCGGCCCCGACCCGGCCTCGGCCCGCCCTGCACCACCTTGTGGAAGCCGGAGACGTTGAGCTGGCGGACGAAGCTGGTGAAGTTGGTGGTTTTGAAGAGCCCGGGCTCGGCCCCGGCCCCGCGGCCCCGCCGCCGCCCCGCGGCCCGGGCGGGCTGAGCAGCTCCACCTCGAAGAGCGGCTGGTGGATGAGCAGCCCCTCGCCGCGGCCGTCCCAGCGGGTGGACCGTTACCACGGGCTGTTCACCAGACGCCACCGTTCGGCGGGGAAGTTGTTGGGCTTGATGGGGATGGAGAGCGGCGCCTCCTGCATCGCCCCGCCCGGCCCGGACCTCGCGCCCACCCACCCAGCCTACCTCTCCCTCCCCGTGCTCGATTCCCGCCCCCGACCCCCGCCGCGGCCTTCGCCTCGCCCTGTGGGCTCCTGCCTGCCCGGCCGCCGCGGACCCCATGAATGTCTTTTGACAAGTGTCCGTTCTTGTCTTTTGTCCATTTTTTAATGGAGTTGTTTGTTTTCTGATTAAAATTGTGTTAATTTCTTTATAGATTCTGGATGACACTTTTGTCAGGTGCATCGTTTGTAAAATTTTTCTCCCATTCTGCAGGTTGTCTGCTTACTCTGTTGACAGTTTCTTTTGCTGAGCACAATCTCTTTAGCTTCCTTAGGTCCCATGCGTCTATGTTTTCGTTGCGATAGCTTTTGGAGACTTAGTCTGGAAAAATTTGCTATGGTTTATGTCCAGAATGGTATGTCCTGGAGGGTTTTTGTTTAGGATATTCATAGTTTTAGATTTTGTAATGTAGGTCCTTAATTCATCTTAAATTGATTTTTTCTATGATAAAAGGAAGTGGTCCAGTTTGAATCTTCTGCATATGGCTAGCCAGCATAGTTTAAAAAGTTGGGTAGTGTGTTGCCTCTAGCTGTATTCTTTTTGTTTAAGATATCTTTGGCTATTCGGACTGTGTTTCGGATTTACATAAGTTTTAAAATACTTTCTTTTCTCATTCTGTGACAAATGACTTCGTAGTTTGATATAATAGTATTGAATCTGTAAATTTCTTTGGACAGTGAGGCCATTTTGACATTATTTCTTCCCATTCACGAGCATAGAATGTTTTTCCATTAGTTTGTATCATCTCTGGTCTCTTTCTCTTTCGTTTGTTCTTTCTTTCCTTCCTTCCTTCCTTCCTTCATTCAACTTTCCTTCCTTCCTCCCTCTCTCTTTCTTTCTTCCTTCTTTCCTTTCTTTTTTCTCTTTCTTTTCTTCTTTCTTTTCTTTCTTCTTTCCTTCTTTCTTTTCTTTCTTCTTTCCTTCCTTCTTTTCTGTTTCTTTCTTTCTGATGGAGTTTCACTCTTTTTCCCCAGGCTGGATGGAGTGCAATGGCATGATCTCAACTCACTGCAACGTTCACCTCCCAGGTTCAAGTGATTCTCCTGCCTCAGCCTCTCGAGTGGCTGGGATTACAGGTATGCACCACCACACCTGGCTAACTTTGTATTTTTAGTAGACATGGCGTTTCTCCAGGTTGGCCAGGCTGGTCTCGAACTCCTGACCTCAGGTGATCTGCCTGCCTCGGCCTCCCAGAGTGCTGGGATTACAGACAAGAGCTACGGTGCCCAGCCATCATCTCCGATTTCTTACGGCAGTGTTTTTTGATTCTCACTGTAGAGATCTTTCACCTCCATGGTTAGTTGTATTCCTAGGTATTTCGTTCTTCTTGTGGCTGTTACGAATGGGGGTGCAGAATGGATTTCCCTCTCAGCTTGGACATTGTTGATGTATAGAAATGCCACTGAGGAATACCATTTAAGAATTGCCACCTAGTTTTTGACAGTGGTTGAACTAATTTACACTCCCACCTGCAGGATATACACGTTCCTTCTTCTCCATAACCTTGGAGAGAAAAAATGCCACTTTTTGTACAATGCTTTTGTATCCTGAGACTTGATAATCAACTGAAGTTATGTATCTTTCTAGGAGCCTTTGGGCAGGGACTGAAGGGATTTCTAGGTATGGAATCATATTGTTACATTGTTTGTGAAAAGAGATATTTCACTTCCTCTCTCCTGGTTGGATGGCTTTTCTTTCTTTCTCTTGCCTGCTTGCTCTGGCCAGGACTTCTGGTACTGTGTTGAATAGGATGACAGTTGACATCCTATTCTTATTCTGGTTCTCTGGGGAATGGTTCCAGCTTTTGCCCATTCACTATGATGGTGGCTGTGTGTTTGTTATAGATGGCTCTTACTATTTGGTGCTATGTTTCTTCAATGCCTAGTGTTTTGAGGATTTTTAACATGGTAGATTCTGAATTTTATGGAAAGCCTTTCTGCATCCTTTGACATGACCATGTGGATTTTGGTTTCAGTTCTCTTTATGTGGAGAATCACATTTATTGATTTGCATATGCTGAACCAGCCTTGCAGAAATAAAGCTTCCTTGATCATGGTAGATTAACTTTTTGATGTGTTGCTGGATTTCGTTTCTCAGTATATTGTCGAGGTTTCTCTTTTCTTTTTTTGAGACAGAGTCTCAGTCTTGTCGTTAGACTGGAGTGCAGTGGCACAATCTCTGCTCACTGCAACCTCCCCCTCCCAGGGTCAAGTAATTCTCCTGCCTCAGCCTCCCAAGTAGCTGGGACTACAGGTGTGCACCACCACACCCAGCTAATTTTCTGGTGTTTTAGTAGAGATGGGGTTTCACCATGTTGGCCAGGGTGGTCTTGATCTTCTGACCTCGTGATCCACCTGCGTTGGCCTCCCAAAGTCCTGGGATGACAGCTGTGAGCCAACCCGTCTGGTCTTTGTTGAGATTTTGTCATCTATGTTCATTAGGATAATGGCCTGAGATCTTTCTTCATTGTATCTTTGCCAGGTTTCGGTATCAGGATCATGCTGGCCTTGTAGAAGGAGTTAGGGAAGAGTTTCTTCTCACTTTTTGAACAGTTCCAGCAGAAATGGTATCAACTTTTTTTTATACATCTGGTAAAATTCAGATGTGAACCCATTTAGCTCTGGGATTTTTTTGGTTCATAAACTGTTACTGCCTTGATTTAAGAGCTCATTATTGGTCTTTTTTGGGATTCAATCTCTTTTTCATTGTGTCTTGGTAGGGTGCATATGTCCTAGGAATTTATCAAATTTTTCTCCATTTTATGTGCATACAGGTGTTCATAATATACTCTGATGTTGTTTGTATTTCTTTGGGGTTAGTGGCGATATCCCTTTTGTTGTTTTTAATTGTATTCATTTGGATCTTCTCTCTTTTCTTTATTAGGCTAGCTAGTAGTCTATTTTATTAATTTTTTCAAAAACAAGCTCTTGGATTCCTTGATATTTTGAATGGTTTGTAACATCTCAATTTCAAAGGGAGACTGGACAGTTAAGGCAATCATAATCAAAAAGAACAAAAGTGGGGGCATCACATTACCCGACTTCAGATTATACTACAGTAACCAAAACAGCATGGTACTGGTACAGAAACAGACACACAGGCCAATAGAAAAGAATTCAGAGCCCAGAAATCAGGCTGCATACCTACAAACATCTGATCTTTGACAAAACTGATGAAACAAGCAATGGAGAAATGATTTTCTATTCAATAAAGAGTGCTGGGATAAGTGGCTAGCCATATGCAGAAGATTCAAAGTGGACCCCTTCCTTACAGCATTTACAAAAATTAACTCAAGATGGAATAAAGATTTAAATGTAAAACTCAAAACTATTAAACTCCTGGAATACAATGTAGGCAATACCATTCTGAACATAGGCATAGACAAAGATTTTATGATGAAGATACCAAAAGGAAAAATTGACAAATGGGATCTAATTAAACTAAAAGCCTCGGTACAGCAAAAGAAACTATTAACAGAATAAACAGACAGCCTACAGAATGAGAGAAAATTTTTTGCAAACCACAGCTGACAAAAGTCTAATGTTCAGCATCTATAAGAAACTTAAAACAAATTTATAAGAAAAAACAAACATTATAAAGTTAAAAGAGGTCATGAACAGACACCTTTCTTTTCTTTTTTTTTTTTTTTTTTTTGAGACGGAGTTTAGCTCTTGTTACCCAGGCTGGAGTGCAATGGCGCGATCTCGGCTCACCGCAACCTCCGCCTCCTGCGTTCAGGCAATTCTCCTGCCTCAGCCTCCTGAGTAGCTGGGATTACAGGCATGTGCCACCATACCCAGGTAATTTTTTTTGTATTTTTAGTAGAGACGGAGTTTCACCATGTTGACCCGGATGGTCTCGATCTCACGACCTCGTGATCCACCCGCCTCGGCCTCCCAAAGTGCTGGGATTACAGGCTTGAGCCACCGCGCCCGGCCACTTTTCAAGAGAAGACATACTTGTGGCCAACAAGCATAGGAGAAAAAGCCCAATATCAGTGACCATTAGAGAAATGCAAATCAAAATCACAATGAGATGCTATCTCACACCAGTTAGAATGCCTATTACTAAAAAGTCAAAAAATAACAGATGCTGCAATATTTTAGAGAAAAAGGAATACCTATGTCCTGTTGGTGGAAGGATAAATTAGTTCAACCATTGATGAAAACTGTGTGACAATTTCTCACAGACCTAAAAGCAGAACTACCATTCGACTTAGGAATCGCATCGCTGGGTATATACCCCAAGGAATATAAATCATTCTGTGGTAAAGACACATGCACGTGTATATTCATTACAGCACTATTCACAATAGGAAAAGTGAAATCAATCTAAATGCCTCTCAATGGTAGACTGAATAAAGAATATTTGGTATGTATATATTATGGAATAGTATGCAGTTAGGAAAAAGAATAATACTATGTCCTTTGCAGAAACCTAGATGGAGCTGAAGGTCTTTATCCTTAGCAAACTAACACAGAAACAGAAAACCAAACAGCACATGTTCTCAATTATAAGTGGGAGCTAAATGATGTGAAGACATATAGAAGAAAAACACACTCTAGTCCTTACTGGAGGGTAGAGACTGGAAGGAGGGAGAGGATCGGGAAAAATACCTACTAGCTACTAGGCTAGAAACTGTAGAAAATTAAGGTTGAGCTCCAAAACTGTTTTCCATGGTGTCGAGATGTAACTTTCCCATGTCATACTACGTGCTGTTTCCCATGTTTTCATACGGTGATGGATGGGGGTGTTGCAAGCATTGGGAAAAGAAAACTGAGATGTTTTAATGTTTCTGTGTTTCAGCAGTTGAATGTTTTTATTATTTATCTGTGTTGTTCTTTGTGTGCTTATTTGGTTAGTATTTCATATCACGTAGTGCTCTGTCTTCTCCCCAAAAGATGTGTATTTAACTTAGGAAAGAAATGTAAAGTGTGGTAAATACGATGGGTCATGAAGGTGCAGTGACACTGACTCCATCCTACCTTCAGGGATAAGCCAACCCTGAATGTGAAAAGAGACGCTATCCTTATAGCATAGTACCACACAGGGCCAGAGCTTCCCAGAACCAGCTGGGGATTCTTACCTAGACCCAATGTTGTTTATTGTTAAATCTTGTGGCTTGAGACATCTTCTAATTGAATTCGATATTTTAGTCTAGGTTACTATCTTTGACATACATCATTGAATAAAATGCAGGATATGTATTTTAATTTTTTTCATTTACCACTTCAAGTTATTCTACCAAGCTCATGAAATATTTCGCTAATTGTCATAAAAGTGAGGTTATGGCACGGGCGTTCTAAGATTTAACACATTGTTTCTAGGGGAGGTTGAAATACAGTAAACTGAATCTTAAATATTATAGAACTTTTAAAGAATTTGGCTTAGTTGGAGAAGGCTGTGGTATATTTAAGGATGTTATGTATTCTACATTACTCCTTAGGAAACAGATTTTCAGACCTGGTGTGCTGGCTCACGCCCATAATCCCAACACTTTGGGAGGCTGAGGTAGGAGGATTGCTTGAGGCCAGGAGTTTGAGACCAGCTCAGGCAACAGGGCGAGACCTGGGTTCTATGAAAAAATAATCAAATAGGGAACATGCTTTTGAGATACTAGAAACGTTTGATTCTGTTACATACCACACTAAGGCTAATTGAAGATAAAAAAAACTGATTCTGCAGATAACACAGACAAGTCAGAACACATTGATTTCTGATGTGACAGTCAGTGTTCGATGAAACTGTTTATAGAAAGTAAAGCCAAAGTGCCTTATTTTACGGAGATACCTTTTAATAACCCAACTGTTAGACGAATAAAGCTTTTTTAAAAACTCAAAGCAAATGTTACTAATCATTTGGAGTCTGGACGTCCCAGTTCACAGGGTTACTTCTAACATGTAGAGCACATGCAGCCTTCTGATCAATCGAGAGTGAGGGGACTGCCCCTGCCAGAGTTCAATTCAGCCCCAGGACCCCATGGCAGCCCAAGGTCTTGGTTCATGCTGTGGAAACAATACGGAATTTATTCACTCAGTAAACATTCACTAGGGTTACAGTCATTTTAATATAATTCATCGTAAGGTGATGATCTCTAGGAACGTCATCACAGTGGAGCAACCTGAAAGCTCCCAGCAGCCAGCATGAATGAAAGGTAGGGGCGGGGCTGCCAACAGGGTGGGGCCTGGTGAGCCACGTGCCTGGGCTCCCACATCACAATGTGGGTAGGGCGCCTCGTGGAGGAGACTGTGCCTGATTGGTTCCTGGGCACCAGGTTGGTAGGGCAACCTCCTTCAGTTGGTAGAAAACACTGGAAGGAGGAACTCCCTCTGCGCTGTCTTCTCCGAAATCTCCGCTCTCAGGCTTGTTGTATCTAGACCCATTTTAAATCAAGCAGGTTCCCTTCAGACCAGTCATCTCAGGGGAGGCAGCTGAGGCGGGGAGTGAGCTGTCAGTGGGGTGCGGCCCCCTAGCCAGGGGCTGGCCCTGCCAGCGTGCCTGTGTTTCAAAGAGGTGAAGTGCTGAACTGTGCGGACCGGGAGGCAAGGGAAGGTCCAAGTTGCTGGAGCGCACCCAAGGTGCCCCATGGGGAACACGCTGAGTTGTTGTTTGTGCCCCAGAGGCAGACGCAGGCGAGGTATGCGTAGGTGGCCTAAGGATCTGTCCTTCAGCTCTGACATCAATGGGGCGGTGGCAAGCAAAGGTCCAGGCCAACACAGAAGGAACAAGTCCAACACCGGTGCCAGACCCATTTGGTGCCCGTGCTGGCTGTGTGGGGCGGTGTCCGGCAGCTATGACCTCGACGAGGCAGTGTCGAGAACAAGTGCAGACCAAGGCAGAGAGGAGCAGAGGCCGAGCAGAGAGATCACGGAACTCCCCAATGCCAGACCCATGCAGAGCCAGCACAGGATGCACTGGGCAGAACCGATCTGCAGCCATAACATCAATGAGAGGGAGGTGGCGAAAGCGCCAGACCGTACTGCTGTGGAGCCTGCCCTGCGGGATTTGGGAGCCGGCGACGGCCATGACCTGCAGCACATCAGCGACCAGGAGATGCCCAAAGGTAAGGCAATGAATGATGCTGTTTACCCTCAGGCACGCCTCTGGCTGACACTCATACCAGTTCTCATTCCTACCCCCAACCCCCCGAGGCATCCACGGCCTCGGGCTCCTCCTTCCTGGCCCTAGCCAGCTTTCCCAGGCCCATGCACCAGGCAGGAGGACTGGCCCTGCCTCGTGCCTGCCCCCACCCTTCATGCTTTTTCCCTGCTGCGTCTGGTGGTTTCTTTCTTCCTCCCTACCCCAATGCCCAGTTGTGGCCCCTTTCTCAGCCCCAGGCTGGATGAAAGCTAAGTTTTCCAAATAGAAAACGCATGCTACAGATTTCATTGCTGTAGAGGAAGTGTCTTACAGCTCTTCTGTTTACTTTGGTTGGTCTCTTAATTTATTTAAACGTTAGAATAATTAAGTTTCATGATGAATGTGACTTTGTAGCTGAAAGATATCGTTCTCTCAGAATATTAAAAAAAATGGTGAAAGAATGAACAAAGATAGTATATGAATGAATTCTGCCTTTATACACAAAGCATGAAAGGACTTTTGAAAGTCCTTGTTTGGTGGCGTAAAGTAAGCCTCTGAGTGCTTTCACACACCAGGTAGAAGATGGGTAGTGTTTGATGACAGCCCAAAATAGACTCTTCATTTCATTTTTGAGGATTTATTACACATTTACAAGTATGTCTCATTTGACCCTGTCTCCACAAAAAAATGGTGAAAAAATAGCCGGGTATGGTGGCTTACACCCACAGTCCCAGCTGCAAGAGAATCTCTGGAGCCCGGGAGTTTGAGCCTTCAGGGAGTTATGCTGGCTCCATCTCACCATTGCACCACTCCAGCCTGGGCAACAGAGTGAGACTTTGTCTGTTTAAAAAATTGTTTTTGCCCAAGACAGCTCTTTGTTTTAAGACATTTGAAATACTGAGCTGGTGTCTGACCACAGGAATTGACCACAGCATCTCTTCCTGCTTGAGACTTTCCCTGAAATGTGCTGGTAATAGCAGCCTAGAGGAAGGTGGTTATATTTGATAAGTAGAGGGAGGAGGGCATATATGTGATTCATCTGAACGTTGCATCCGTTTATTTAGGTGCAAGGTTGAAAAAGAAGTTCCAGCCCCAGCCCGGTTTTACTCCACATGCATGCAGAGATTCTGTGATTTTTGTATTCTCCAGTGGAATTGGGACATTGGTGCCTTTATTTTCTTGACATTTATTACTAAAAGCTTTTCTCAAGACTGTAAAAGTGATTAAAATGGCTATGTCGCTTTAAAAAGAATCTTTTGTACTCACCTCACTTATGACAGTGTTTCCTCTTCTTCCTCTACAGGTCTTGCTTCTGTCCGTCCAAGGGCAAGCACACTCTTCCTGAGAAAGTATCAAATGAGTGGTAAGACAATATTATTTCTGCTTTCAAGGAAAACCTAAACATTTTCTGTCTTGTATATAACAGAGAGTATTTAGAGAAACTCAGATATTAGTTAAAAATGTTCAACTTTTCATAGATTTACTTATTTTCACATGTGATATAATTTCCTTTAGTTGTCACTGTTTTTGGAAACATACAGACTTTGTGTTTACACATTTGGTGACATTTTCACCAACACAATTAATTGGCCACATGATTTAGTGTAGTAGTCACGGATTTATGCCTTTTTCTTCATACGTCTTTGACATTTTTCCCTTGCTCTAAAGAGTATGTTTTAATAATGACTGATAGGATTTAGGCCACAGCTTGGATTTCACTGCAGCAAATCAAAAGAATCCATTGTTCTAGATTGGATCTGTGATGTTGGCCTCCTTTTTCACAGTGCTCTAACCACAGTCACATCCAAGTGGATGCTACAACTTTTTCATTGCAATGTAATAGAAACGTAACATGCCCTGTGCTGTTTTCCATATTAGCCTTAGTGTGTGAAACTAGTGTAAAGTTTCCATATCCTGCCTGTTTTAGGATGAGAATTAGAACTGTAGGATTTTTCTGTACTGTTGCTTATGTTTCATAATGTTCTGTTATCTTACTCTATTTTCAAAAAGCCATACCCCGTGTTTTTCAGTTAATTTTAACGACAAGAATACAAGAACTGTGGGTTCTAGAATAACATCAGAACTAATGCAGCACAAGAAAAAGGGGTCGTTCACGTACATTTTCATAGTTTGCGAGGACTTTGTCTGACTTGAGCTAGTAATTTCTGGTTAGGATTCTTAAATTTCTCAGTTTCTTCCAAGAGCCATGGGCTTCTCACACATAGAATGTACGGAAGTAGAAGAAAACCAATCCCCTGCCCCTGTCACTTCAGTGGTTAGAAATGTGTGTCAATGAGACCAGTTCAACTTCAAAGGAGGAGGTATTGTAGGGAAGAAAGTGTGGCCCAAGTCCCTCTTTGGAGCTTTTATTCTTTGGACATTGGTAGAACAAAATGATTGTGTGTGCTGAGGATACCCTGTTCAGTTAGGTTGGCATACTCATTTTGACATTTAAGTTTAAGGTAGGCTACCTTTCAGTTGAGTAAAGACCCATTTATTTTATCAGTAATGTATGACTAGATGACCGAGAGGTCATTCGGGATACTGCCAGATATTCCTGCGCATCTCACGATTGACTCCTGGCCAGAAACTGGTTCTTAGAGCTGTCAGCTATTAGATCCTGATAATGAAAGTAAGCTATGTGTAAATGTAGAATGAGAAAACAAAACACTGCTGCATAGGGGTTCAGAAATACAATAGGTAAACGTTTTTATTAGCTAAATTTCTCATCTGTCCCAGATATTGGCATTTTTATGAAGGAATACTTGAGATGCGATCATTTATAAAGAAAAGAGGCTTCATGGGCTCACGGTTCTACAGGCTGTACAGGAGGTGTGGTGCTAGCATGTGCTTCTGGCAAGGGCCTCAAGAATCTAATGATCTTGGTGGAAGGTGAAGTCATCATTCACATGGTGAGAGAAGGAGCAAGAGAGAGTGGGAGGTGCTGCAGTCTTTTAAATCAGCAGATCAGGCCAGGTGCAGTGGCTCACACTTGCAATCCCAGCACTTTGGGATGCTAAGATGGGCAGATCACTTGAGCCTGGAGTTTGAGACCACCTTGGGCCAACAGAGTGAGACCCTGTGTCTATGAAACATTTAAAAATTAGCCAGATGTGGTGGTGCATGCCTGCACCCCCAGCTACTCTGGAGGGGAAGGTGGGTGGATGACTTGAGCCCAGGAGGTCAAGGCTGCGGTCAACCATAATCACGCCACTGTACTCCAGCCTGAGCATCAGAGTGAGACCCCGTCTCAGAACAACAACAGTAACAACAACAAAACCCCAAAAAGATCCTCCATGAACTCAAAGCAGGACCTCACTAATCACCAAGGGGATGGCACTAACGCATTCATGAGGGATCTGCCCCCGTGATCCAAAGACTTCCCCACCTCAAACCCTGGGGATTACATTTCAACGTGCGATGTTGAAATGTAATCACAGACATTCCCTAATTTATTTTGCCTTTCCTTATCTACACGGGGATTCTTTCATTTGAACGTAATAGAATATGTGTTAGGTCAAGAAGTAAAACTGTGTTTTCAGATTTTACACTCAGAGATTCATCATGCCAGATTATTTAAATGTTAAATTTTGTTTAAATTAAAATTTTTTAATTGATTTTTTATATAGCGATAATCAGATGTATCTTGTTTTATATAGGGATGATGAGATAACTAGCAACTACTTTTATTCTATGGTATTTTATTATACCAAAATTGATTAGTTATATTTTTACTTTTAGTGCAAGAAAAGAGGAGAAGCTTTCGCATATATTCTGTGAGTAAACTTTCGAAAAGTTAAGAAATTAATTGTTTAAATTAAAAGTCGATCTGTCATGATTCCTTAGAAATGTAACAGGGACCCAGTGCTGTTAGCATGATCCTTTTTAGGTGAATTTTCTAACTCTTTTCTATTTTCCTAAATGTCAGATTTATGCAGGAAAGTCTTTAACTTACTGTGCCCATTTTTAAGGCTGTCTGATTTTTAAGTTAAATTTAAATTGGTTGTGATATTGCCTGGGCGGTGCAAGCATGGCTGCTGGTTTTCTGGAAGCAGGGTTGGGAAGCAAGGTTGAGTTTCCCTTTGTGTGTGCCATTTTCTCCCATTTCCCAGGTTTCATCCCTGGTGGGTCTGAGCTCAGAAACCTTCAGGTGTAATATATCCAGGGAATACACATCCACATTCCTTCTAAGATGGGAGGATAGGTGGACCTGCGGTTCTAACCACAGACTTACTATTGACCTTGCTGGCTCTGTTGTGTTTCACCCTACCTTCCCAGGTACCATGTGCTATGATTTCGGAGACTGTGTTGGGTTCTTCAAAATACACGGCATTGCTTGTTTCTGTTCAGGTCACTCCCTGTGGGCACCAGGGTTGTGCTTTTATGTCAGTTACCACTCCTCTATCTGCTTGCCACCTTGCAACATTGACTCAGAATCATCTGCTGTCAATCCTGTCTCCTGGTTCTGTGTATAATGTTTATTTTATGACTAACTCTCATGAGATTTCACAAGGAAGAGAAAATAAATTTGTGGTCAATCCATCATATTTAACCCACATTTAGAACCTATATGTAAGTGTAAATCTAAGTTTAATGGAACATAATTATGACCTTAATTCAGACAATTTTCTAGTTATACCTATTATAAGCATATTACACTTTTCCACTCAGGGCTTGTGTAATAACTCTATTCAAACTCCGTACCTGCCATGTGGTCCCATTGCTGTGCAACATAGATGGAGCCGATTTTGTTAGCACACAAAGTGTTGGAAATTTTCAAGTGAGCTAAAAGTCATTAATTATTTTAAAAACATCTAAAACATGTCATAAAAAGTGGGGAGAAAACCGTGATCTCCAGGGCCGGGTGTGGTGGCTCATGTCTGTAATCCGAGCACTTTGGGAGGCTGAGGCAGGTGGATCTCTTGAGGCCCGGAGTTCAAGACCACACTGGCCAACATTGTGAAACCTCATCTCTACTAAAAATACAAAAACTAGCCAGGCATGGTAGCACATGCCTGTAGTCTCAGCTACACGGGAGGCTGAGCCAGGAGACTTGCTTGAACTTGGAGGTGGAGGTCACAGTGAGTGATAGGACATTTTAATTAAAAAAAACGGGGACAGATTTCACCTGAGGCTGTACCAGTTAGTCTGTGTTTTGGTGCGTTATTCCTGTTATTTTTATTCTCATGTATGGAATTTTCCTCAGAATTGACTTTTCTTATTTTAAAGTATTATGCTGCACTACCTCAACAGTAGTGACATTAAGGGATACCTTCTTTCCCTTTGAATGAAAGTATCTGAATCAGTCCATTTTTATTTTTTATGCCATATTTGTTTTTCAGACAACAAAAGTATACACATATAATCACATAACACTGTTAATGTAATCTATAACAGAATAGCTTAAGAAACATAAGAGTTCTGCTGGAGTTAAAACATTTCTATCTTAAAGGGTAATTTGGTCCTTCAAATAGTAATGTTGTTCAAAAACATCTTGGATTTTGGTTAAGAAAGAAGTGAATTTGCAGTACAAAGCATCTAAAGCAGCAAAATGCTGTTGGACTCTATGGATATTTCGGATTGTTGGCTACTAGCAATGTTTAAATGCAGCTTAGGTTTATAAACAACCACGAGATCTTCTCTGTACCCTGCCTTTTTTTTCATACTGACTGATTAGTAGTAGATCCAACCCTGTTGTGTCTTTAATGAGTTTGCGAGAGACCCTAATGGAAGAGTGTGATAATATGATGCAAACAAGCATATTAAGAGGAGGAAAGAAAACTCATCTGAGTTATTTTTTTTTCCAGTTAAAATAATCAGTATTTTGTGGTTTTAAATAAAGCTGTTGATCTTTTCAACTATTTGGTGATTGGCATTTAGCTACTGGGATTATTTTTAGCCAAGAGCACTTTCTCTCTCTCTCTTTCTCTCTCTCTCTCTCTCTCTCTGTCTCTGTCTCTCTGTCTCTCTCTCTCTCGCTCTCTCTCGCTCTCTCTCTCTCTCTCTCTCTCTCTCTCTCTCACTTCCCTTTTGTAAATTTGAGATGGAGTCCTCATCTGTCACACAGGATGGAGTGCAATGGCACAGTCTCAGCTGACTCCAACCTCCGCCTTCAGGAATCAAGCAATTCTCTGCCTTAGCCTCCTCAACAGCTGGGATTACAGCCACCCAGCACCACACCTGCCTAATTTTTGTATTTTTAGTAGAGATGGGGTTTCATCATCTTGTCCAGCCTGGTCTTGAACTTCTGACCATGTGATCCACTCACCTCAGCCTATGAAAGTGTTGGGATTACAGGAGTAAACCACCTCACCTGCCCAGCAGGAACATTTACTTAATATAATGGAGGCAGTTTCCGTATTGACTATCGCACTCTCAACAAAGAATAGATATTTTGAAAGTGTTTTAGAGATAGTTGATTTTCTACAGGGTTCAAAAGGTTCACTGTCATATCTCTGATAGCACTGTGGATGAATTTTCACTCATTTGTATCTGTAGGAAGATTTACTTTCCAAACTGTAACTGACTTGAATATTGGTCAAGCTCTTATTGAACTCCTTAATTTCTCCCACATTCTGTGCTAAGCAGCTGCAGGTAGGAGAGAAGGGGTTCTCCCTCTCCTGGAGAGGCTCACTTTCTCATGAGGGGGATGCCCTGCAGGCAATTGTAGCATGTAACACACAGTGAATTACACTGATGTGTACGCAAAAACAGAAGTGTTTTGTGGTGTGGCTGCAGGCAAAGGGATCCCAGAAGGTGGATGAGGTCAAGCTTGCTGGGACAAGGGGGAAAGGAATAAATATTCCAGACAGAGAGCAGCACGAGTGAGGCAGGAATGTGCCATAATGTGCATCAAATAACTTAAAGAATGAAATCAATTAACTTTTGAAACGAATGCAGAGTATTCTCAGAAGTTCTCATTTGAGTAGTGTCATAGCAGTCTTATGTAAACATGAAGTGAAAGTTACATTCCAAAAGTCGTTTTCATCATCTGATTTTTGGATGTGAGAGAGTCTTAAAAGCAGTACTTTTTCCATCCTCCCACAAGGAAACAGGCCCAGGGAGACCTATGGCCCCTCACTTGTTTGGTGACTGAGCAGCTCTGGCACGCACACTCTCTGGCTCTAACACACTGGTTCCATCGCACTCTCTCTTGAATGCACACATTAAGGATTAGTAAGGGAGTAAATGTAGTATTAGGTCTTCATTTACTGCAATCAAATGCTCTTGTGTCAATATTATTTAATGTATGATATTTTGTTGCAGTTAATGAATAAAAGAAATAGAAAATCTCAGTGCTTTTTCCTGCATCAGAAAAAGAACATGAAATTCCATTATAAATGTTTCCCATTATTTATAAAGGGAATTTATAATAGTGGCTTGCCAGGTTTGATGATCAGTGTCATATCAAGGGCAGCATTTTATAACCCATTTTTCAAACATCATCTGTGACGAGAGCCTCCAATGAGTTTCCCATAGAGCTGCACATGATACCACACTCGGACAGGTCACGGGGTATAAAAAATACCTTAATGCCTTATTGTTTGACATTGTGACAAAGGGAAAAAACCCAAACTTTGGTAAGTTTATCCTACTGTGATGTCTTTCTCTATCTTCCTTCTTCTTCAGATACCTCCATGGCATCTTGATAGAAAATACAGCTCGTGTTCCACCATACTCCTGGATAACAGCACAGTCAGCAAGCCTGATCTCAGCCAAATATTAGGATGGTGAGTACAACGAGGTTGCCAAGGGCTGAGTGACAGACCCCCGTATGCTAAAAGCATGCGGGCCATCCGCTGTTAGTTCAGCCATTTGGTTGCCCTTTTCAGCAGGCAGTTGAAGAAGCTGATGTCAATGATATATGGATTTTTCAGGACCTAAGGATGAATTTTTTTAATCTTAGACACTGTGTGGTAAAAGGGAAAGCCAGTTAGCAAATAAGCCATCCCAGAATAATCACAGCTCTTTATCTGATGCATTTCTGTTATGACAGTATTGAACCTAATGGGCAGGAGAGGTGCTTTTTATTGGATGTTTCTAGGAAAAATTAGTAGTTCTTTATGGGCCATAGGCCTAGCACGATGGGCACTACTTTGGGAACTACTCTTGGAAGAAGGAACAGCTTGTCCTCCAGTGGCACCATAGTGTATCTGCATTTAAATTTTCCCATCATGCACCAGCACATCATAGGCCACAATCAGAGATGCCCTTTCACAACACCCTTGACAGATGGCTTCAAGTTGTTTTAAAAAGCCAGCTCCAACGGAGATGTCCAAAAAATATTATTAACATGTCCTTCCATTATGAGTGTTGATATTCAGAAAACAGTTTGACAAGTGGTACCTCAGAATGTTAATGTCCTTATCCCTAACTTCACTTTCCAGTCTATAAACACGACTAAGTTACAAGCTTAAGTTTGTCTCTAATGTACTAGTTTTAAGCTAATTTGTTAGTAACTTCTACTTTAATCAAAAATGGCCATTAATACTCCTAATAATGTGACTTTCCTCTCTCATGTATAACAATAATTGAGATCCAATTCTGTTTCAGCAAGAACTGGACTTCACCTGTGTCTAAAGCCCTGAGCTTTGATCTGTATGGTGGCATCACTTAATGTTTGTATTCAGTCCTAAGTAAAAAGCCACTCTTTCTTGGCTAGAGTCCCTGACTTCTTCTGATTTCAAAAGATTCTAATGTCTCAGTATGCAATTCAAAAGTAGTTTTTAAGCTTGCCCTTGTTCAAACAAGTGAAAGTCCTACTTTTTCTTTCAGTGTGGTCTAAATTTTACAAGATTTTTTTAAAAATTGAAATATATATACAAAATAATATATATTTTTGGAGAAGGGGTTTTGCCGTGTTCGCCAGGCTGGATTCAACCTCCTGGGCTCAAGCAATACACCCAAGTCAGCCTCCCAAAATGCTGTGATTATAGGCATAAGCTTCCGTGCCTGGACTAGAAGTCTATTTTTGAAGCATAGTAAGTTTTAATTTACTCTCCAGTTTTAGAAGGGATTATTTGGTATATTTGCTTTTGATGAAAGAAAGGTTTACTGAGCAAGTTAATATAGAAAATTGGCTTTTAGGAAAGATTTTGAAAAACGTATTTCATGGTTAGTAGAGCATTGTTCTCAATGGAAGAAGTGAGCCATATTAGAATCACTTATACTGTTTCTTCAAAACATATGTCTGCAAACACATGCATCTTCCCAGCTCCACCTTCCCTCCGGCTCTGGACACTCACAAGCCTTTTAGGAAAATGAGGAAGTATGTGAGACATCATTATATGGATAAAAGCATCCCAGATGATTCTGATCTTCACCCTAATTCAGTCATTCCCAACTTTGCTGCACATTGGAATGACCTGGGGAACTTTACCGACAACCCTGATGCCTAAAGCATGCCCAGCACCAATTAAATCAGAATGTCTCCAGCTGACATTGAGGTCCTGTTTAAAGCTCCCCCGGTGATCCAGTGTGCAGCAAATGTGGAGGCTACTGCTTCCTTTGTGTGAAAAAGTGATGGTTCTAACATAAAAATTACAGGTTTTCCCTGTCATTTGCTCTTCTTTCTACCCATAAAGCCTTTCATCTGTGCGAGTCTTTTCTATCTATGTGTGCATATGCTTCAATTTATACCACACCGTAGTGTTTTCTGAACACCTGCAGTTCACAGGAGCACTGTTCAGGGACCTTGGGTGAATCCGTCTTAAGCCTTGGTTCTCTTAACTGTAAAATGGGCGGTGCATGGAGTGTCACGTGAGGTTTGGTGGTCCTTGTCAGCATGTAACTTCAAATTCTGTGATCTTATAATTTGGAGATGACACTGTTGGAAGCACTATAGAAATATCTCTCTTAGATGCTAATAATGTTGTAAGGCCTACTTTTTACAACTCCAATTTGCCTTCTCAAATTATTCTCAGCCTCATTTTAAATGTTGAGGGTGAATGGAAGGACAGACCTTATCAAAGAAAAGCCCCTGTTTCCTGACACACAACATCTGTGGATGTCTTTGTAACACAGTAACATACATCCAAAGAGTTGTATTTGTTCATTCATACTTTCTTTAAACTAATGTAAAGTACCTGTCATTAATATTGTATGATGTGGTGTTACGCTGTGTGTTTAGTACTGCTTATTTTAGGAGAGCTACAAGTGTCATCGATTTTTGGATGCGTTATGCTGTTTACTAATAAATTTTCTACTAATCATGCATAGGCGATTTTAAATTACTTTGTTTGGTATAAAGCACATTCATTCTGTGCTTTTAGGGAAATAATGACAAATGGGTGAGTACTAAATCAGCTGAAATGCAGGGCCTAGCAACTTAAAAAGCAAAACACTACTGTCTGGCCTAAATGTAAGCATATGAACACATAGATATAAGTAACTTGCACAGAATGAAAGGTTCTATGGGCAGAAGAGCAAATGACAGGGAGAATATGTCATCATTTATACCTAAGAACCATCTGCAGACGCAAGTCTTCTATCAGCCTTTTGCGTAGTATTTTGGTTCTCCTGTTTTTGCTGTAGAGCCAGAGGACTAAAACAAAAGAAAAGTGCTCACATGATATTGTTTTGAATACACGATTCCAGGGCCACTGAGAGGGTTCCCTCCCCCGCCTTTGGAAATATATCTTCAGACCTAACAAATGATAAAATCAGTTCTTACAACTTTTGTTTTTCTCCACAGTGTGACCATGGCAATATGTTACAACATAAAGCACAGGTGAGCTCTTTGAAACCTGTCTTCTTATTCCAGCTCATCACTTTGTGTCATATGCAACACGCTGTCAGGTCCTAACTCTAGACATTATAAGCTGTAGAGTGCTTATTTTACAGTGCTACAGTAAATCGTTTGTGGGTTTTTTGGTTCGTAAAAATCTTTTAAATTATTAAGGGTTCCAAAGTGTATTTGTTTATGTCTTTGTTTGCAATTCATTTGGAAAGAAGCAGTAAAAAGATGCCCTAGCCTCATGCAAATATACAGTAGGAAAGAGGCGTATTTATAAAGCTATCAGGTTACTGTGGGTATTCTTTAACCCCACCAAAACTCCAGAAGTGCTAACTGATTAAAATAGCTATAAGAGGATTGTACATATCAATGAATTCGTTCACTAATAGTCACTGAGCTTTCTTGTACAATAAATGGATCTGTCCCCTTACTGGCTGTTACAATATTATGCATTGGCTACTTGGTTTACTTAGAGTGTCAAAAACTCACTTTCATTAGTATCACCACCATTATAAAAATGTCTTCAAATATGGAGATGCCTTCAAGCTCACAGTAGTACGTATGAGTTTTCAAAGTTGAGATTTTCAGCTTGAAAGTTTTAGCTTTATTATAGAGAAATACTTGTTATTTTCCTTGAAATGACAGACTCACTTGACTTAATTTTATGGATAACAGTCAGTTATACTTTCAGATACAAATGGTGTACTGTGAAAAATTGGCTTGTTCAGCTCACAATTTAATCACAAGTGCTTTTCTTTAACATGACCATACTTCAGTATGCAGAAGCGCTTTATGTGAACTTTCTACTGAGGATACTAAAAAGAGAGGCCAAGATTTAGTAACATCATTAATTTTTACTGTTTCATCAAGGACATTCTTCAGTGAAACATGCTCTTTGATACAAACTGCAAGGGGCCGTGAAGAGTGGAACGAATACTGGTATAATTCGGTACCACTGCCCTTATTCATACTGAGAAACCATCAGTTTTACCCACGTTTGCTTTTAAACAGTCATTACAAGTGTTGAACAGGAAGAAAGCAATCAATGTCTTAATACTTTTTAAAAGTAATAAATTATTTGTGTGTTTTATTTTCAATCAGCTTCTCAGGTTAAATTAGTATTCTTGTAAGAACAGTTTGGGCCATACATGGTGGTTGACACCTGTAATCCCAGCTATTTAGGAGGCCAAGGTGGGAGAATTATTTTGAATTGGGTGTTTGAGACCAGCCGGGGCAATGTGGCAAGACCCCATCTATCAAAAAAGACAAAAAACCAAAAAGAAAAGATCAGCTGGGCATGGTGGTATGGACATTTTGTCCCAGCTACTTGGGAGGCTGAGGCAGGAGGATTGCGTGAGCCCACGGAGTCAAGCCTGCAGTGAGTCAGGTTTGTACCACTGTGCTCCATCCTGGGGGAAAGAGCAAAACCCTATAATAACAACAACAACAACCAGTTCTGACATCATGGGTCTCCTAGGGAATCTCAGGGGTCCACCGACCACATTAGGAAAACCACTGGTTTCCTAAATAATCACATAATGTGTTAGTTTGTAAAGTTCATTAAAGACTGCCTTCTTTTAAAATGAAAAGGCAATTAAGTGTGTAGCTCAAACTACTTCAGCAAACATATAGTATAATAAAGAAAGATTTGGGAAATCTTAATGGATTCTAAAAAGTTCTAAAATCCTTATTGCCAACAACTACTGCTTCCTAAAATGTTCCTGTGTTCCACTCCACCATGAGGTTAGAGGAGTAAAAATAGACATAGCTTCTTACCATTGCCTGTTAGCGGGAGTCAGTATTTAAAGGCAAGTCTGGCTCATCAATGTAGAAAAGACTTCCCAGTTCAGAACGTGATGTGTTGATGAATAACAGGTCAAGAAACCCTCTGAAGGCCAGGATCCAGGAGAAAAACTGGCAACAACTGTTTTGGTGAACAAATTTTACCAAAGCAAACAAGAAGTATCTCCCTCCGCCCTCCATGCCCTACTCCCAGCAGATACTTTACTAAGATATTAACCATTTGTGAATTAATCTCTTAAATGCACATTCTTCTTTTATAGATATGCAAATAGATCTCTGGCTGTTTTTGATGAGCCAATACATCCACTTTCAGTAAGTGTCACTTTCTCTGAGGTTCTGTTTATGTCTTATGAAGTTGTGTTGATTTCATGATGAAGTCAAAATCATCCACCATTAAGTCTTCACTAAGTTGTGTCTAATCATCTTATGTAAGGAGTGTTGTAAATTGGTCACACTGGAGTAAGAGCTGACGTACAGCTTTGTTTAATTTGTGCACTAAGGGGAATAAACATACCATCCAAATAACAAAATGTGTCATTTTAAAAGATAAGTTTTTATAGCAGCAAACAATAAGAATATTTGTAAGTAGTCCTAACAAATATGAACGAACTCTGTGAATGGAATTAGAAAACAATTTAAAGTTAAATTTGTTTAAGTGCTATCAAAACTTAAAAACTTGCTGCTTCAGGCATATGATAGCCACAGGGCCACCTTAGCACCTATGGTTACACAAAACCAAAAATATTTTAAGATCCTGCCGTTTATATTTTTAGAACTAAAAGACATATTATCCCAGCAAGATTATTCTAAGGGACATGTGGGCACCAATTTTAACATCCCCATCTTAAGAGTACTTAAGAAGTTTTCTTGAATGAATATGTATATTGACTTTCTTCTTCTTTCAGCAAGAAAATATTCCAGGGAAATCCTTTGAGGATGATCCCACACGCAACTGCATTTTCAGTTATTTCTGTGCTCTTTCTAAAGTCACAAAACTAACAGCTCCAGGAGCAATCGTAGCATTGGTAAGCTATTTCTTATTTATAAAGCATCTTTAATAACTGGTCTCCTACACAGCGTATGACCGTGTTTCTAAATAAAAGTTCCTAAAGTTATCATCAGATCTTTTAAGAGAAACCTATGCAAACAAAGTAAATACACATATTAGAGTTTAATCATCGTCATGTTTTAAAATGATGCCATTGCTTTTCTTATCACAGAATAATTGCTACTGAAAGCAGCAGGAGAGACTTCTGGTTTCTCCCTCAACAGATTCCAATGTAGGTCTAAGCTGAGTTCCAGGCTGTATTTCCCCACAGTTCTGACCTGGAGCTGCTGCTCTGAATGCTTTGTTGTTCCTGTTGACCTCTTGTGCCTGTTCGGGAAATTGCCCAGGAATGTGGAACTACTAAGACTTGGACGTGGGCTTTGCTAGTTAGCCTGCCAAGCCATAGCTGTGTCCTTACCTCTACATGGTTCTCCCAGAATTCCTGTGGTGAGACTCATTCAGAATATAAAGTCCTGTTCAGATGGCTGGGATGGTTTGACCCTCCCCACACTAACCATGTGGTAGAGGAATGTCAACTACATGGCCTGGAGAGAAAGGATACTTAGAGCAGTACCCTCTCCTTCAGCATCCAGCTAGAGCTTAGGGGTGAAGGCCTCCGCTGGGCACCTGCATAGAAACCTCTCCATGAGCACTGGATCAGATGCAGGCCATTTCATGGAGCTGCAGCCATTGGGAATGCCCAGCACATGCTGGGGGGAAGCAGGAGTGGTACTTCCAGATGGAGAGAGAGAGAGAGCTGAGGCAGGAGGGAAAGCTGGATTGAAAGAAGGGGGACTTCACTGTATACAGGCTAAATTTGGAGTGCCTGTGAGATAGCAGAGTGACGTGTGCAGTCATTATTTGAATCAACGGAACTGGAACATGAATCTGAGCAGTGCAGTCATCATTTGGATGTATGGGACTGGAGCATGAATCTGAGCTGGCGGTAAGGAATGAAGAGTAAGAGTAGCTGCTCAAGGCGAGGCACAATGGCTTACACCTGTAATCCCAGCTCTTTGGGAGACCAAGTCAGGCCATCACCTGAGGTCAGGAGTTCGAGGTCAGCCTGGCCAACACTGTGAAACCCTGTCTCTTCTAAAAAATACAAAAAATTACCTGGGCATGGTGGTGGACCCCTGTAATCCCAGCTACTTGGGAGGCTGAGGCAGGAGAATCTTTGGAACCTGGGAGGCAGAGCTTGCAGTGAGCCAAGATTGCACCACTGCCCTCCACCCTGCACAACAACAGCAACATTCTGGGGAAAAAAAAGAGAAAAAGAGTAGTTGCTCAAATGCAAAGAAACTGTTTAGAATGAAAGTGGACAAGCCGGACATGGTGGGATACACCTATAGTCACAGCTACTCAGGAAAAGGGAAAAAAGAGAAGATGGACAAAAGATAACTCTGTAAAGACCACCAGCATGTGAGGGGCAAGCCCCCAGAAAAGAGCCAGAGTACGAGGAGGAAGAGCAGGAGAATGTGATAAGAACAAAGGGTTCGCGATAGGAAAGGCTGGGGTCACAGTGCTACAGGCTGCCAAGAAGGTCCCCATTCCATAAACACCCCTGGGATGCCAACCCTGTGTCACTCTTCTAAATGCTGGGGTAGAGAAGAGGACAGGTCGAGCACAGTCCTTGTCTTTATGAGGCATTTGTTTTAATGAGGAAAGCAGTTCTTTTTTTAGGTAATGGCAAATAGCAAAATGATAAAGCACGATTCAGAGACAGTGATGGGAGGGGCTCGCTGTTTCTGATAGAATGATCAGGAAGAGCCTCTCTAGAGAGGACACATCTGAGCAGTGACCTGACTATAAAGCGAGGATGATAAGGAATGCTGGCATTATAGGCAGTGGGCTGAGTGCCAAGACTGAGACAGGAACACATTTCACGTGTGTTCAAGGAACAGACAGCAGGGAGCCCGCCTGTGAGAGAAATGAAGGAAAGAATGGAAAAGATGCGGCTGCACAGGCGGAGCCGTCGCTCACAGGGCCCTTTGGCTTGCAGACCGGGGACGAAGTCGAGGTATTATTCCAGTTTGAAGCGGGGACTAATGGTAGATCTTGAGCAGGGCAGTGCAGCGTTCTTAATTTAGAGGTTATCCCAAGTGCTTGGGAGAGAGCAGTCCATAGTTGGGAGGGGGGTTGGGGCAGAGAAGAGGACTAAGTAGCAACTAGGCTGTTACAGGTGAGCCGTGGCACGTGGCGGCCCAGAACCTGAAGCAGGCAGCCTGCCAGTGAAGGTAGCCATGGAGGGATTATGCACGGATTAGAGGAGGGTAACTCACATGTAATTATTAGTCTCCAGGAGCTGGGCCAATGGCAATTTCCTGGACAAGATTAGGGCCAGGTTGGGGAGTGGAGCCTTGGGGTGAAGGGCTCTGGTTTGTGGGTGTGAAGGCTCCAGGGACCTCAGCAAGAGGAGTCTCAGGTGAGTGATGGGGTTGGGGGGGTGGTTAAGGTGAGATGGGAGGCAAGGAGCTGGCACCAGGGCATGACACTGTGAGCAAATGAGAGGATGTCATGGGGGAGCTGGGGAGAGCAGGATGGGAACAGGCAACACATTTGTATTGGGGAAAATCTCTGGCAGAGAGAGAGAAAGTCTTCAAGAAGAGGTGATTTGGGGAACAGTGTTCTGCAAAAGTGGATAGGATCCATCATGCTGATAGAAGAGTCAATGTTAAAAGAGAAACTTTCTCACTGACCCAGGAGGGCAAGTGGTATCGATGAGTGTCAGCGGGTCACTGGCTTACCAGTAAAGGTGACAGGAAGTTGAGGGCTTGCCAGTGCTGTTTCAGTGCTCTCTCATGAGTCCTGTGGAGTTGAACACTAGGAGGGAGGGTTATTCCTTGGAAAACCGACAGTGCAGGGTTTTAGAGAAAGGGAGCAGGATCTCTCATAAGAACATGTCATGTTCAAGGGCCATGTGATTTGGAAAACACAGTTGACTTTGGAGAACATTGCCAGATCTGAGCCACCGATCTGATAATGTTCAACAATAAATGAACTCTCTTAAAATAAACTGTTTTTCTTTCACCTTGATTCGAAGACCTCAAGTAGCATAGAGTCATACTCTTCTACAGAGCACCCTCTGAGGTAGCAACATCTCACAGCTTATCTCTGTAACCTTCCCTCAGCTGGTCCTTCTTCTAGTTCTTTATAGGATAGAGATTGGACAGATAGACAATCATTTCTGAGATTATCTCACAAACTGCTTGGCGGGTTTACAGCCACCCCAAGGATAGAGAGGCTGGCAGCTCTCTCTGCCTTCAAACCGCCAGAATTGACTGAATGCAGATACTGGAGGACAAGAAATAAGTTTTTGTGAAGTGATTGTGGAGACATGGAAAGTAGGGGCTGTGAGCAGGACCCTCCATTCCTTCACATGCGTTCCTCATCAAGGCTCTGGATACAGGGACTGTTTCTCAGCAACAGAGACCTGCCCTTGTCATGCTGTCTGCCCGGCAGCACTGGGAGGCACTCTTGACCTGCAGTTCCTAAGCCTGTGTCCCAAAAGCGGGTGAGTTGTTGTGAAAAGGAGAAGACAGCAGTGTTCTCATTATGACTTGGGTTCTACACGTTCTAGCATGGCACACCTGTAAAATTCCTATCTACCTGCCAGCCAGGTGTGACGCTGCACGCGGATGGCACTGTAGTGTTTCCTGAACAACCTTAATCTGCACCAGGCCTGTGTTTGTGCTGCCTTTCATGAGTGTGAAGGTGCTGAAGGTGCCTTTCTTCATGCTCACATCCCTGTGAATGAAATTGGCATGAAAATTTCTGTGGGCAGAGTATGCTGCAGAAGTATCTGACTATGACGGGGACTGGGCCTCTTGCTTTGTCTGAGCAAACTCTCTGCAGAACATGAGAATAAAAGGCACTTAACGTTCTGGCCAAAACCAGAAGTCTTTCATTCTTAAATGTTATCAGCACACTGAAACAGAACTGAAATCAAAGACAAGTGCTCTCTTTTGCAGGTGTACATTGAACGCCTTTTAACGAATGCTAACATCGATCTTTGTCCTACTAATTGGAAACAAATTGTCTACGGAGCCATGCTTCTGGCCTCCAAGTTTTGGGGAAATCGTCGTCACTGGAGTGCGGATGACAGCCAGAATCCCAAGGATGTTGCAGCTGAGACAATGTGAGTTTCTAAGGTTTTGGCAAACTTTGCCATCATTTTCCATGCCTCATTTGCTCTCCAAGTTATCAGTGTAAGAAATATCTTTATAGGTTTCCTTGTGCAGATAAAGGAAGTAGGCATAAGACCACAGACTTCAATCTATCCAGCTTTAGTATAACAGTTTATATTTTCCAGCATTAATGGGTAAGTCTTGAAGTGTTATTGTTGTAATAACTGGCTGATAAACTGAAGTGTTTTTCTGATTGTTTTTTGGAAAACCTCTTACAAGTGTGCTGTCAGAATGACACAGTGCAGTAAATATCTTTATAGCTTTTTAGAAGCCACCTGCCAGTTTCAGTCCCCTTTGAAGGGGTAAACATCAGGCCTTTGAAATAACTGGCCACTTTTCAGGTGTTAAGGCCTCGGGACTATGCAGAACTTACAGCTTTAACCTAAGTCACCCATTGTGTATTTGCTTTTGCTGGTCCTTGTCTCCCCCTTTAATCTGAAGATCTGCTTTTATAGGAACCTTGAGATATGATGTTAAATAGCTACAGATTTCTCTGCCCTGGCTCCTCCCCATTAACCTTGCATGTGTTTGGAAATCGGTCTGATGAGTTAGAAGCTTGCACGTTCACCTCCCGCAGTGTGAGAAGCATTTCTGGGGCATCACGCCATGCCCACCACACTCACAGGCTCCCTGGGTACTCAGACATTCACAGAAGCAGGCTCGGGGCCAGTAGTTGTTTATGAGAGTCTGGGAGCTGTGCAGGGTCATGGAGTTCCTCCCAGATGCACCAACATGGCACTGCAACACAGCTTCCCCAGGGTTCCCTTCCCATTTGGCCTTATGACTGCTGTGAAGTGAAGGGCCCTGAAGCAGGCAGGCAGGGTGAGCAAGGGGGCATTTCCAGCAGAGCTGCCCTGGGTGCCCGCTGGACAGTGAGGACAGCTGTGTCAGCCGCATCTGGTGCAAGACAATGGAGCAGCTCTTGTTTACGTTGACCAGCAGAAAAGACAATGCCAGGCAGTGGCACAAGTTAGTTTTGTGATCCATCTTTGCCCGTGACTCCACATAGGAGGACTGCTATTCAGAATCACCTCAGTGTATGGCTGCAATTGAAGATACAGTTTATATTGTAGATACACTGCAGTGTGTATGTATCTACATTCAATCCCTTGTGCACAGGAGTTCAGACCTGCTGGGTAACACAGTGAAGCCTGTCCGTACAAAAAAATTTTAAAAAAATTAGCCAAGTGTGTTGGCAGGTTCTGTAGTAGTCCCAGCTACTTGGGAGTCTGACGTGGAAGAATTGCCTGAGCCTGGTAACTTTAGGCTGTAGTGAGCTGTGATCACGTGACTGCACTTCAGTCCTGGGTGAGGGAACCAGACTCTCTCTAAGAAACAAACAAACAAACATTTTTGTCACCACTTTGCTAATAGTATAAACCAAGTGATAATTGTGATATTTGGGGGAGCCATTTTAGCAAAGAGTATGACAGCAAATGAATTTGAAACAAATGGAAGTACTTTGAAAGCTGCAAATGCTAAAGGGAGTTTAATCATAGTCATCCACTGCAAACTGTTCCCTAAAAGGAAGCAAGATTTGTGACTGCCTGATTTCTCCTTCTCTGCTGCCTAGCCAGAGCTGATTTATCAGTACAGGATAATTGCAATGGAGAAAGTGTTTAATTCATGCAGAGATAGATGTACAGGAGACCAGAGTTTGACTATTACTGAAATTAGTCTCTCTGAAAACTCTGGGATGGTTTTCGAAAAAAGTAATTTGGTGTGTAGTGTGTCAGAAAGTGGGGAGTGCTGACAGATCAGGTCAGCGATGAAATCATAGGGGAACGTTGAAGCTGTCCTCCTGCATTGAGTTGGCTGCTGGGTTGGGGCCAAAAAACCAGATGAGCCACGTTGATTTGTTAGGGTGGTGTCACCTGATCCCAGTACAACGTCTGCAAAATATCTCAAGCACTCAATTTAGGTTTTACAATAGTGATGTTATTCCCAGGATCAATATGGGCAGGTTCAAATTCTTGCAGCCTTCAGCCTCATGACTCCTAAGCCACAATTTCTAATCTTGTGGCTAATTTATTCATTGTGGAAAGGTCATCTATCTAGTTCCCAGGTGGGAAAGGGGTTTGTTTTGGGAAAGGGTTGTTACCATCTTTGGTTACAAAGTTAAACTACAAACTACATTCCTTCCAAAGTTAGTTTGGCCTCTGTGTAGGAAAGAACAAGGACAGCTTGGAGGTTAGAAGTGAGATGAAGTCACATCAATCCTCTTTCACTGTCATCATTTTCTCCGTTACAATTTTTGCAAAGGTGGTTTCAAATTTGTAATCATGAACACTTAGTTCTGCCATTTTGGCAGCTGAATTGTTCTCAAAACCTGCAGCTAAGCTGGCTGAGGCTCTGATTTCCAGTCACAAGATCAGAGAGCATGCAGGGATAAGTGCAGGTTTCCACAGAAGTGAGCTCCAGAAGCAGTGGAGGCAGAGGCCAGCCCCAAGAAGACAGGTTCCAAACAGAGCTGTTTGTGTGTGAACGGAGATATACCGGGAGCTATGGTCTGAACAGGCTGCTTCTGTTTGTGATCTTGGGAAGCTGAAAAGCATTACGTCCAAGCATTTAATAGACATGTGTCTCACCCTACTCCTCTTGACTATTTGCAATGATCCCATTTTGAGTGTCAGTTTAACAGATAAATAACTGCTCTCCCTCAGATTTTTCTTAAAACGTTCCAACATCGATGTGTCTCCCCGGAATATATATCTTTTCTAGAGAGTTAAACTGAGTAGCCACTATGCAGAAATGCTGTGTTGTAAAGGGTATGCTGTTCAGTCAACTAGCTGTTTAAAAACCCAGAAATCGGCCGGGTGCGGTGGCTCAAGCCTGTAATCACAGCACTTTGGGAGGCCAAGGCGGATGGATCCCGAGTGGGGATCCCGGATGGATCCCCCTCGGGTGGATCCCGAGGTCAAGAGATCAAGACCATCCTGGTCAACAAGGTGAAACCCCGTCTCTACTAAAAATACAAAAAATTAGCTGGGCATAGTGACGCGTGCCTGTGATCCCAGCTCCTCAGGAGGCTGAGGCAGGAGATTTGCCTGAACCCGGGAGGCGGAAGTTGCGGTGAGCTGATTGCGCCATTGCACTCCAGCCTGGGTAACAAGAGAGAAACTCCACATAAAAAGAAAAAAAAAAAAAAACAGAAATCTTAGAAGATGAATCGGCTGTTCACAGAATACTTTTCTTCAGTGATTAAACCTCTATGAATAGCTACGTTAATTCTGGGAAGTGCCATTAATTTCTGTAGTAAGTCACGACCTGATTACCTGTCTATACAAATATTGTTTCATTTACATTTCTATAGACCTAAGGATACGTGAAGAGGATATTAATTTTAGAAGGAGGTTCAGTTGGATTTTACGTTCAGCAAATGAGATCCCCACATCTTGACTTAGAGTCTAACTGCCCTCCACTTTCAAGCATTTGCTTACTTGGCCAATGGGTAAAATGTTAAAAACCTTCAAACCAAGAAACCAAATGTATTGTTCAGATATTGATCATTTTTAAGCAATTAACTCATTACAGGGCTTACTCTGAAAGCAGCCAGAATGACTCTAACTGTGTACCTATTAATTTAGCTTTGGTGAGGGCAGCTGGATGACCGTGAGGCAGAGGACGGCTCCCAGTGCTTTCCTCTCCCATTGCCTCCAACTCCCCCACATTCTGTTCTGTCCAGGGGTGACAGATGCCGAGTTCTTCAGGGTTGCATTCCCAACTCAAGAGCAACACTGCATGTGTTAAGGCCAGGGCCCTACTATAAATCACATTATAATATGAGTTTAGCCAAAATGACTCTCCTTGACTTTTCTGCCTTTCAAATTGGAAATGTTATTCTTCCCCAGTCTCTTCCTAATATTAAGGTGAGCAGAAACTTGCATTATGCCTCCTTGACACAGCCTGGTGTGCTGGAGCAGAGGGAAGGGGATTCTTTTTGCCATAAAATGTATCTTGCTTATGTATTTATTTGGGATCAATTCTCCTTGTAGCCTTACAGTTTTTCATCCTCTGAGGTAATAGGGTGGCTCTCCATGGGTCCCCTTGTTGCCATGGTGATGCGCCCCATCTTCCTGTTGGTGCTTCTCTACTTCAGCAACTCCCTTCCTGTTATTGTCCTGGGAAATATGCCTGGAGCTTCTTCAGAGCTAAGAAATGGTACCCATCATTCCTGTCATCTCATCACCATTGCGGGGTTTGTGAGTGAGCTTGGAGTCTGAGTTGCGCAGCTGCCCTAAGGGAACTGTGAAGAATAAGCCCCGAGGCAGCAGCAGGAGTGCAGAAGAGGCTTCCACCTCTCCCTCATCCCAAACTTGGGCTGCTGGGATGCGGAGGAGACCCCAAGCAGCTGTGCCTTGTTTGGACATTAGTGTAAGGACCCAACCACTCAGCCTTTATTTGTTTCAAAACAGAACTTTGAGCATCCTAGTAGCTCAGAATATTTTTAAAGATAACCCACTTGACTAAAATTGCCCTGTGTTCGCTTTATTGTGTTTCTCCTCCCACAGGAGTAAGATGGAGAAGAGTTTTTTGGAGCTACTTGAGTTTAATATTCATGTGTCTGCCAGTGTTTATACGAAATATTACTTTGACCTGCGTGCCTTGGCATACGACCATGACCTGTGTTTTCTATTTAGTTTTCTTCGCAAAGATAAAGCAGAGAGATTGAAGGTAAGGCTGTGAAGTCACTTAGTGGAGCTTCCCATTGGCCGCAAAAGCCAACATCTGTGACAAAATCATATTAAATAGTGATTAGGAAAATGAAAGCCTTAAAATTAACAGACCAAAGTGCTTACTTTTTTGGCATCATATTTCAAGTCTTTTATGCATTATACAAGAATCATTATTATTATTATTATTATTATTATTCTTTTAGGAGAAGGAGTTTCGCTCTTGTTGCCCAGGCTGGAGTGCAATGGTGCGATCTCAGCTCATTGCAACCTCTGCATCCTGGGTCCAAGGGATTCCCCTACTTTGCCTCCTGAGTAGCTGGGATTATGTGCAGGCACCATGATGCCCGGATATTTTGTATTCTCATTAAAGACAGGATTTCTCCATGTTGGTCAGGCAGGTCTCGATCCCTGACCTCAGCTGATCTGTCCACCTTGGCCTCCCAAAGTGCTGGGATTACAGGGATGAGCCCCTGCACCAGGCCATGGATCTGTATTTTAAAACGTTATTGATATTCTCACTCCTTTGACCATAATTCAGAATAATTTTTGTTAAATTTAATCTGTTCTTAATGAGTTTCTTTTTATTTTCTACCTGCATTTTTCTTTTTATTTTAATCTGTTCTTAATGAGTTTCTTTTTATTTCATGAATAAATACAGTTGTATTCCTAATTATATCTAAATAGACAATGCACTTACTGCTCTTGACTGTCTTTTACTTCAGCAATTTACAATGTCGTGTCCTTGTCTATTCTGTATATCTCGGTGCAGTCCCAGGAGTTTATCGGACAAAGCAGTAGTGGCTGAGAGACTTGTGCTTAAACTGTATAAGGTGCCAGTGTTTCAAGTACTAGGTGTAGGAACGACATGAGCTTTCAGTGAAAATGGCTTCATGGGACAATGTAAGATTTATGGTTTATGACTCTTGGTGAGTACACAGGGAAATTCCAACTGAGACAGACACATTTAAAACTGGCATTGTCTCTGGTGTCTCGGTGGTACTTTGGAATAATACATTTCTCTACCACAATGTGCAAGTAAAGTAGCACCTTGTGGTGCTTCAATCATTAGACTTCTTGGGTGTTCTCAAGCAGCCCAGCACGCACCTGCCTCATTAAAATCTGCTTGGAGTGTGTAGTAACTACTAAGGATTCGGTAGAATTTGAATCACTGAGTAAGTTGATTGTTTGGCACAAGTGTATGTTGATTATGCTGAAGGAACAAGTGCACAGGTAACAGATAATATTGTTACAAGCTTGTCACAATACTCTGAAAATCTTTTGGAGCCCTATTTTATTTTTTATGTGACAGTATCACCAAGCAATGAGCCCAACTTTCAACCTATAAAGTAAGTTTGTCTTGCCTCTGGCAATCTTTTCATAGCTCTTAAAGGAGACTACCTTAGTGAATGGGCAGGGAGTTGCATCCTCAGAACCTGGCACTGTAAAACTCAGCCAAAGCAGCTACAAGGGAAGCCTCCAAAGGAATCTCTATGTGTGGTTTCTCATCAATGATGCCTTTTTAAAAATGTTGGAGCCTTTTTAAAAATTGTACCCATTTTCTCTTTAATTGACTTTCCTAGGCTATGTCACCACCATGTGAATACAAAGACTTGCACAAAGATGTCGCCACTGTGAGAAGGGCCGCCAGCATGGATTTCATCGCTATTCGGCATTCTAATGCCATCTTACCTTAAAGACAGAAATTAGCATTATAAGATCCTGGACTCGTCAACTGTAAAGACTACAAAATATCACTTCTATTGCTGAAAAAGTCCAGGAAAATTAGGATCTTCTTTTTTTATATTTTTTTTTAATTTTTTTTGTTGTCGTTGTTGCTATTGTTGATTTTGTTGTTGTTGATTAGGATTTTCATAGAGCACAGATTTCTTCAGATAACCATACTGTGAATCTCGGTGATGGTGGCATGAAGAGTGGGTGCCAGGTGCTACCTAAACTTCTTGTTCCACTGAGTCCAGATGGCATTCCTAGGGCACTACCTTCTTGAACAACTCTTGGGGAAGACTACTGTCACATGGACACACCACATCCCAGTGCAGAGTCAACAGTCACCCACAGTCCCAAGCAGGTGACAATCTGAACTGAGCTGGAATTCAAAAAACTATAGAATTGGCCCCAGATTTGTGAGAGTGCCTGGGTTTGGATCTCTGTCCACAGAGGCACTGAATGCACGATGGCCCGAAACAACAAGTGTGGGAAGATAGAATGCATGGGGACAAGGCTGTCATTACTCCAAGTTCCATGGGGGCTCAGGCCTGTTCATCTCGTCTTTGAAGGGAATCTGTACATGTGAAATGAGGCTCCCACCTCATGGTAATAAAGGGAGAGACGAAATCAGCTCATCTTCCCCCAGGACCATACTGGTCATACCAAAACACAGAGTCTTGCTGTGTTGCCAGGCTGGAGCACAGTGGCGAGATCTCCAGTCCCTGCAACCTCTACCCCCCGGGTTCAAATGACTCTCCTGCCTCAGCCACCCAAGTGGCTTGGACTACTGGCATGAACCACCAACCCAGCTAATTTATATATTCTTAGTAGAGACAGGGTTTCATCATGGTGGCCAGGATAGTTTTGATCCCTTGACCTCGTGATCTGCCTGCCTCAGCCTCCCAAACTGCTGGGATTACAGGTGGGAGTCACCGTGCCCGGCCTCTTGCATTTACGTTCACAATAAAGTGGTTTGGAATATTCCACTGTTGATTTGTGATTTCCTCCTCCAAACATAGTCTGTGGCTCTGTATACATAACTGAATATTTTCATGTATCGATATTTTGTGTCTGAAGATGAAATATTAAATGAAACATGTTAAAATGTTTCATGCAAAGCCTTCGGTGCTTGTAGCGTCTACTCTTTGGTGAATACACAAATTCATCTATTTTAAATATTAACATTTGTATTAGATGTGATAATGATATTTTTTTTCTCAGCTTCACTTGTTAGATAGTTACGTATGTTCTTTCATAATTAATGATATTGTATCTGATATTTGATGTAAAAAACTCCTAGAATATTTGGAATTGATAATTGAAATTAAACAGCAAAATGAGAACTGCTGAAACCTAGTGATAATGTACTTATGATGGGTTTATTATCTATGATCTCTTTCATTATTAATTTTTAAAGTTTCCGTGGAAAACTGTACTAAGAACTTAAAATTGTCTATAAAACCCTTCGTGCCCTGCGCTTTAGCTCCAATGCATAATGAATAAAGGAAAATGGATTTTCCTTCAGGAATTCTGCTGGACTCTTCCTTTCTTTTCCCTTTAACCTGGGGGCAGGGTCTTCAGGTCACCATGGGGTGAGGTGACCATGAATGGCGTCCCTAGAACTGCCGCTGGGAGGAGTGTGTATGTGGAGATGGGTTTCGTGGTCACGTTTCTTCCTCGGGTCTTTCTGGTTGTGATGGTGGCTTTGAGGATGGTTTCTGAGGATCCTCTCCAGGGGATTCCTCCACCTTTGGTGTCTCCCTTGGGGGAAGGCCCGAGAATATCTGGAGAGGGATTCCTAGGGTCACCCCTGTGTGACGGAGGTGCCTTGTGCGGGTCCAGAAAGCCGCGTTTTTGGGGCGGTGGAGCCTCATCTCCCATGTAGGGTGGGCGGGATGTCTGAGGGAGTGCTGGAGGAAAGCCCTGTGTGTCGTGGTCGCTGTGCAGTCTCAGTACAGCCCTAGACCTGGGGAAGTCATGATGGAGACTCAGAGGTGCTTGGGGCAGGGAAAGGGGTAGCCGAGGCAGTCACCAAGGTGTGACAGCATCGCTGATGCCAGGAGGCAGTTTGGGGAGGGGTCTTTGGAGGGGAATAATTGTGGAGTCTCCACAGGCGGGGAAAGTGTGAGGGTGCTCCAAGGCTGGAGGTCAATGCGGGGGTAGGTGGAAATAACCTAGGGAAGCTCTCAGGAGAGTAATGGGCCCCACAAGCGTTGGGGTGGAAGGAAGGCGCCTAAACAGGTCCTGTCTTGCAGGGCCCTTCTGCAGGGTGTCTCAGAGATGGATCTCTGGGGCTCCTGAATTCACCGATACCCTGGGTGGGGTGTTTTCCAGGGTCAGACCTTTCCAGGTCCTGGAGCAAGGAAATGAAACTGGCTTCTTCCTCCCCACCGCCTGGTTGCTGCTTGGCAAACAACCTTCGGGGAGTGCCATGGCTCCTGGCATTCCCTGACAGGCCACAGAAGCGGCTCAGGGCTGGGCCCAGATCAAGGGGTCCTCTTAGATATTTATATTTGATGTTGAAAGTGACATGGGAATAAAGGCTTCATCTGCGCTTTTGTTTCTAGTCTCAAACTCCATTTTGCTGTGTCATCTTCAGCAACATTTCCCTCTTAGGGCCTCATATTTCCTATATATTTTGTGGGAAATCTGGAGTTTGGAACATGAGTTACCTGTATCAGGACTCAGTATAACATCTATAAATGGCTGGTAGGACATGAACCAGACTTAATTTATTTATTTATTTATTTACTCATTTATTTATTTATTTAGAGATGAAGTTTAGCTCTTGTTCCATTGCCCAGGCTGGAGTGCAGTGGCAGGATCTCAGCTAACTGCAACCTCCATCTACCGGGTTCAATAGATTCTCCTGCCTCAGCCTCCCAAGTAGCTGAGATTACAAGCACATGCCACCACCCTCCAGTTATTTTTTATCTTTATTTTTATTGTTTGTATTTTTAGTAGACACGGGTTTCACCATGTTGGCCAGGCTGGTCTCAAACTCCTGACCTCAGGTGATCCACCCACCTCAGACTCCCAAAGTGCTGGGATTACAGACATGAGCCACCACTGCCAACGAGGGCATGAACCAGATCCATGACACTCAAAATGTGCTCCACTAGCCAGCACTCACCTCACCTGGGAGCTTATTAAAAATACAGAAGAAACAGGTGAGGTGGCTCACCCTTGCAATCCCAGCACTTTGGGAGGCCAAGGTGGCCGAATCACTTGCGGTCAGGAGTTCAACACCAGCCTAGCCAACATGGAGAAATCCCATCTCTACTAAAAATATAAAAAAATCTTAGCCAGGTATGATGGCCGGCGCCTGTAATCCCAGCTACTGAAGAGGCTGAGGCAGCAGAATCTCTTGAACTCGGGAGGGAGCACAGAGTGAGACTCCACCTCAAATCAATAAATATTTTTAAAAATTAAAAATAGCAAAAAAATAAGAAAAATAAATAAAAAATAGCTTTCTTGTCGTGGCCTGCACACTGTGGGCTCGTGGGTCTCTGAGACCTGAAAATTGAGTGTTTTCACACCCCAGGGGCTTCCTCTGGCAGCTCTGCAGCTGTCACCATGCCACAGAATGAATATATTGAATTACACTGGTAACGCTATGGATACCATTTGGATGACAGTGAGAAAAAGAGAAAGAAGGAAAGTCCTGAGGCTCATCAACGTTCAAAGAAGGCAAAGAAAATGATTGGTCTGAAAGCTAAGCTTTACCATAAACAGTGCCGTGCTGAGAAAATACAAATGAAAAAGACTATCAAGATGCATGAAAAGAGAAACACCAAACAGAAGAATGATGAAAAGACTCCACAGGGAGCAGTATCTGCCTATCTGCTGGACAGAGCGGGGCAACCTCAAGCTAAAGCACTTTCCAGTATGATTAAACAGAAACGAAAAGAGAAGGAGGGAAAATGGGAAGTCCCTCTGCCTAAAGTATGTGCCCAGGGAGAAACAGAAGCATTGAAAGTTATTCGAGGGCCAGGCATGGTGGCTCAGGCCTGTAATCCCAGCACTTTGGGAGGTCAAGTGGGTGGTTCACAAGTTCAGGAGTTCAAGACCAGACTGGCCAACATGGTGAAACCCCATCTCTCCTAAAAATACAAAAATTAGCTGGGTGTGGTGGCAGGCGCCTGTAATCCCAACTACTTGGAAGGCTAGGCAGAGAAGTGCTTCAACGCGGGAAGCGGAGGTCGCAGTGAGCCAAGATGGTGCCACTGCACTTCAGACTGGGTGACAGAGCAAGACTCTGTCTCAAAAAAAATTAAAATTAAGGAAAGAAACAGTGGGATTATCCTGGGAGTACAATGGAAAGAAACCCTAATACCACAGCTATACAGCAGACCTAAAAGCAATCAGTCTTCATTAGACGTCAAAGAACTCTATGAAAACTATTCTAAAGACGAATGTAGATACCATAAACTATATGGTTAAAAACTTAAAAGTACAAGCTCTGAGGTAAAGCAATGCATTTTTTTAATCAAAAGGCAAAAAGAACCCACAAAAATCAACTATATAAAAGCCATGTTCCATAAAGGAACGTATAGCACTTTTACACAATTAGCATGTAAGAAATGATGCATGATGCTTGCTTTTCTTCTTATAATTTTTGTATTTTTAGTATAGATAAGCTTTCACCATGTTGGCCGGGTTGGTCCTGAACTCCTGACCTCAAGTGATCCACCTGCCTCAGCCTCTCAAAGTGCTAGGATTACAGGTGTGAGTCACCGCACCTGGCTGGCAAATAAAGAACAAGCTTTCTGAGTAACACAAGCAAACCTCCCACAGTTAATTCAGAGTTGAGGACCACTTACACTGCCGAATTCACGCTCAATCACTTTAGATTCATGAAAGGTACAGGTGATAATCATGTCTCCTTTGTTTTTTCCTTAACTAAAATCGAACCTGTCATTTATGAACTTCTTTTCTTATCAGCCTTTGCCTATTAACTTATATTAAAGAATAATCTGGGCTACGCACAGTGCCTCACGCTTGTAATCCCAGCACTTTGGAAGACCGAACAGGGGTGGATCACGAGGTTGGGAGTTTGCGACCAGCCTGATCAACATGATGAAACTCCGTTTCTACTAAAAATACAAAAAATTAGCAGGGCATGGTGGCGCGTGCCTGTAATCCCAGCTACTCAGGAGGCTGGAGCAGGAGAATTGCTTGAACCCGGGAGGCCGGGGTTGCAGTGAGCCAAGGTCACGCCACTGCACTCCAGCCTGGGCGACAGAGTGAGACTCCGTCTCTAAAAAAAAAAAAAAAGAACAATTCGAAAACTAAGTTGAGGTTTAATTTCTTTCCCTTTTTTCCTTCTTTCCTTCTCGCAATAAAAAATCGGGAGGTTGTTATTTGACTATACTTACCAAAACCTTATAGTCACTGAAAATTATAAGTTAAAATACTAATAAGCAATTATAATTTCCTATTGTTTCAACTATTTTTTCTTACCTTTACAGGAACTCTACATTTTAAATATTATTAAATTTTAAATTATACATTTTATGAACTAGTATGTCATTTAGAAATTCACTTTCGCTTCTATAGTTTTTATTATTAAAAATTTATTTTTCAAATTTTTTATTTTTCTAAATTTTTAGTAGAGATGGGGTTTCACCATGTTGGCCAGGCTGGCCCTGAACTCCTGACCTCAAGTGATCCACCTGCCTCAGCCTGTCAAAGTGCTGGGATTACAGGCATGAGTCACCACGCCTGGTGACTGGCGAGGTCACTGCTCACTGCAGCCTCCGCTTCCCAGGCTCAAGCAGTCTTCCCACCTCAGCATCCCAAGCAGACGGGACAACAGGCACGCACCACTGAGGCAGCAAAACAGGATCTGGAGGCGGGGAACATAAAGTCGATCTCACACTTGGGCTGTAACAGGAAATATCCTCTCCACAGAGAACAGGCCAAGTAAATGGCTCTGTAACCTTACCGTTTCTCTGAAAACGTGGCGATGTCTCCACTTGCCCGGGGTGCATTCCAAGGGAGTTCTGCCATATTCTGCGAGCAACTGGGGTCCGATCTAAACTTTTCATGGGAAAAGTACTGCGGTCGTGGGATGAAGTTACGTAGGAGTAAGGGGGAAAACCACGTCGCCGAAGTGACCGGTGAAACTGTCCTACAGCCCCTGGTCCGTGCGGCTCGGGCCGGGAATCTGCGGCGCAGGTGGCGGCTCCTGGTGCTGCAGCGGGCTCGGGGCGGCGGCGGATGCGGCGGAGGCGGAGGCCAAGGTGATGCGCAGCCGCTGGAAGCCACTGGAAACCGCTGGGCGGGCGGCAGGGCACCTCCAGGCCGGCCGCCAGCTTGGCCTTGTTGGCGCGGGTTCGGCGCTCGAGGTGCACGAGCAGCTGCGGCTGGCCGCGGCGGAAGTGCGGGCTGCGGAAGTGGTGGAGGGGCCGGTCCCGCCGTCCCGCCGCCCCCCGGCCCCGGCCCGGACCCGGCCTCGGCCCGCCCTGCACCACCTTGTGGAAGCCGGAGACGTTGAGCTGGCGGATGAAGCTGGTGAAGTTGGTGGTTTTGAAGAGCTCAGGCTCGGCCCCGGCCCCGCGGCCCGCCGCCGCCCCCCGGCCCGGGCGGGCTGAGCAGCTCCACCTCGAAGAGCGGCTGGTGGATGAGCAGCCCCTCGCCGCCGCCGTCCCAGCGGGTGGACCGTTACCACGGGCTGTTCACCAGACGCCACCGTTCGGCGGGGAAGTTGTTGGGGTTGATGGGGATGGAGAGCGGCGCCTCCTGCATCGCCCCGCCCGGCCCGGACCTCGCGCCCACCCACCCAGCCTACCTCTCCCTCCCCGTGCTCGATTCCCGCCCCCGACCCCCGCCGCGGCCTTCGCCTCGCCCTGTGGGCTCCTGCCTGCCCGGCCGCCGCGGACCCCATGAATGTCTTTTGACAAGTGTCCGTTCTTGTCTTTTGTCCATTTTTTAATGGAGTTGTTTGTTTTCTGATTAAAATTGTGTTAATTTCTTTATAGATTCTGGATGACACTTTTGTCAGGTGCATCGTTTCTAAAATTTTTCTCCCATTCTGCAGGTTGTCTGCTTACTCTGTTGACAGTTTCTTTTGCTGAGCACAATCTCTTTAGCTTCCTTAGGTCCCATGCGTGTATGTTTTCGTTGCAATAGCTTTTGGAGACTTAGTCTGGAAAAATTTGCTGTGGTTTATGTCCAGAATGGTATGTCCTGGAGGGTTTTTGTTTAGGATTTTCATAGTTTTCGATTTTGTAATGTAGGTCCTTAATTCATCTTAAATTGATTTTTTCTATGATAAAAGGAAGTGGTCCAGTTTGAATCTTCTGCATATGGCTAGCCAGCATAGTTTGAAAAGTTGGGTAATGTGTTGCCTCCAGCTGTATTCTTTTTGTTTAAGATATCTTTGGCTATTCGGACTGTTTTTCGGATTTACATAAATTTTAAAATACTTTCTTTTCTCATTCTGTGACAAATGACTTGGTAGTTTGATATAATAGTATTGAATCTGTAAATTACTTTGGACAGTGAGGCCATTTTGACATTATTTCTTCCCATTTACGAGCATAGAATGTTTTTCCATTGGTTTGTATCATCTCTGGTCTCTTTCTCTTTCGTTCTTTCTTTCCTTCCTTCCTTCCTTCATTCAACTTTCCTTCCTTCCTCCCTCTCTCTTTCTTCCTTCTTTCCTTTCTTTTTTCTCTTTCTTTCCTTCTTTCTTTATTTCTTCTTTCCTTCTTTCTTTTCTTTCCTCTTTCCTTCTTTCTTTTCTTTTTCTTTCTGATGGAGTTTCACTCTTTTTCCACAGGCTGCATGGAGTGCAATGGCATGATCTCAACTCACTGCAACGTTCACCTCCCAGGTTCAAGTGATTCTCCTGCCTCAGCCTCTCGCGTGGCTGGGATTACAGGTATGCACCACCACACCTGGCCAACTTTGTATTTTTAGTAGACATGGCGTTTCTCCAGGTTGGCCAGGCTGGTCTCGAACTCCTGACCTCAGGTGATCTGCCTGCCTCGGCCTCCCAGAGTGCTGGGATTACAGACAAGAGCTACGGTGCCCAGCCATCATCTCCGATTTCTTACGGCAGTGTTTTTTGATTCTCACTGTAGAGATCTTTCACCTCCATGGTTAGTTGTATTCCTAGGTATTTCGTTCTTCTTGTGGCTGTTACGAGTGGGGGTGCAGAATGGATTTGCCTCTCAGCTTGGACATTGTTGGTGTATAGAAATGCCGCTGAGGAATACCATTTAAGAATTGCCACCTAGTTTTTGACAGTGGTTGAACTAATTTACACTCCCACCTGCAGGATATACATGTTCCTTTTTCTCCATAACCTTGGAGAGAAAAAAATGCCACGTTTTGTACAATGCTTTTGTATCCTGAGACTTGATAATCACCTGAAGTTATGTATCTGTTCTAGGAGCCTTTGGGCAGGGACTGAAGGGATTTCTAGGTATGGAATCATGTTGTTACATTGTTTGTGAAAAGAGATATTTCACTTCCTCTCTCCTGGTTGGATGGCTTTTCTTTCTTTCTCTTGCCTGCTTGCTCTGGCCAGGACTTCTGGTACTGTGTTGAATAGGATGACAGTCGACATCCTAGTCTTGTTCTGGTTCTCTGGGGAATGGTTCCAGCTTTTGCCCATTCACTATGATGGTGGCTGTGGGTTTGTTATAGATGGCTCTTACTATTTTGTGAGATGTTTCTTCAATCCCTAGTGTTTTGAGGATTTTTAACATGATAGATGCTGAATTTTATGGAAAGCCTTTCTGCATCCTTTGACATGACCATGTGGATTTTGGTTTTATTTCTCTTTATGTGAAGAATCACATTTATTGATTTGCATATGCTGAACCAGCCTTACAGGAATAAAGCTTCCTTGTTCATGGCAGATTAACTTTTTGATGTGTTGCTGGATTTGGTTTCTCAGTATATTGTCGAGGTTTTTCTTTCCTGTTTTTGAGATAGAGTCTCAGTCTTGTCGTTAGACTGGAGTGCAGTGGCACAATCTCTGCTCACTGCAACCTCCGCCTCCCAGGGTCAAGTAATTCTCCTGCCTCAGCCTCCCAGGTACCTGGGACTACAGGTGTGCGCCACCACACCCAGCTAATTTTCTGGTGTTTTAGTAGAGATGGGGTTTCACCATGTTGGCCAGGATGATGTTGATCTTCTGACCTCGTGATCCACCTGCGTTGGCCTCCCAAAGGGCTGGGATGACAGCTGTGAGCCAACCCGTCTGGCCTTTGTTGAGATTTTTTCATCTATGTTCATTAAGATAATGGCCTGAGATCTTCTTTCTTCATTGTATCTTTGCCAGGTTTCGGTATCAGGATCATGCTGGCCTTGTAGAGGGAGTTAGGGAAGAGTTTCTTCTCACTGTTTGAACAGTTCCAGCAGAAGTGGTATCAACTCTTTTTTATACATCTGGTAAAATTCAGATGTGAACCCATTTAGCCCTGGGATTTATTTTGATTGATAAACTGCTACTGCCTAGATTGCAGAGCTCATTATTGGTCTTTTTTGGGATTCAATCTCTTTTTCATTGTGTCTTGGTAGGGTGCATATGTCCTAGGAATTTATCAAATTTTTCTCGATTTTATGTGCATACAGGTGTTCATAATATACTCTGATGTTGTTTGTATTTCTTTGGGGTTAGTGGCGATATCCCTTTTGTTGTTTTTAATTGTATTTATTTGGATCTTCTCTCTTTTCTTTATTAGGCTAGCTAGTGGTCTATTTTATTAATTGTTTGAAAAACAAGCTCCTGAATTCCTTGATATTTTGAATGGTTTGTAACATCTCAATTTCAAAAGGAGACTGAAAAGTTAGGGCAATTATAATCAAAAAGAACAAAAGTGGGGGCATCACGTTACCCGACTTCAGATTATACTACAGTAACCAAAACAGCATGGTACTGGTACAAAAACAGACACATAGGCCAATAGAAAAGAATTCAGAGCCCAGAAATCAGGCTGCATACCTACAATCATCTGATCTTTGACAAAACTGAAGAAACAAGCAATGGAGAAATGATTTTCTATTGAATAGAGAGTGCTGGGATAAGTGGCTAGCCATATGCAGAAGATTGAAAGTGGACCCCTTCCTTACAGCATTTACAAAAATTAACTCAAGATGGAATAAAGACTTAAATGTAAAACTCCAAACTGTAAAAATCCTGGAATACAATGTAGGCGATACCATTCTCAACATAGACAGAGACAACGATTTTATGATGACGATACCAAAAGCAAAAATTGACAAATGGGATCTAATTAAACTAAAAGCCTCGGTACAGCAAAAGAAACTATTAACAGAATAAACAGACAGCCTATAGAATGAGAGAAAATCTTTTTCAAACCACAGCTGACAAAAGTCTAATGTTCAGCATCTATAAGAAACTTAAACAAATTTATAAGAAAAAACAAACATTATAAAGTGAAAAGAGGTCATGAACAATTTTTCAAGAGAAGACATACTTGTGGCGAACAAGCATAGGAGAAAAAGCCCAATGTCAGTGATCATTAGAGAAATGCAAATCAAAATCACAATGAGATGCTATCTCACACCAGTTAGAATGCCTATTACTAAAAAGTCAAAAAATAACAGATGCTGCAATATTTTAGAGAAAAAGGAATACCTATGTCCTGTTGGTGGGAGGATAAATTAGTTCAACCATTGATGAAAACTGTGTGACAATTTCTCAAAGACCTAAAAGCAGAACTACCATTCGACTTAGGAATCGTATTGCTGGGTATATACCCCACAGAATAGAAATCATTCTGTGGTAAAGACACATGCACGTGTATATTCATTACAGCACTATTCACAATAGGAAAAGTGAAATCAATCTAAATGCCTCTCAATGGTAGACTGAATAAAGAATATTTAGTATGTATATATTATGGAATAGTATGCAGTTAGGAAAAAGAATAATACTATGTCCTTTGCAAAAACCTAGATGGAGCTGAAGGTCTTTATCCTTAGCAAACTAACACAGAAACAGAAAACCAAACAGCACATGTTCTCAATTATAAGTGGGAGCTAAATGATGTGAAGACATATAGAAGAAAAACACACTCTAGTCCTTACTGGAGGGTAGAGACTGGAAGGAGGGAGAGGATCGGGAAAAATACCTACTGGCTACTAGGCTAGAAACTGTAGAAAATTAAGGTTGAGCTCTAAAACTGTTTTCCATGGTGTCGAGATGTAACTTTCCCATGTCATACTATGTGCTGTTTCCCATGTTTTCATACGGTGATGGATGGGGGTGTTGCAAGCATTGGGAAAAGAAAACTGAGATGTCTTAATGTTTCTGTGTTTCAGCAGTTGAATGTTTTTATTATTGATCTGTGTTGTTCTTTGTGTGCTTATTTGGTTAGTATTTCATATCACGTAGTGCTCTGTCTTCTCCAAAAAAGATGTGTATTTATCTTAGGAAAGAAATGCAAAGTGTGGTAAATACGATGGGTCATGAAGGTGCAGTGACACTGACTCTATCCTACCTTCAGGGATAAGCCAACCCTGAATGTGAAAAGAGACGCTATTTTTATTGCATAGTACCACACAGGGCTAGAGCTTCCCAGAACCAGCTGGGGATTGTTACCTAGACCCAATGTTGTTTATTGTTAAATCTTGTGGCTTGAGACATCTTCTAATTGAATTCGATATTTTAGTCTAGGTTACTATCTTTGACATACATCATTGAATAAAATGCAGGATATGTATTTTAATTTTTTTAATTTACCACTTCATTTCAAGTTATTCTACCAAGCTCATGAAATATTTCGCTAATTGTCATAAAAGTGAGGTTATGGCACATGCATTCTAAGATTTAATACATTGTTTCTACGGGAGGTTGAAATACAGTATACTGAATCTTAAATATTATAGAACTTTTAAAGAATTTGGCTTAGTTGCAGAAGGCTGTGGTATATTTAAGAATTTTATGTATTCTACATTACTCCTTAGGAAATAGATTTTCACACCTGGTGTGCTGGCTCACGCCCATAATCCCAACACTTTGGGAGGCTGAGGCCGGAGGATTGCTTGAGGCCAGGAGTTTGAGACCAGCTCAGGCAACAAGGCGAGACCTGGGTTCTATGAAAAAATAATCAAATAGGGAACATGCTTTTGAGATAATAGAAACATTTGATTCTCTTACATACCACACTGAGACTAATTGAAGATAAAAAAAAAAAAACTGATTCTGGAGATAACACAGACAAATCAGAACACATTGATTTCTGATGTGACAGTCACTGTTCGATGAAACTGTTTATAGAAAGTAAAGCCAAAGTGCCTTATTTTACGGGGATACCTTTTAATAACCCAACTGTTAGACGAATAAAGCTTTTTTAAAAACTCAAAGCAAATGTTACTAATCATTTGGAGTCTGGACTTCCCAGTTCACAGGGTTACTTCTAACATGTAGAGCACATGCAGCCTTCTGATCAATCGAGAGTGAGGGGACTGCCCCTGCCAGAGTTCAATTCAGCCCGAGGACCCCATGGCAGCCCAAGGTCTTGGTTCATGCTGTGGAAACAATACGGAATTTATTCACTCAGTAAACATTCACTAGGGTTACAGTCATTTTAATATAATTCATCGTAAGGTGATGATCTCTAGGAACGTCATCACAGTGGAGCAACCTGAAAGCTCCCAGCAGCCAGCAATGAATGAAAGGTAGGGGCGGGGCTGCCAACAGGGTGGGGCCTGGTGAGCCACGTGCCTGGGCTCCCCCATCACAATGTGGGTAGGGCGCCTCGTGGAGGAGACTGTGCCTGATTGGTTCCTGGGCACCAGGTTGGTAGGGCAACCTCCTTCAGTTGGTAGAAAACACTGGAAGGAGGAACTCCCTCTGCGCTGTCTTCTCCGAAATCTCCGCTCTCAGGCTTGTTGTATCTAGACCCATTTTAAATCAAGCAGGTTCCCTTCAGACCAGTCATCTCAGGGGAGGCAGCTGAGGCGGGGAGTGAGCTGTCAGTGGGGTGCGGCCCCCTAGCCAGGGGCTGGCCCTGCCAGCGTGCCTGTGTTTCAAAGAGGTGAAGTGCTGAACTGTGCGGACCGGGAGGCAAGGGAAGGTCCAAGTTGCTGGAGCGCACCCAAGGTGCCCCATGGGGAACACGCTGAGTTGTTGTTTGTGCCCCAGAGGCAGACGCAGGCGAGGTCTGCGTAGGTGGCCTGAGGATCTGTCCTTCAGCTCTGACATCAATGGGGCGGTGGCAAGCAAAGGTCCAGGCCAACACAGAAGGAACAAGTCCAACACCGGTGCCAGACCCATTTGGTGCCCGTGCTGGCTGTGTGGGGCGGTGTCCGGCAGCTATGACCTCGACGAGGCAGTGTGGAGCACAAGTGCAGACCAAAGCAGAGAGGAGCAGAGGCCGAGCAGAGAGATCACGGTGCTCCCCAATGCCAGACCCAAGCAGAGCCAGCACAGGGTGCACTGGGCAGAACCGATCTGCAGCCATAACATCAATGAGAGGGAGGTGGCGAAAGCGCCAGACCGTACTGCTGTGGAGCCTGCCCTGCGGGATTTGGGAGCCGGTGACGGCCATGACCTGCAGCACATCAGGGACCAGGAGATGCCCAAAGGTAAGGCAATGAATGATACTGTTTGCCCTCAGGCACGCCTCTGGCTGACACTCATACCAGTTCTCATTCCTCCCCCCAACCCACCCGAGGTATCCATGGCCTCGGGCTCCTCGGTCCTGGCCCTAGCCAGCTTTCCCAGGCCCATGCACCAGGCAGGAGGACTGGCCCTGCCTCGTGCCGGCCCCCACCCTTCATGCTTTTTCCCTGCTGCGTCTGGTGGTTTCTTTCTTCCTCCCTACCCCAATGCCCAGTTGTGGCCCCTTTCTCAGCCCCAGGCTGGATGAAAGCTAAGTTTTCCAAATAGAAAACGCATGCTACAGATTTCATTGCTCTAGAGGAAGTGTCTTATAGCTCTTCTGTTTACTTTGGTTGGTCTCTTAATTTATTTAAACGTTAGAATAATTAAGCTTCCTGATGAATGTGACTTTTGTAGCTGAAAGATATCGTTCTCTCAGAATATTAAAAAAATGGTGAAAGAATGAACAAAGATAGTATATGAATGAATTCTGCCTTTATACACAAAGCATGAAAGGACTTTTGAAAGTCTTTGGTGGCGTAAAGTAAGCCTCTGAGTGCTTTCACACACCAGGTAGAAGATGGGTAGTGTTTGATGACAGCCCAAAATAGACTCTTCATTTCATTTTTGAGGATTGATAACACATTTACAGGTGTGTCTCATTTGACCCTGTCTCCACAAAAAAATGGTTAAAAAATAGCCGGGTATGGTGGCTTACACCCACAGTCCCAGCTGCAAGAGAATCTCTGGAGCCCGGGAGTTTGAGCCTTCAGTGAGTTATGCTGGCTCCATCTCACCATTGCACCACTCCAGCCTGGGCAACTGAGTAAGACTTTGTCTGTTTAAAAAATTGTTTTTGCCCAAGACAGCTCTTTGTTTTAAGACATTTGAAATATTGAGCTGGTGTCTGACCACAGTAATTGACCACAGCATCTCATCCTGCTTGAGATTTTCCCTGAAATGTGCTGGTAATAGCAGCCTAGAGGAAGGTGGTTATATTTGATAAGTAGAGGGAGGAAGGCATATATGTGATTCATCTGAAAGTTGCATCCGTTTATTTAGGTGCAAGTTTGAAAAAGAAGTTCCAGTCCCAGCCCGGTTTTACTCCACATGCATGGAGAGATTCTGTGATTTTTGTATTCTCCAGTAGAATTGGGACATTGGTGCCTTTATTTTCTTGACATTTATTACTAAAAGCTTTTCTCAAGACTGTAAAAGTGATTAAAATGGCTATGTCGCTTTAAAAAGAATCTTTTGTACTCACCTCACTTATGACAGTGTTTCCTCTTCTTCCTCTAAAGGTCTTGCTTCTGACCGTCCAAGGGCAAGCACACTCTTCCTGAGAAAGTATCAAATGAGTGGTAAGACAATATTATTTCTGCTTTCAAAGAAAACCTAAACATTTTCTGTCTTGTATATAACAGAGAGTATTTAGAGAAACTCAGATATTAGTTAAAAATGTTCAACTTTTCATAGATTTACTTGTCTTATTTTCACATGTGATATAATTTCCTTTAGTTGTCACTGTTTTTGGAAACATACAGACTTTGTGTTTACACATTTGGTGACATTTTCACCAACACAATTAATTGGCCACATGATTTAGTGTAGTAGTCACGGATTTATGCCTTTTTCTTCATACGTCTTTGACATTTTTCCCTTGCTCTAAAGAGTATGTTTTAATAATGACTGATAGGATTTAGGCCACAGCTTGGATTTCACTTGAGCAAATCAAAAGAATCCATTGTTCTAGATTGGATCTGTGATGTTGGCCTCCTTTTTCACAGTGCTCTAACCACAGTCACATCCAAGTGGATGCTACAACTTTTTCATTGCAATGTAATAGAAACGTAACATGCCCTGTGCTGTTTTCCATATTAGCCTTAGTGTGTGAAACTAGTGTAAAGTTTCCATATCCTGCCTGTTTTAGGATGAGAATTAGAACTGTAGGAGTTTTCTGTACTGTTGCTTATGTTTCATAATGTTCTGTTATCTTGCTCTATTTTCAAAAAACCACACACCGTGTTTTTCAGTTAATTTTAACAACAAGAATACAAGAACTGTGGGTTCTAGAATAACATCAGAACTAATACAGCACAAGAGAAAGGGGTCGTTCACCTACATTTTCATAGTTTGTGTGGACATTGTCTGACTTGAGCTAGTAATTTCTGGTTAGGATTCTTAAATTTCTCAGTTTCTTCCAAGAGCCATGGGCTTCTCACACATAGAATGTACGGAAGTAGAAGAAAACCAATCCCCTGCCCCTGTCACTTCAGTGGTTAGAAATGTGTGTCAATGAGACCAATTCAACTTCAAAGGAGGAGGTATTGTAGGGAAGAAAGTGTGGCCCAAGTCCCTCTTTGGAGCTTTTATTCTTTGGACATTGGTAGAACAAAATGATTGTGTGTGCTGAGGATACCCTGTTCAGTTAGGTTGGCATACTCATTTTGACATTTAAGTTTAAGGTAGGCTACCTTTCAGTTGAGTAAAGACCCATTTATTTTATCAGTAATGTATGACTAGATGACCGAGAAGTCATTCGGGATGCTGCCAGATATTCTAGTGCATCTCACGATTGACTCCTGGCCAGAAACTGGTTCTTAGAGCTGTCAGCTATTAGATCCTGGTAATGAAAGTAAGCTATGTGTAAATAGAAAAGAAAACACTGCTGCATAGTGGTTCAGAAATACAATAGGTAAACGTTTTTATTAGCGAAATTTCTCATCTGTCCCAGATATTGGCATTTTTATGAAGGAATACTTGAGACGCGATAATTTATAAAGGAAAGAGGCTTTATGGGCTCACGGTTCTACAGGCTGTACAGGAGGTGTGGTGCTAGCATGTGCTTCTGGCAAGGGCCTCAAGAATCTAATGATCTTGGTGGAAGGTGAAGTCATCATTCACATGGTGAGAGAAGGAGCAAGAGAGAGTGGGAGGTGCTGCAGGCTTTTAAATCAGCAGATCAGGCCAGGTGCAGTGGCTCACACTTGCAATCCCAGCACTTTGGGATGCTAAGATGGGCAGATCACTTGAGCCTGGAGTTTGAGACCACCTTGGGCCAACAGAGTGAGACCCTGTGTCTATGAAACATTTAAAAATTAGCCAGATGTGGTGGTGCATGCCTGCACCCCCAGCTACTCTGGAGGGGAAGGTGGGAGGATCACTTGAGCCCAGGAGGTCAAGGCTGTGGTCAACCATAATCACGCCACTGTACTGCAGCCTGAGCATCAGAGTGAGACCCCGTCTCAGAACAACAACAGTAACAACAACAAAACCCCGAAAAGATCCTCCATGAACTCAAAGCAGGACCTCACTAATCACCAAGGGGATGGAACTAATGCATTCATGAGGGATCTGCCCCCGTGATCCAAAGACTTCCCCACCTCAAAACCTGGGGATTACATTTCAGCGTGCGATGTTGAAATGTAATCACAGACATTCCCTAATTTGTTTTGCCTTTCCTTATCTACACAAGGATTCTTTCATTTGAACGTAATAGAATATTTGTTAGGTCAAGAAGTAAAACTGTGTTTTCAAATTTTACACTCAGAGATTCATCATGCCAGATTATTTAAATGTTAAATTTTGTTTAAATTAAAATTTTTTAATTGATTTTTTATATAGCAATAATCAGATTTATCTTGTTTTATATAGTGATGATCGGATAATTAGCAACTACTTTTATTCTATGGTATTTTATTATACCAAAATTGATTAGATATATTTTTACCTTTAGTGCAAGAAAAGAGGAGAAGCTTTCGCATATATTCTGTAAGTAAACTTTCGAAAAGTTAAGAAATTAATTGTTTAAATTAAAAGTCGATCTGTCATGATTCCTTAGAAATGTAACAGGGACCCAGTGCTGTTAGCATGATCCTTTATTGGTGAATTTTCTAACTCTTTTCTATTTTCCTAAGTGTCAGATTTATGCAGGAAAGTCTTTAACTTACTGTGCCCATTTTTAAGGCTGTCTGATTTTTAAGTTAAATTTAAATTGGTTGTGATATTGCCTGGGCAGTCCAAGCATGGCTGCTGGTTTTCTGGAAGCAGGGTTGGGAAGCAAGGTGGAGTTTCACGTTGTGTGTGCCATTTGCTCCCATTTCCCAGGATTCAGCCCTGGTGGGTCTGAGCTCAGAAACCTTCAGGTGTAATATATCCAGGGAATACACATCCACATTCCTTCTAAGATGAGAGGATAGGTGGACCTGCGGTTCTAACCACAAACTTACTATTGACCTTGCCGGCTCTGTTGTGTTTCACCCTACCTTCCCAGGTACCATGTGCTATGATTTCGGAGACTGTGTTGGGTTCTTCAAAATACACGGCATTGCTTGTTTCTGTTCATGTCACTCCCTGTGGGCACCAGGGTTGTGCTTTTATGTCAGTTACCACTCCTCTATCTGCTTGCCACCTTGCAACATTGACTCAGAATCATCTGCTGTCAATCCTGTCTCCTGGTTCTGTGTATAATGTTTATTTTATGACTAACTCTCATGAGATTTCACAAGGAAGAGAAAATAAATTTGTGGTCAATCCATCATATTTAACCCACATTTAGAACCTATATGTAAGTGTAAATCTAAGTTTAATGGAACATAATTATGACCTTAATTCAGACAATTTTCTAGTTATACCTATTATAAGCATATTACACTTTTCCACTCAGGCCTTGTGTAGTAACTCTATTCAAACTCCATACCTGCCATGTGGTCCCATTGTTGTGCAACATAGATGGAGCCGATTTTGTTAGCACACAAAGTATTGGAAATTTTCAAGTTAGCTAAAAGTCATTAGTTATTTTAAAAACATCTATAACATGTCTTATAAAAAGTGGGGAGAAAACCGTGATCTCGAGGGCCGGGTGTGGTGGCTCATGTCTGTAATCCCAGCACTTTGGGAGGCTGAGGCAGGTGGATCTCTGGAGGCCAGGAGTTCAAGACCACACTGGCCAACATTGTGAAACCTCATCTCTACTAAAAATACAAAAACTAGCCAGGCGTGTTAGCACATGCCTGTAGTCCCAGCTACACAGGAGGCTGAGCCAGGAGACTTGCTTGAACTTGGAGGTGGAAGTCACAGTGAGTGATAGGAAATTTTAAATCAAAAAAACGGGGACAGATTTCACCTGAGGCTGTACCAACTAGTCTGTGTTTTGGTGCAGTATTCCTGTTCTTTATATTCTCATGTATGGAATTTTCCTCAGAATTGACTTTTCTTATTTTAAAGTATTACGCTGCACTACCTCAACAGTAGTGACGTTAAGGGATACCTTCTTTCCCTTTGAATGAAAGTATCGGAATCAGTCCATTTTTATTTTTTATGCCGTATTTGTTTTTGAGACAACAAAAGTATACACATATAATCACATAACACTGTTAATGTAATCTATCACAGAATAGCTTAAGAAACATAAGAGTTCAGCTGGAGTTAAAACATTTCTATCTTAAAGGGTAATTTGGTCCTTCAAATAGTAATGTTGTTCAAAAACATCTTGGATTTTGGTTAAGAAAGAAGTGAATTTGCAGTGCAAAGCATCTGAAGCAGCAAAATGCTGTTGGACTGTATGGATACTTCGGATTATTGGCTACTGGCAATGTTTAAATGCAGCATAGGTTTATAAACAACCACGAGATCTTCTCTGTACCCTGCGTTTTTTTTCATACTGGCTGATTAGTAGTAGATCCAGCCCTGTTGTGTCTTTAATGAGTTTACGAGAGACCCTAATGGAAGAGTGTGATAACGTGATGCAAACAAGCATATTAAGAGGAGGAAGGAAAACTCATCTGAGTTAGTTTTTTTTTTTCCAGTTAAAATAATCAGTATTTTGTGGTTTTAAATAAAGCTGTTGTTCTTTTCAACTATTTGGTGATTGGCATTTGGCTACTGGGATTATTTTTAGGCAAGAGCACTTTCTCTCTCTTTCTCTCTCTCTCTCTCTCTCTCTCTCTCTCTCTCTCTCTCTCTCTCTCTCTCTGTCTCTTTCTCTCTCTCTCACACTTTCTTTTTTTTTAATTTGAGATAGAGTCCTGATCTGTCACCCAGGATGGAGTGCAATGGCACAGTCTCAGCTCACTCCAACCTCCGCCTTCAGGATTCAAGCAATTCTCTGCCTTAGCCTCCTCAACAGCTGGGATTACAGCCACCCAACACCACACCTGCCTAATTTTTGTATTTTTAGTAGAGATGGGGTTTCCCCATCTTGTCCAGGCTGGTCTTGAACTTCTGACCGTGTGATCCACTCACCTCAGCCTCCCAAAGTCCTGGGATTACAGGAGTAAACCACCTCACTTGCCCAGCAGGAACATTTACTTAACATAATTGAGGCAGTTTCCGTATTGACTATCGCACTCTCAACAAATGAATAGATATTTTTAAAGTATTTTAGAGATAGTTGATTTTCCACAGGGCTCAAAAGGTTCACTGTCATATCTCTGATAGCACTGTGGATGAATTTTCACTCATTTGTATCTGTAGGAAGATTTACTTTCCAAATTTTCACTGACTTGAATATTGGTCAAGCTCTTATTGAACTCCTTAATTTCTCCGACATTCTGTGCTCAGCAGCTGCATGTAGGAGAGAAGGGGTTCTCCCTCTCCTGGAGAGGCTCACTTTCTCATGAGGGGGATGCCCTGCAGGCAATTGTATCATGCAACACACAGTGAATTAGACTGATGAGTACGCAAACCCAGAATTGTTTTGTGGTGTGGCTGCAGGCAAAGGGATCCCAGAAGGTGGATGAGGTCAAGCTTGCTGGGACAAGGGGGAAAGGAATAAATATTCCAGACAGAGAGCAGCACGAGTGAGGCAGGAATGTGCCATAATGTGCATCAAATAACTTAAAGAATGAAATCAATTAACTTTTGAAATGAATGCAGAGTATTCTCAGAAGTTCTCATTTGTGTAGTGTCATAGCAGTCTTATGTAAACATGAAGTGAAAGTTACATTCCAAAAGTTGTTTTCATCATCTGATTTGTGGATGTGAGAGAGTCTTAAAGCAGTACTTTTTGCATCCTCCCACAAGGAAACAGGCCCAGGGAGACCTATGGCCCCTCACTTGTTTGGTGACTGAGCAGCTCTGGCACACACACTCTCTGACTCTAACACACTGGTTCCATGGCACTCTCTCTTGAATGCACACACTTAGGATTAGTAAGGGAGTAAATGTAGTATTAGGTCTTCATTTACTGCAATCAAATGCTCTTGTGTCAATATTATTTAATGTATGATATTCTGTTGCAGTTAATGAATAACAGAAATAGAAAATCTCAGTGCTTTTTCCTGCATCAGAAAAAGAACATGAAATTCCATTATAAATGTTTCCCATTATTTATAAAGGGAATTTATAATAGTGGCTTGCCAGGTTTGATGATCAGTGTCATATCAAGGGCAGCATTTTATAACCCATTTTTCAAACATCATCTGTGACAATTAAGAGCCTCCAATGAGATTCCCATAGAGCTGCACATGATACCACACTCGGACAGGTCACGGGGTATGAAAAATACCTTAATGCTTTATTGTTTGACATTTTGACAAAGGGAAAAAACCCAAACTTGGGTAAGTTTATCCTTCCGTGATGTCTTTATCTTCCTTCTTCTTCAGATACCTCCATGGCATCTTGATAGAAAATACAGCTCGTGTTCCACCATATTCCTGGATAACAGCACAGTCAGCAAGCCTGATCTCAGCCAAATATTAGGATGGTGAGTACAACGAGGTTGCCAAGGGCTGAGTGACAGACCCCCGTATGCTAAAAGCATCCCGGCCATCCACTGTTAGTTCAGCCATTTGGTTGCCCTTTTCAGCAGGCAGTTGTTGAAGCTGATGTCAGTGATATATGGATTTTTCAGGACCTAAGGATGAATTTTTTTAATCTTAGACACTGTGTGGTAAAAGGGAAAGCCAGTTAGCAAATAAGCCATCCCAGAATAAGTAATAAATAATTTTACATTTAACTGTAAAATGGGCGGTGCATGGAGTGTCACGTGAGGTTCGGTGGTTCTTCTCAGCATGTAACTTCAAATTCTGTGATCTTACAATTTGGAGATGACACTGTTGGAAGCACTATAGAAATATCTCTCTTAGATGCTAATAATGTTGTAAGGCCTACTTTTTACAACTCCAATTTGCCTTCTCAAATTATTCTCAGCCTCATTTTAAATGTTGAGGGTGAATGGAAGGACAGACCTTATCAAAGAAAAGCCTCTGTTTCCTGACACACAACATCTGTGGATGTCTTTGTAACACAGTAACATACATCTGAAGAGTTGTATTTGTTCATCCATATTTTCCTTAAACTAACGTGGAAGTACCTGTCATTAATATTGGGTGATGTGGTGTTACGCTGTGTGTTTAGTACTGCTTATTTTAGGAGAGCTACAAGTGTCATCGATTTTTGGATGTGTTATGCTGTTTACTAATAAATTTTCTGCTAATCATGCATAGGTGATTTTAAATTACTTTATTTGGTATAAAGCACATTCATTCTGTGCTTTTAGGGAAATAATGACAAGTGGGTGAGTAGGTGATGGTGAACTAAATCAGCTGAAATGCAGGGCCTAGCAACTTAAAAAGCAAAACACTACTGTCTGGCCTAAATGTAAGCATATGAACACATAGATATAAGTAACTTGCACAGAATGAAAGGTTCTATGGGCAGAAGGGCTAATCTCAGGGAGAATATGTCATTATTTATACCTAAGAACCATCTGCAGACGCAAGTCTTCTATCAGCCTTTTGCCTAGCATTTTGGTTCTCCTGTTTTTGCTGTAAAGCCAGAGGACTAAAACAAAAGAAAAGTGCTCACAGGATATTGTTTTGAATACAGGATTTCAGGGCCACTGAGAGGGTTCCCTCCCCCACCTTTAGAAATATATCTTCAAACCTAACAAATTATGTAATCAGTTCTTACAACATTTTTTTTCCTCCACAGTGTGACCATGGCAATATGTTACAACATAAAGCACAGGTGAGCTCTTTGAAACCTGTCTTGTTACTGCAGCTCATCACTTTGTGTCATACGAAACATGCTGTCAGGTCATAACTCAAGACATTATAAGCTGTAGAGTGCTTATTTTACAGTGCTACAGTAAATCACTTGTGGGTTTTTTGGTTCGTAAGACTCTTTTAAATTATTAAGGGTTCCAAAGTGTATTTGTTTATGTCTTTGTTTGCAATTAATTTGTAAAGAAGCAGTAAAAAGATGCCCTAGCCTCATGCAAATATATAGTAGGAAAGAGGCGTATTTTTAAAGCTATCAGGTTACTGTGGGTATTCTTTAACCCCATCAAAACTCCAGAAGTGCTAACTAATTAAAATAGTCATAGGAGGATTGTACATATCAATGAATTCGTTCACTAATAGTCACTGATCTTTCTTGTACAATAAATGGATCTGTCCCCTCACAGGCTTTTACAATATTATGCACTGAATACTTGTTTTCTTTATAGTGTCAAAAACTCACTTTCATTAGTATGACCACCATTATAAAAATGTCTTCAAATAGGGAGATGCCATCAAGTTCACAGTAGTAGGTATGAGTTTTCAAAGTCCAGATTTTTAGCTTGAAAGTTTTAGCTTTATTATAGACAAATACTTGTTATTTTCCTTGAAATGACAGACTCACTTGACTTAATTGTATGGATAACAGTCAGTTATACTTTCAGATACAAATGGTGTTCTGTGAAAAATTGGCTTGTTCAGCTCACAATTTAATCACAAGTGCTTTTCTTTAACATGACCATACTTCAGTATGCAGAAGCGCTTTATGTGAACTTTCTACTTAGGATACTAAAAAGAGAGGCCAAGATTTAGTAACACCATTAATTTTTACTGTTTCATCAAGGACATTCTTCAGTGAAACATGCTCTTTAATAAAAACTGCAAGGGGCAGTGAAGAGTGGAACGAATACTGGTATAATTTGGTACCACTGCCCTTATTCATACTGAGAAAGCATCAGTTTTACCCACGTTTGCTTTTAAACAGTCATTACAAGTGTTGAACAGGGAGAAAGCAATCAATGTCTTTTAACTTTTAAAAAGTAATAAATTGGCCGGGCACGGTGGCTCAAGCCTGTAACCCCAGCACTTTCGGAGGCTGAGTCAGGTGGATCACGAGGTCGAGAGATCGAGACCATTCTGGTCAACATGGTGAAACCCCATCTCTACTCAAAATACCAAAAAAAAAAAAAAAAAAAAAAAAAAAAAATTAGCTGGGCATGGTGGCGTGGGCATCTAATCCAAGCTACTCAGGAAACTGAGGCAGGAGAATTGCCTGAACCCAGGAGGTGGAGGTTGCGGTGAGCTGAGATCGTGCCATTGCACTCCAGCCTGCGTAACAAGAGTGAAACTCGGTCTCAAAAAAAAAAAAAAAAAGTAATAAATAATTTGTGTGTTTTATTTTCAATCAGCTTCTCAGGTTGAATTAGTATTCTTGTAAGAACAGTTTGGGCCATACATGGTGGTTGACACCTGTAATCCCAGCTATTTAGGAGACCAAGGTGGGAGAATTATTTTGAATCAGGTGTTTGAGACCAGCCTGGGCAATGTGGCAAGACCCCATCTATCAAAAAAGAGAAAAAAACAAAAAAGAAATGATCAGCTGGGCATGGTGGTATGGACATTTTGTCCCAGCTACTTGGGAGGCTGAGGCAGGAGGATTGATTGAGCCCACGGAGTCAAGCCTGCAGTGAGTCAGGTTTGTACCACTGTGCTCCATCCTGGGGAAAAGAGCAAAACCCTGTAATAACAACAACAACAACAACGAGTTTTGACATCATGGGTCTCCTACAGAATCTCAGGGGTCCACAGACCACATTAGGAGAACCACTGCTTTCCTAAATGATCACATAATGTGTTAGTTTGTGAAGTCCATTAAAGACTGCCTTCTTTTAAAATGAAAAGGCAATTAAGTCTGTAACTCAAACTACTTCAGCAAACATAAAGTATAGAAAGAAAGATTTGGGAAATCTTAATGGATTCTAAAAAGTTCTAAAATCCTTATTGCCAACAACTACTGCTTCCTAAAATGTTCCTGTGTTCCACTCCACCATGAGGTTAGAGGAGTAAAAATAGACATAGCTTCTTACCATTGCCTGTTAGCGGGAGTCAGTATTTAAAGGCAAGTCTGGCTCATCAATGTAGAAAAGACTTCCCAGTTCAGAACGTGATGTGTTGATGAATAACAGGTCAAGAAACCCTCTGAAGGCCAGGATCCAGGAGAAAAACTGGCAACAACTGTTTTGGTGAACAAATTTTACCAAAGCAAACAAGAAGTATCTCCCTCCACCCTCCATGCCCTACTCCCAGCAGATACTTTACTAAGATATTAACCATTCCTGAATTAATCTCTTAAATGCACATTCTTCTTTTATAGATATGCAAATAGATCTCTGGCTATTTTTGATGAGCCAATACATCCACTTTCAGTAAGTATCACTTTCTCTGAGGTTCTGTTTATGTCTTATGAAGTTGTGTTGATTTCATGATGAAGTCAAAATCATCCACCATTAAGTCTTCACTAAGTTGTGTCTAATCATCTTATGTAAGGAGTGTTGTAAATTGGTCACACTGGAGTAAGAGCTGACGTACAGCTTTGTTTAATTTGTGCACTAAGGGGAATAAACATACCATCCAAATAACAAAATGTGTCATTTTAAAAGATAAGTTTTTATAGCAGCAAACAATAAGAATATTTGTAAGTAGTCCTAACAAATATGAACGAACTCTGTGAATGGAATTAGAAAACAATTTAAAGTTAAATTTGTTTAAATGCTATCAAAACTTAAAAGCTTCCTGCTTCAGGCATATGATAGCCACAGGGCCACCTTAGCACCTATGGTTACACAAAACCAAAAATATTTTAAGATCCTGCCGTTTATATTTTTAGAACTAAAAGACATATTATCCCAGCAAGATTATTCTAAGGGACATGTGGGCACCAATTTTAACATCCCCATCATAAGAGTACTTAAGAAGTTTTCTTGAATGAATATGTATATTGACTTTCTTCTTCTTTCAGCAAGAAAATATTCCAGGGAAATCCTTTGAGGATGATCCCACACGCAACTGCATTTTCAGTTATTTCTGTGCTCTTTCTAAAGTCACAAAACTAACAGCTCCAGTTGCAATCGTAGCATTGGTAAGCTATTTCTTATTTATAAAGCATCTTTAATAACTGGTCTCCTACACAGCGTATGGCCGTGTTTCTAAATAAAAGTTCCTAAAGTTATCATCAGATCTTTTAGGAGAAACCTATGCAAACAAAGTAAATACACATATTAGAGTTTAATCATCGTCATGTTTTAAAATGATGCCATTGCTTTTCTTATCACAGAATAATTGCTGCTGAAAGCAGCAGGAGAGACTTCTGGTTTCTCCCTCAACAGATTCCAATGTAGGTCTAAGCTGAGTTCCAGGCTGTATTTCCCCACAGTTCTGACCTGGAGCTGCTGCTCTGAATGCTTTGTTGTTCCTGTTGACCTCTTGTGCCTGTTCGGGAAATTGCCCAGGAATGTGGAACTACTAAGACTTGGACGTGGGCTTTGCTAGTTAGCCTGCCAAGCCATAGCTGTGTCCTTACCTCTACATGGTTCTCCCAGAATTCCTGTGGTGAGACTCATTCAGAATATAAAGTCCTGTTCAGATGGCTGGGATGGTTTGACCCTCCCCACACTAACCATGTGGTAGAGGAATGTCAACTACATGGCCTGGAGAGAAAGGATATTTAGAGCAGTACCCTCTCCTTTAGCATCCAGCTAGAGCTTAGGGGTGAAGGCCTCCGCTGGGCACCTGCATAGAAACCTCTTCATGAGCACTGGATCAGATGCAGGCCATTTCATGGAGCTGCAGCCATTGGGAATGCCCAGCACATGCTGGGGGGAAGCAGGAGTGGTACTTCCAGATGGAGAGAGAGAGAGCTGAGGCAGGAGGGAAAGCTGGATTGGAAGAAGGGGGACTTCACTGTATACAGGCTAAATTTGGAGTGCCTGTGAGATAGCAGAGTGACGTGTGCAGTCATTATTTGAATCAACGGAACTGGAACATGAATCTGAGCAGTGCAGTCATCATTTGGATGTATGGGACTGGAGCATGAATCTGAGCTGGAGGTAAGGAATGAAGAGTAAGAGTAGCTGCTCAAGGCGAGGCACAATGGCTGACACCTGTCATCCCAGCTCTTTGGGAGACCAAGTCAGGCCATCACCTGAGGTCAGGAGTTCGAGGTCAGCCTGGCCAACACTGTGAAACCCTGTCTCTTCTAAAAAATACAAAAAATTACCTGGGCATGATGGTGGACACCTGTAATCCCAGCTACTTGGGAGGCTGAGGCAGGAGAATCTTTGGAACCTGGGAGGCAGAGCTTGCAGTGAGCCAAGATTGCACCACTGCCCTCCACCCTGCACAACAACAGCAACACTCTGGGGAAAAAAAGAGAAAAAGAGTAGATGCTCAAATGCAAAGAAACTGTTTAGAATGAAAGTGGACAAGCCGGACATGGTGGGACACACCTATAGTCACAGCTACTCAGGAAAAGGGAAAAAAGAGAAGATGGACAAAAGATAGCTCTGTAAAGACCACCAGCATGTGAGGGGCACGCCTCCAGTAAAGTGCCAGAGTGCGAGGAGGAAGAGCAGGAGAATGTGATAAGAACAAAGGGTTCGCGATAGGAAAGGCTGGGGTCACAGTGCTACAGGCTGCCAGGAAGGTCCCCATTCCATAAACACCCCTGGGATGCCAACCCTGTGTCACTCTTCTAAATGCTGGGGTAGAGCAGAGGACAGGTCGAGCACAGTCCTTGTCTTTATGAGGCATTTGTTTTAATGAGGAAAGCAGTTCTTTTTTTAGGTAATGGCAAATAACAAAATGATAAAGCACAATTCAGAGAGAGTGATGGGAGGGGCTCGCTGTTTCCGATAGAATGATCAGGAAGAGCCTCTCTAGAGAGGTCACATCTAAGCAGTGACCTGACTATAAAGCGAGGATGATAAGGAATGCTGGCATTATAGGCAGTGGGCTGAGTGCCAAGACTGAGACAGGAACACATTTCACGTGTGTTCAAGGAACAGACAGCAAGGAGCCCGACTGTGAGAGAAATGAAAGAAAGAACGGAAAAGATGCAGCCGCAGAGGCGGAGCCATCGCTCACAGAGCCCTTTGGCTTGCAGACCAGGGGACGAAGTAGAGGTTTTATTCGTTTGAAGCAGCGACTAATGGTAGATCTTGAGCAGGGGAGTGCAGTGTTCTTAATTTAGAGGTTATCCCAAGTTCTGTTGGGAGAGTAGTCCATAGTTGGGAGAGGGGTCGGGACAGTGAAGAGGACTAAGTAGCAACTAGGCTGTTACAGGTGAGCCGTGGCACGTGGCGGCCCAGAACCTGAAGCAGGCAGCCTGCCAGTGAAGGTAGCCATGGAGGGATTACACACGGATTGGAGGAGGGTAACTCACATGTAACTATTAGTCTCCAGGAGCTGGGCCAATGGCAATTTCCTGGACAAGATTAGGGCCAGGTTGCGGAGTGGAGCCTTGGGGTGAAGGGCTCTGGTTTGTGGGTGTGAAAGCTCCAGGGACCTCAGCAAGAGGAGTCTCAGGTGAGTGATGGGGGTGGGGGTTGGTTAAGGTGAGATGGGAGGCAAGGAGCTGGCACCAGGGCATGACACTGTGAGCAAATGAGAGGATGTCGTGGGGGAGCTGGGGAGAGCAGGATGGGAACAGGCAACACATTTGTATTGGGGAAAATCTCTGGCAGAGAGAGAGAAAGTCTTCAAGAAGAGGTGATTTGGGGAACAGTGTTCTGCAAAAGTGGATAGGATCCATCATGCTGATAGAAGAGTCGATGTTAAGAGAAACTTTCTCACTGACCCAGGAGGGCAAGTGGTATCGATGAGTGTCAGCGGGTCACTGGTTTACCAGTAAAGGTGACAGGAAGTTGAGGGCTTGCCAGTGCTGTTTCAGTGCTCTCTCATGAGTACTGTGGAGTTGCACACTAGGAGGGAGGGTTATTCCTTGAAAAACCGACAGTGCAGGGTTTTGGAGAAAGGGAGCAGGATCTCTCATAAGAACATGTCATGTTCAAGGGTCATGTGATTTGGAAAACACAGTTGATTTTGGAGAACATTGCCAGATCTGAGCCACCGATCTGATAATGTTCATACAATAAATGAACTCTCTTAAAATAAACTGTTTCTCTTTCACCTTGATTCAAAGACCTCACGTAGCATAGAGTCATACTCTTCTACAGAGCACCCTCTGAGGTAGCAACATCTCACAGCTTATCTCTGTAACCTTCCCTCAGCTGGTCCTTCTTCTAGTTCTTTATAGGATAGAGACTGCACAGATAGACAATCATTTCTGAGATTATCTCACAAACTGCTTGGCGGGTTTACAGCCACCCCAAGGATAGAGAGGCCGGCAGCTCTCTCTGCCTTCAAACCGCCAGAATTGACTGAATGCAGATACTGGAGGACAAGAAATAAGTTTTTGTGAAGTGATTGTGGAGACATGGAAAGTAGGGGCTGTGAGCAGGACCCTCCATTCATTCACAAGCATTCCTCATCAAGGCGCTGAATACAGGGACTGTTTCTCAGCAACAGAGACCTGCCCTTGTCATGCTCTCTGCCTGCCCACACTGGGAGGCACTCTTGACCTGCAGTTCCTAAGCCTGTGTCCCAAAAGCGGGTGAGTTGTTGTGAAAGGAGAAGACAGCAGTATTCTCAGTATGATTTGCGTGCTATACGTCCTAGCATGGCATACCTGTAAAATTCCTATCTACCTGCCAGCCAGGTGTGACGCTGCATGCGGATGGCACTGTAGTGTTACCTGAACAACCTTAATCTGCACCAGGACTGTGTTTGTGCTCCCTTTCATGAGTGTGAAGGTGCTGAAGGTGCCTTTCTTCATGCTCACATCCCTGTGAATGAAATTGGCATGAAAATTTCTGTGGGCATAGTATGCTGCAGAAGTATCTGACTATGACTGTGACTTGGCCTCTTGCTTTGTGTGAGCAAACTCCCTGCACAACATGAGAATAAAAGGCACTTAACGTTCTGGCAAAAACCAGAAGTCTTTCATTCTTAAATGATATCACCACACTGAAACAGAACTGAAATCAAAGACAAGTGCTCTCTTTGGCAGGTGTACATTGAACGCCTTTTAACGAATGCTAACATCGATCTTTGTCCTACTAATTGGAAACAAATTGTCCTCGGAGCCACGCTTCTGGCCTCCAAGTTTTGGGGAAATCGTCGTCACTGGAGTGCAGATGACAGCCAGAATCCCAAGGATGTTGCAGTTGAGACAATGTGAGTTTCTAAGGTTTTGGCAAACTTTGCCATCATTTTCCATGCCTCATTTGCTCTCCAAGTTATCAGTGTAAGAAATATCTTTATAGGTTTCATTGTGCACATAAAGGAAGTAGGCATAAGACCACAGACTTCAATCTATCCAGCTTTAGTATAGCAGTTTATATTTTCCAGCATTAATGGGTAAGTCTTGATGTGATATTGTTGTAATAACTGGCTGATAAACTGAAAAGTGTTTTTCTGATTGTTTTTTGGCAAACCTCTTACAAGTGTGCTGTCAGAAAGACACACTGCAGTAAATATCTTTATAGCTTTTTAGAAGCCACCTGCCAGTTTCAGTCCCCTTTGAAGGGGCAAACATCAGGCCTTTGAAATACCTGGCCACTTTTCATGTCTTAAGGCCTCTGGACTATGCAGCAGTTACAGCTTTAACCTAAGTCACCCATTGTATATTTGCTTTTGCTTGTCTTTATCTCCCCCTTTAATCTGAAGATCTGCTTTTATAGTAACCTTGAGATATGATGTTAAATAGCTACAGATTTCTCTGCCCTGGCTCCTCCCCATTAACCTTGCATGTGTTTGGAAATTGGTCTGATGAGTTAGAAGCTTGCACATTCACCTCCCGCAGTGTGAGAAGCATTTCTGGGGAATCACGCCATGCCCACCACACTCACAGGCTCCCTGGGTACTCAGACATTCACAGAAGCAGGCTCGGGGCCAGTAGTTGTTTACGAGAGTTCGGGAGCTGCGCAGGGTCATGGAGTTCCTCCCAGATGCACCAACATGGCACTGCAACACAGCTTCCCCAGGGTTCCCTTCCCATTTGGCCTTATGACTGCTGTGAAGTGAAGGGCCCTGAAGCAGGCAGGCAGGGTGAGCAGGGGGGCATTTCCAGCAGAGCTGCCCTGGGTGCCCGCTGGACAGTGAGGACAGCTGTGTCGGCCGCATCTGGTGCAAGACAAGGGAGCAGCTCTTGTTTACGTTGACCATCAGAAAAGACAATGCCAGGCAGTGGCACAAGTTAGTTTTGTGATCCATCTTTGCCCGTGACTCCAGATAGGAGGATTGCTATTCAGAATCACCTCAGTGTATGGCTGCAATTGAAGATAGTTTATATTGTAGATACACTGCAGTGTGTATATATCTACATTCAATCACTTGTGCACAGGAGTTCAGACCTGCTGGGTAGCAGAGTGAAGCCTGTCCATACAAAAATTTTTTTAAAAAATTACCCAAGTGTGTTGGCAGGTTCTGTAGTAGTCCCAGCTACTTGGGAGTCTGACGTGGAAGAATTGCCTGAGCCTGGTAACTTTAGGCTGTAGTGAGCTGTGATCACGTGACTGCACTTCAGTCCTGGGTGAGGGAACCAGACTCTCTCTAAGAAACAAACAAACAAACAAACATTTTTGTCACCACTTTGCTAATAGTATAAACCAAGTGATAATTGTGATATTTGGGGTAGCCATTTTACCAAAGAGTATGACAGCAAATGAATTTGAAACAAATGGAAGTACTTTGAAAGTTGCAAATGCTAAAGGGAGTTTAATCATAGTCATCCACTGCAAACTGTTCCCTAAAAGGAAGCAAGATTTGTGACTGCCTGATTTCTCCTTCTCTGCTGCCTGGCCAGAGCTGATTTATCAGTACAGGATAATTGCAATAGAGAAAGTGTTTAATTCATGCAGAGATAGCTGTACAGGAGACCAGAGTTTGACTATTACTGAAATTAGTCTCTCTGAAAACTCTGGGATGGTTTTTTAAAAGAGTAATTTGGTGGGTAGGGGGTCAGAAAGTGGGGAGTGCTGACAGATCAGGTCAGCGATGAAATCATAGGGCAACGTTGAAGCTGTCCTCCTGCATTGAGTTGGCTGCTGGGTTGGGGCCAGAAAACCATATGAGCCACTTTGATTTGTGAGGGTGGTGTCACCTGATCCCAGTACAACGTCTGCAAAATATCTCAAGCACTGATTTTAGGTTTTACAATAGTGAAGTTATTCCCAGGATCAATATGGGCAGGTTCAAATTCTTGCAGCCTTCAGCCTCATGACTCCTAAGCCACAATTTCTAATCTTGTGGCTAATTTATTCGTTGTGGAAAGGTCATCTATCTAGTTCCCAGGTGGGAAAGGGGTTTGTTTTGGGAAAGGGTTGTTACCATCTTTGGTTTCAAAGTTAAACTACAAACTACATTCCTTCCAAAGTTAGTTTGGCCTCTGTGTAGGAAAGAACAAGGACAGCTTGGAGGTTAGAAGTGAGATGAAGTCACATCAATCCTCTTTCACTGTCATCATTTTCTCCGTTACAGTTTTTGCAAAGGTGGTTTCAAATTTGTTCAAATCATGAACACTTAGTTCTGCCATTTTGGCAGCTGAATTGTTCTCAAAACCTGCAGCTAAGCTGCCTGGGGCTCTGATTTCCAGTCACAAGATCAGAGAGCATGCAGGCATAAGTGCAGGTTTCCACAGAAGTGAGCTCCAGAAGCAGTGGAGGCAGAGGCCAGCCCCAAGAAGACAGGTTCCAAACAGAGCTGTTTGTGTGTGAACGGAGAAACACCGGGAGCTACGGTCTGAACAGGCTGCTTCTGTTTGTGATCTTGGGAAGCTGAAAAGCATTACGTCCAAGCATTTAATAGACATGTGTCTCACCCTACTCCTCTTGACTATTTGCAATGATCCCATTTTGAGTGTCAGCTTAACAGATAAATAACTGCTGTCCCTCAGATTTTTCTTAAAACGTTCCAACATCGATGTGTCTTCCCGGAATATATATCCTTTCTAGAGAGTTAAACTGAGTAGCCACTATGCAGAAATGCTGTGTTGTAAAGGGTATGCTGTTCAGTCAACTAGCTGTTTAAAAAACCAGAAATCGGCCGGGTGCGGTGGCTCAAGCCTGTAATCCCAGCACTTTCGGAGGCCGAGGCGGGTGGATCACGAGGTCAAGAGATCGAGACCATCCTGGTCAACAAGGTGAAACCCCGTCTCTACTAAAAATACAAAAAATTAGCTGGCCATGGTGGCGCATGCGTGTCTGTGATCCCAGCTACTCAGGAGGCTGAGGCAGGAGAATTGCCTGAACCTGGGAGGCAGAAGTTGCGGTGAGCTGATTGCGCCATTGCACTCCAGCCTGGGTAACAAGGGCGAAACTCCACATAAAAAGAAAAAAAATAAATAAAAAATAAAAAAAACGGAAATCTTAGAAGATGAATCGGCTGTTGACAGAATTCTTTTCTTCAGCGATTAAACCCCTATAAATAGCTACACTAATTCTGGGAAGTGCCATTAATTTCTGTAGTAAGTCACGACCTGATTACCTGTCTATTCAAATATTGTTTCATTTACATTTCTATAGACCTATGGATACGTGAACAGGATATTAATTTTAGAAGTAGGTTCAGTTGGATTTTACGTTCAGCAAATGAGATCCCCACATCTTGACTTAGAGTCGAACTGCCCTCCACTTTCAAGCATTTGCTTACTTGGCCAATGGGTAAAAGGTTAAAACGTTCAAACCAAGAAACCAAATGTATTGTTCAGATATTGATCATTTTTAAGCAATTAACTCATTACAGGGCTTACTCTGAAAGCACCCAGAATGACTCTAACTGTGTACCTATTAATTTAGCTTTGGTGAGGGCAGCTGGATGACCGTGAGGCAGAGGACGGCTCCCAGGGCTTTCCTCTCCCATTGCCTCCAACTCCCCCACATTCTGTTCTGTCCAGGGGTGACAGATGCCGAGTTCTTTAGGGTTGCATTCCCAATTCAAGAGCAACACTGCATGTGTTAAGGCCAGGGCCCTACTATAAATCACATTATAATATGAGTTTAGCCAAAATGACTCTCCTTGACTTTTCTGCCTTTCAAATTGGAAATGTTATTCTTCCCCAGTCTCTTCCTAATATTAAGGTGAGCAGAAACTTGCATTATGCCTCCTTGACACAGCCGAGTGTGCTGGAGCAGAGGGAAGGGGATTCTTTTTGCCATAAAATGTATCTTGCTTATGTATTTATTTGGGATGAATTCTCTTTGTAGCCTTACGGTTTTTCCTCCTCCGAGGTAATAGGGTGGCTCTCCATGGGTCCCCTTGTTGCCATGGTGATGCGCCCCATCTTCCTGTTGGTGCTTCTCTACTTCAGCAAGTCCCTTCCTGTTATTGTCCTGGGAAATATGCCTGGAGCTCCTTCAGAGCTAAGAAATGGTACCCATCATTCCTGTCATCTCATCACCATTGCGGGGTTTGTGAGTGAGCTTGGAGTCTGAGTTGCGCAGCTGCCCTAAGGGAACTGTGAAGAATAAGCCCCGAGGCAGCAGCAGGAGTGCAGAAGAGGCTTCCACCTCTCCCTCATCCCAAACTTGGGCTGCTGGGATGCAGAGGAGACCCCAAGCAGCTGTGCCTTGTTTGGACATTAGTGTAAGGACCCAACCACTCAGCCTTTATTTGTTTCAAAACAGAACTTTGAGCATCCTAGTAGCTCAGAATATTTTTAAAGATAACCCACTTGACTAAAATTGCCCTGTGTTCGCTTTATTGTGTTTCTCCTCCCCCAGGAGTAAGATGGAGAAGAGTTTTTTGGAGCTACTTGAGTTTAATATTCATGTGTCTGCCAGTGTTTATACGAAATATTACTTTGACCTGCGTGCCTTGGCATACGACCATGACCTGTGTTTTCTATTTAGTTTTCTTCGCAAAGATAAAGCAGAGAGATTGAAGGTAAGGCTGTGAAGTCACTTAGTGGAGTTTCCCATTGGCCGCAAAAGCCGACATCTGTGACAAAATCAGATTAAGTAGTGATTAGGAAAATGAAAGCCTTAAAATTAACAGACCAAAGTGCTTATTTTTTTGGCATCATATTTCAAGTCTTTTATGCATTATACAAGAATCATCATCATCATCATTATTATTATTATTATTATTCTTTTAGGAGAAGGAGTTTCGCTCTCGTTGCCCAGGCTGGAGTGCAATGGTGCGATCTCAGCTCATTGCAACCTCTGAATCCTGGGTCCAAGCGATTCCCCTACTTTGCCTCCTGAGTAGCTGGGATTATGTGCAGGCACCGTCATGCCCGGATATTTTGTATCCTCATTAGAGACAGGATTTCTCCATGTTGGTCAGGCAGGTCTCGATCCCTGACCTCAGCTGATCTGTCCACCTTGGCCTCCCAAAGTGCTGGGATTACAGGGATGAGCCCCTGCACCCGGCCATGGATCTGTATTTTAAAACGTTATTGATATTCTCACTGCTTTGACCATAATTCAGAATATTTTTAGTTAAATTTAATCTGTTCTTAATGAGTTTTTTATTTTCTACCTGTTCACATAGCATTCATGAATAAATGCAGTTGTATTCCTAATTATATCTAAATAGACAATGCACTTACTGCTCTTGGCTGTCTTTTACTTCAGCAATTGCAATTTCGTGTCCTTGTCTATTCTGTATATCTCGGTGCAGTCCCAGGAGTTTATCAGACAAAGCAGTAGTGGCTGACAGACTTGTGCTTAGACTGTATAAGGTGCCAGTGTTTCAAGTACTAGGTGTAGGAACGACATGAGTTTCAGTGAAAATGGCTTCATGGGACAATGTAAGATTTATGGTTTATGACTCTTGGTGAGTACACAGGAAAATTCCAACTGAGACAGACACATTTAAAACTGGCATTGTCTCTGGTGTCTCGGTGGTACTTTGGAATAATACATTTCTCTACCACAATGTGCAAGTAAAGCAGCACCTTGTGGTGCTTCCATCATTAGGCTTCTTGGGTGTTCTCAAGCAGCCCTGCACGCACCTGCCTCATTAAAATCTGCTTGGAGTGTGTAGTAACTACTAAGGATTCGGTAGAATTTGAATCACTGAGTAAGTTGATTGTTTGGCACAAGTGTATGTTGATTATGCTGAAGGAACAAGTGCACAGGTAACAGATAATATTGTTACAAGCTTGTCACAATACTCTGAAAATCTTTTGGAGCCCTATTTTATTTTTTATGTGACAGTATCACCAAGCAATGAGCCCAATTTTCAACTTATAAAGTAAGTTTGTCTTGCCTCTGGCAATCTTTTCATAGCTCTTAAAGGAGACTACCTTGGTGAATGGGCAGGGAGTTGCATCCTCAGAACCCGGCACTGTAAAACTCAGCCAAAGCAGCTACAAGGGAACCCTCCAAAGGAATCTGTATGTGTGGCTTCTCATCAATGATGCCTTTTTAAAAATGTTGGAGCCTTTTTAAAAATTGTACCCATTTTCTCTTTAATTGACTTTCCTAGGCTATGTCACCGCCATGTGAATACAAAGACTTGCATAAAGATGTCGCCACTATGAGAAGGGCCGCCAGCATGGATTTCATCGCTATTCGGCATACTAATGCCATCTTACCTTAAAGACAGAAATTAGCATTATAAGATCCTGGACTCCTCAACTGTAAAGACTACAAAATAGCACTTCTATTGCTGAAAAAGTCCAGGAAAATTAGGATCTTCTTTTTTTATGTTTTTTTAAAAATTTTTCTTGTTGTCGTTGTTGCTATTGTTGACTTTGTTGTTGTTGATTAGGATTTTCACAGAGCACAGATTTCTTCAAATAACCACACTGTGAAGCTGGGTGATGGTGGCATGAACAGTGGTTGCCAGGTGCTTTCTGCCCTTCTTGTTCCACTGAGTCCAGATGGCATTCCTAGGGCACTACCTTCTTGAACAACTCTTGGGGAAGACTACTGTCACATAGACACACCACATCCCATTGCAGAGTCAACAGTCACCCACAGTCCCAAGCAGGTGACAATCTGAACTGAGCTGGAATTCAAAAATCTATAGAATTGGCCCCAGATTTGTGAGAGTGCCTGGGTTTGGATCTCTGTCCACAGAGGCACTGAATGCATGATGGCCCGAAACAACAAGTGTGGGAAGATAGAATGCATGGGGACAAGGCTGTCATTACTCCAAGTTCCATGGGGGTTCAGGCCTGTTCATCTCGTCTTTGAAGGGAATCTGTATATGTGAAATGAGGCTCCCACCTCATGGTAATAAAGGGAGAGATGAAATCAGCTCATCTTCCCCCAGGCCCATACTGGTCATACCAAAACACAGAGTCTTGCTGTGTTGCCAGGCTGGAGCACAGTGGCGAGATCTCCAGTCCCTGCAACCTCTACCTCTCGGGTTCAAATGACTCTCCTGCCTCAGCCTCCCAAGTAGCTTGGACTACTGGCATGAACCACCAACCCAGCTAATTTATATATTCTTAGCAGAGACAGGGTTTCATCATGGTGGCCAGGATAGTTTTGATCCCTTGACCTCGTGATCTGCCTGCCTCAGCCTTCCAAACTGCTGGGATTACAGGTGGGAGCCACCGTGCCCGGCCTCTTGCATTTATGTTCACAATAAAGTGGTTTGGTATATCCCACTGTTGACTTGTGATTTCCTCCTCCAAACATAATCTGTGGCCCTGTATACACAACTGAATATTTTCATGTATTGATATTTTGTGTCTGAAGATGAAATATTAAATGAAACATGTTAAAACGTTTCATGCAAAGCCTTCAGTGCTTGTAGAGACTACTCTTTGGTGAATACACAAATTCATCTGTTTTAAATATTAACATTTGTATTAGATATGATAATGATATTTTTTTCTCAGCTTCACTTGTTAGATAGTTACGTATGTTCTTTCATAATTAATGATATTGTATCTGATATTTGATGTAAAAAACTCCTAGAATATTTGGAATTGATACTTGAAATTAAACAGCAAAATGAGAATTGCTGAAACCTACTGATAATGTACTTATGATGGGTTTATTATCTATGATCTCTTTCATTGTTAATTTTTAAAGTTTCCGTGGAAAATTGTACTAAGAACTTAAAATTGTCTATAAAACCCTTCGTGCCCTGCGCTTTAGCTCCAATGCATAATGAATAAAGGAAAATGGATTTTCCTTCAGGAATTCTGCTGGACTCTTCCTTTCTTTTCCCTTTAACCTGGGGCAGCGTCTTCAGGTCACCATGGGGTGAGGTGACCATGAATGGGGTCCCTAGAACTGCCGCTGGGAGGAGTGTGTATGTGGAGATGGGTTTCGTGACCACGTTTCTTCCTCGGGTCTTTCTGGTTGTGATGGTGGCTTTGAGGATGGTTTCTGAGGATCCTCTCCAGGGGATTCCTCCACCTTTGGTGTCTCCCTTGGTGGAAGGCCCGAGAATATCTGGAGTGGGATTCCTAGGGTCACCCCTGTGTGACAGAGGTGCCTTGTGTGGGTCCAGAAAGCCGCGTTTTTGGGGCGGTGGAGCCTCGTCTCCCCTGTAGGGTGGGCAGGATGTCTGAGGGAGTGCTGGAGGAAAGCCCTGTGTGTCGGGGTCGCTGTGCAGTCTCAGTACAGCCCTAGACCTGGGGAAGTCATGATGGAGACTCAGAGGTGCTTGGGGCAGGGAAGGGGGTGGCCTAGGCAGTCACCAAGGTGTGACAGCATCGCTGATGCCAGGAGGCAGTTTGGGGAGGGGTCTTTGGAGGGGAATAATTGTGGAGTCTCCACAGGCGGGGAAAGTGTGAGGGTGCTCCAAGGCTGGAGATCAATGCGGGGGTGGGTGGAAATAACCTAGGGAAGCTCTCAGGAGAATAATGGGCCCCACAAGGGTTGGGGTGGAAGGAAGGGGCCTAAACAGGTCCTGTCTTGCACGGCCCTTGTGCAGGGTGTCTGAGAGATGGATCTCTGGGGCTCCTGAAGTCACCGATACCCTGGGTGGGGTGTTTTCCAGGGTCAGACCTTTCCAGGTCCTGGAGCAAGGAAATGAAACTGGCTTCTTCCTCCCCACCGCCTGGTTGCTGCTTGGCAAACAACCTTCGGGAAGTGCCAAGGCTCCTGGCATTCCCTGACAGGCCACAGAAGCGGCTCAGGGCTGGGCCCAGATCAAGGGGTCCTCTTAGATATTTATATTTGATGTTGAAAGTGACATGGGAATAAAGGCTTCATCTGCGCTTTTGTTTCTAGTCTCAAACTCCATTTTGCTGTGTCATCTTCAGCAACATTTCCCTCTTAGGGCCTCATATTTCCTATATATTTTGGGGGAAATCTGGAGTTTGGAACATGAGTTACCTGTATCAGGACTCAGTATAACATCTATAAATGGCTGGTAGGACATGAACCAGACTTAATTTATTTATTTATTTATTTACTCATTTATTTATTTATTTAGAGATGAAGTTTAGCTCTTGTTCCATTGCCCAGGCTGGAGTGCAGTGGCAGGATCTCAGCTAACTGCAACCTCCATCTACCGGGTTCAATAGATTCTCCTGCCTCAGCCTCCCAAGTAGCTGAGATTACAAGCACATGCCACCACCCTCCAGTTATTTTTTATCTTTATTTTTATTGTTTGTATTTTTAGTAGACACGGGTTTCACCATGTTGGCCAGGCTGGTCTCAAACTCCTGACCTCAGGTGATCCACCCACCTCAGACTCCCAAAGTGCTGGGATTACAGACATGAGCCACCACTGCCCACGAGGGCATGAACCAGATCCATGACACTCAAAATGTGCTCCACTAGCCAGCACTCACCTCACCTGGGAGCTTATTAAAAATACAGAAGAATCAGGTGAGGTGGCTCACCCTTGCAATCCCAGCACTTTGGGAGGCCAAGGTGGCCGAATCACTTGCGGTCAGGAGTTCAACACCAGCCTAGCCAACATGGAGAAATCCCATCTCTACTAAAAATATAAAAAAACCTTAGCCAGGTATGATGGCCGGCGCCTGTAATCCCAGCTACTGAAGAGGCTGAGACAGCAGAATCTCTTGAACTCGGGAGGGAGCCACAGAGTGAGACTCCACCTCAAATCAATAAATATTTTTAAAAATTAAAAATAGCAAAAAAATAAGAAAAATAAATAAAAAATAGCTTTCTTGTCATGGCCTGCACACCGTAGGCTCGTCGGTCTCTGAGACCTGAAAATTGAGCGTTTTCACACCCCAGGGGCTTCCTCTGGCAGCTCTGCAGCTGTCACCATGCCACAGAATGAATATATTGAATTAAACTCGTAACGCTATGGATACCGTTTGGATGACCATGAGAAAAAGAGAAAGAAGGAAAGTCCTGAGGCTCATCAACGTTCAAAGAAGGCAAAGAAAATGATTGGTCTGAAAGCTAAGCTTTACCATAAACAGTGCCGTGCTGAGAAAATACAAATGAAAAAGACTATCAAGATGCATGAAAAGAGAAACACCAAACAGAAGAATGATGAAAAGACTCCACAGGGAGCAGTATCTGCCTATCTGCTGGACAGAGCGGGGCAACCTCAAGCTAAAGCACTTTCCAGTATGATTAAACAGAAACGAAAAGAGAAGGAGGGAAAATGGGAAGTCCCTCTGCCTAAAGTATGTGCCCAGGGAGAAACAGAATCATTGAAAGTTATTCGAGGGCCAGGCATGGTGGCTCAGGCATGTAATCCCAGCACTTTGGGAGGCCAAGTGGGTGGATCACAAGTTCAGGAGTTCAAGACCAGACTGGCCAACATGGTGAAACCCCATCTCTCCTAAAAATACAAAAATTAGCTGGGTGTGGTGGCAGGCGCCTGTAATCCCAACTACTTGGAAGGCTAGGCAGAGAAGTGCTTGAACGCGGGAAGCGGAGGTCGCAGTGAGCCAAGATGGTGCCACTGCACTTCAGACTGGGTGACAGAGCAAGACTCTGTCTCAAAAAAAAATAAAAATTAAGGAAAAAAACAGTGGGATTATCCTGGGAGTACAATGGAAAGAAACCCTAATACCACAGCTATACAGCAGACCTAAAAGCAATCAGTCTTCATTAGACGTCAAAGAACTCTATGAAAACTATTTTAAAGACAAATGTAGATACCATAAACTATGTGGTTTAAAAGTTAAAAGTTCAAGCTCTGACATAAAGCAATGCATATTTTTAAACAAAAGGCAAAAAGAACCCACAAAAATCAACTATATAAAAGCCATGTTCCATAAAGGAACGTATAGCACTTTTACACAATTAGCATGTAAGAAATGATGCATGATGCTTGCTTTTCTTCTTATAATTTTTGTATTTTTAGTATAGATAAGCTTTCACCATGTTGGCCGGGTTGGTCCTGAACTCCTGACCCCAAGTGATCTACCTGCCTCAGCCTCTCAAAGTGCTAGGATTACAGGTGTGAGTCACCGCACCTGGCTGGCAAGTAAAGAACAAGCTTTCTGAGTAACACAAGCAAACCTCCCACAGTTAATTCACAGAGAACACTTACACTACCGAATTCACGCTCAATCACTTTAGATTCGTGAAAGGTACAGGTGATAATCATGTCTCCTTTTTTTTTTCCTTAACTAAAATCGAACCTGTCATTTATGAACTTCTTTTCTTATCAGCCTTTGCCTATTAACTTATATTAAAGAATAATCTGGGCTACGCACAGTGCCTCACACTTGTAATGCCAGCACTTTGGAAGACCGAACAGGGGTGGATCACGAGGTTGGGAGTTTGCGACCAGCCTGATCAACATGATGAAACTCCGTTTCTACTAAAAATACAAAAAATGAGCAAGGCATGGTGGCGCGTGCCTGTAATCCCAGCTACTCAGGAGGCTGGGGCAGGAGAATTGCTTGAACCCGGGAGGCCGAGGTTGCAGTGAGCCAAGGTCACGCCACTGCACTCCAGCCTGGGCGACAGAGTGAGACTCCGTCTCAAAAAAAAAAAAAAAAAAAAAAAAAAAACAATTGGAAAACTAAGTTGAGGTTTAATTTCTTTCCCTTTTTTCTTCTTTCCTTCTCCCAATAAAAAATCGGGAGGTTGTTATTTGACTATACTTACCAAAACCTTATAATCACTGAAAATTATAAGTTAAAATACTAATAAGCAATTATAATTTCCTATTGTCTCAACTATTTTTTCTTACCTTTACAGGAACTCTACATTTTAAATATTATTAAATTTTAAATTATACATTTTATGAACTAGTATCTCATTTAGAAATTCACTTTCGCTTTTATAGTTTTTATAATTAAAAATTTATTTTTCAAATTTTTTATTTTTCTAAATTTATAGTAGAGATGGGGTTTCACCATGTTGGCCAGGCTGGCCCTGAACTCCTGACCTCAAGTGATCCACCTGCCTCAGCCTGTCAAAGTGCTGGGATTACAGGCATGAGTCACCACGCCTGGTGACTGGCGAGGTCACTGCTCACTGCAGCCTCCGCTTCCCAGGCTCAAGCAGTCTTCCCACCTCAGCATCCCAAGCAGACGGGACAACAGGCACGCACCACTGAGGCAGCAAAACAGGATCTGGAGGCGGGGAACATAAAGTCGATCTCACACTTGGGCTGTAACAGGAAATACCCTCTCCACAGAGAACAGGCCAAGTAAATGGCTCTGTAACCTTACCGTTTCTCTGAAAACGTGGCGATGTCTCCACTTGCCCGGGGTGCATTCCAAGGGAGTTCTGCCATATTCTGCGAGGAACTGGGGTCCGATCTAAACTTTTCATGGGAAAAGTACTGCGGTCGTGGGATGAAGTTACGTAGGAGTAAGGGGGAAAACCACGTCGCCGAAGTGACCGGTGAAACTGTCCTACAGCCCCTGGTCCGTGCGGCTCGGGCCGGGAATCTGCGGCGCAGGTGGCGGCTCCCGGTGCTACAGCGGGGTCGGGGCGGCGGCCGAGGCGGCGGAGGCGGAGGCCAAGGTGATGCGCAGCCGCTGGAAGCCACTGGAAACCGCTGGGCGGGCGGCAGGGCACCTCCAGGCCGGCCGCCAGCTTGGCCTCCTTGGAGCCTGTCCGGCGCTGGAGGTGCACGAGCAGCTGCGGCTGGCCGCGGCGGAAGTGCCGGTTGCGGAAGTGGTGGAGGGGCCGGTCCCGCCGTCCCACCGCCCCCCGGCCCCGGCCCCGACCCGGCCTCGGCCCCCCCTGCACCACCTTGTGGAAGCCGGAGACGTTGAGCTGGCGGACGAAGCTGGTGAAGTTGGTGGTTGTGAAGAGCCCGGGCTCGGCCCCGGCCCCGCGGCCCCGCCGCCGCCTCCCGGCCCGGGCGGGCTGAGCAGCTCCACCTCGAAGAGCGGCTGGTGGATGAGCAGCCCCTCGCCGCGGCCGTCCCAGCGGGTGGACCGTTACCACGGGCTGTTCACCAGACGCCACCGTTCGGCGGGGAAGTTGTTGGGCTTGATGGGGATGGAGAGCGGCGCCTCCTGCATCGCCCCGCCCGGCCCGGACCTCGCGCCCACCCACCCAGCCTACCTCTCCCTCCCCGTGCTCGATTCCCGCCCCCGACCCCCGCCGCGGCCTTCGCCTCGCCCTGTGGGCTCCTGCCTGCCCGGCCGCCGCGGACCCCATGAATGTCTTTTGACAAGTGTCCGTTCTTGTCTTTTGTCCATTTTTTAATGGAGTTGTTTGTTTTCTGATTAAAATTGTGTTAATTTCTTTATAGATTCTGGATGACACTTTTGTCAGGTGCATCGTTTCTAAAATTTTTCTCCCTTTCTGCAGATTGTCTGCTTACTCTGTTGACAGTTTCTCTTGCTGAGCATAATCTCTTTCGCTTCCTTAGGTCCCATGCGTCTATGTTTTCGTTGCGATAGCTTTTGGAGACTTAGTCTGGAAATATTTGCTATGGTTTATGTCCAGAATGGTATGTCCTGGACGGTTTTTGTTTAGGATTTTCATAGTTTTCGATTTTGTAATGTAGGTCCTTAATTCATCTTAAATTGATTTTTTCTATGATAAAAGGAAGTGGTCCAGTTTGAATCTTCTGCATATGGCTAGCCAGCATAGTTTGAAAAGTTGGGTAGTGTGTTGCCTCTAGCTGTATTCTTTTTGTTTAAGATATCTTTGGCTATTCGGACTGTTTTTCGGATTTACATAAGTTTTAAAATACTTTCTTTTCTCATTCTGTGACAAATGAATTGGTAGTTTGATATAATAGTATTGAATCTGTAAATTACTTTGGACAGTAAGGCCATTTTGACATTATTTCTTCCCATTTACGAGCATAGAATGTTTTTCCATTGGTTTGTATCATCTCTGGTCTCTTTCTCTTTCGTTCTTTCTTTCCTTCCTTCCTTCATTCAACTTTCCTTCCTTCCTCCCTCTCTCTTTCTTCCTTCTTTCCTTTCTTTTTTCTCTTTCTTTCCTTCTTTCTTTATTTCTTCTTACCTTCTTTCTTTTCTTTCTTCTTTCCTTCTTTCTTTTCTGTTTCTTTCTTTCTGATGGAGTTTCACTCTTTTTCCCCAGGCTGCATGGAGTGCAATGGCATGATCTCAACTCACTGCAACGTTCACCTCCCAGGTTCAAGTGATTCTCCTGCCTCAGCCTCTCGCGTGGCTGGGATTACAGGTATGCACCACCACACCTGGCTAACTTTGTATTTTTAGTAGACATGGCGTTTCTCCAGGTTGGCCAGGCTGGTCTCGAACTCCTGACCTCAGGTGATCTGCCTGCCCCGGCCTCCCAGAGTGCTGGGATTACAGACAAGAGCTACGGTGCCCAGCCATCATCTCCGATTTCTTACGGCAATGTTTTATGATTCTCACTGTAGAGATCTTTCACCTCCATGGTTAGTTGTATTCCTAGGTATTTCGTTCTTCTTGTGGCTGTTACGAGTGGGGGTGCAGAATGGATTTGCCTCTCAGCTTGGACATTGTTGGTGTATAGAAATGCCACTGAGGAATACCATTTAAGAATTGCCACCTAGTTTTTGACAGTGGTTGAACTAATTTACTCTCCCACCTGCAGGATATACATGTTCCTTTTTCTCCATAACCTTGGAGAGAAAAAATGCCACTTTTTGTACAATGCTTTTGTATTCTGAGACTTGATAATCAACTGAAATTATGTATCTGTTCTAGGAGCCTTTGGGCAGGGACTGAAGGGATTTCTAGGTATGGAATCATATTGTTACACTGTTTGTGAAAAGAGATATTTCACTTCCTCTCTCCTGGTTGGATGGCTTTTCTTTCTTTCTCTTGCCTGCTTGCTCTGGCCAGGACTTCTGGTACTGTGTTGAATAGGATGACAATCGACATCCTAGTCTTGTTCTGGTTCTCTGGGGAATGGTTCCAGCTTTTGCCCATTCACTATGATGGTGGCTGTGTGTTTGTTATAGATGGCTCTTACTATTTGGTGCTATGTTTCTTCAATGCCTAGTGTTTTGAGGATTTTTAACATGATAGATGCTGAATTTTATGGAAAGCCTTTCTGCATCCTTTGACATGACCATCTGGATTTTGCTTTTAGTTCTCTTTATGTGGAGAATCACATTTATTGATTTGCATATGCTGAACCAGCCTTGCAGGAATAAAGCTTCCTTGATCATGGTAGATTAACTTTTTGATGTGTTGCTGGATTTCGTTTCTCAGTATATCGTCGAGGTTTTTCTTTTCTGTTTTTGAGACAGAGTCTCAGTCTTGTCGTTAGACTGGAGTGCAGTGGCACAATCTCTGCTCACTGCAACCTCCACCTCCCAGGGTCAAGTAATTCTCCCGCCTCGGCCTCCCGAGTAGATGGGACTACAGGTGTGCGCCACCACACCCAGCTAATTTTCTGGTGTTTTAGTAGAGATGGGGTTTCACCATTTTGGCCAGGATGGTCTTGATCTTCTGACCTCGTGATCCACCTGCGTTGGCCTCCCAAAGTGCTGGGATGACAGCTGTGAGCCAACCCGTCTGGCCTTTATTGAGATTTTATCATCGATGTTCATTAGGATAATGGCCTGAGATCTTCTTTCTTCATTGTATATTTGCCAGGTTTTGGTATCAGTATAATGTTGGCCTTGTAGAAGGAGTTAGGGAAGAGTTTCTTCTCACTGTTTGAACAGTTCCAGCAGAAATGATATCAACTCTTTTTTATACATCTGGTAAAATTCAGATGTGAACCCATTTAGCCCTGGGACTTTTTTTTTTTTGGTTGATAAACGGTTACTGCCTTGATTTCAGAGCTCATTATTGGTCTTTTTTGGGATTCAATCTCTTTTTCATTGTGTCTTGGTAGGGTGCATATGTCCTAGGAATTTATTAAATTTTTCTCCATTTTATGTGCATACAGGTGTTCATAATATACTCTGATGTTGTTTGTATGTCTTTGGGGTTAGTGGCGATATCCCTTTTATTGTTTTTAATTGTATTTATTTGGATCCTCTCTCTTTTCTTTATTAGGTTAGTTAGTAGCCTATTTTATTAATTTTTTGAAAAACAAGCTCCTGGATTCCTTGATATTTTGAATGGTTTGTAACATCTCAATTTCAAAAGGAGACTGGACAGTTAAGGCAATTATAATCAAAAAGAACAAAAGTGGGGGCATCACATTACCCGACTTCAGATTATACTACAGTAACCAAAACAGCATGGTACTGGTACAAAAACAGACACATAGGTCAATAGAAAAGAATTCAGAGCCCAGAAATCAGGCTGCATACCTACAAACATCTGATCTTTGACAAAACTGATGAAACAAGCAATGGAGAAATTCTTTTCTATTCAATAGAGAGTGCTGGGATAAGTGGCTAGCCATATGCAGAAGATTCAAAGTGGACCCCTTCCTTACAGCATTTACAAAAATTAACTCAAGAGGGAATAAAGACTTAAATGTAAAACTCAAAACTGTAAAAATCCTGGAATACAATGTAGGCGATACCATTCTCAACATAGACAGAGGCAAAGATTTTATGATAAAAATACCAAAAGGAAAAATTGACAAATGGGATCTAATTAAACTAAAAACCTCGGTACAGCAAAAGAAACTATTAACAGAATAAACAGACAGCCTACAGAATAAGAGAAAATTTTTTGCAAACCACAGCTGACAAAAGTCTAATGTTCAGCATCTATAAGAAACATAAACAAATTTATAAGAAAAAACAAACATTATAAAGTGAAAAGAGGTCATGAACAGACACTTTTCAAGAGAAGACATACTTGTGGCCAACAAGCATAGGAGAAAAAGCCCAATGTCAGTGACCATTAGAGAAATGCAAATCAAAATCACAATGAGATGCTATCTCACACCAGTTAGAATGCCTATTACTAAAAAGTCAAAAAATAACAGATGCTGCAATATTTTAGAGAAAAAGGAATACCTATGTCCTGTTGGTGGGAGGATAAATTAGTTCAACCATTGATGAGAACTGTGTGACAATTTCTCAAAGACCTAAAAGCAGAACTACCATTCGACTTAGGAATCGTATTGCTGGGTATATACCCCACGGAATAGAAATCATTCTGTGGTAAAGACACATGCACGTGTATATTCATTACAGCACTATTCACAATAGGAAAGGTGAAATCAATCTAAATGCCTCTCAATGGTAGACTGAATAAAGAATATTTGGTATGTATATATTATGGAATAGTATGCAGTTAGGAAAAAGAATAATACTATGTCCTTTGCAAAAACCTAGATGGAGCTGAAGGTCTTTATCCTTAGCAAACTAACACAGAAACAGAAAACCAAACAGCACATGTTCTCAATTATAAGTGGGAGCTAAATGATGTGAAGACATATAGAAGAAAAACACACTCTAGTCCTTACTGGAGGGTAGAGACTGGAAGGAGGGAGAGGATCGGGAAAAATACCTACTAGCTACTAGGCTAGAAACTGTAGAAAATTAAGGTTGAGCTCCAAAACTGTTTTCCATGGTGTCGAGATGTAACTTTCCCATGTCATACTATGTGCTGTTTCCCATGTTTTCATACGGTGATGGATGGGGATGTTGCAAGCATTGGGAAAAGAAAACTGAGATGTCTTAATGTTTCTGTGTTTCAGCAATTGAATGTTTTTATTATTGATCTGTGTTTTTCTTTGTGTGCTTATTTGGTTAGTATTTCATATCACGTAGTGCTCTGTCTTCTCCAAAAAACATGTGTATTTATCTTAGGAAAGAAATGTAAAGTGTGGTAAATACGATGGGTTATGAAGGTGCAGTGACACTGACTCCATCCTACCTTCAGGGATAAGCCAACCCTGAATGTGAAAAGAGACGCTATTTTTATTGCATAGTACCACACAGGGCCAGAGCTTCCCAGAACCAGCTGGGGATTGTTACCTAGACCCAATGTTGTTTACTGTTAAATCTTGTGGCTTGAGACATCTTCTAATTGAATTTGATATTTTAGTGTACGTTACTATCTTTGACATACATCATTGAATAAAATGCAGGATATGTATTTTAATTTTTTTCATTTACCACTTCATTTCAAGTTATTCTACCAAGCTCATGAAATATTTCGCTAATTGTCATAAAAGTGAGGTTATGGCACGGGCGTTCTAAGATTTAATACATTGTTTCTAGGGGAGGTTGAAATACAGTAAACTGAATCTTAAATATTATAGAACTTTTAAAGAATTTGGCTTAGTTGGAGAAGGCTGTGGTATATTTAAGGATGTTATGTATTCTATATTACTCCTTAGGAAACAGATTTTCAGACCTGGTGTGCTGGCTCACGCCCATAATCCCAACACTTTGGGAGGCTGAGGCAGGAGGATTGCTTGAGGCCAGGAGTTTGAGACCAGCTCAGGCAACAGGGCGAGACCTGGGTTCTATGAAAAAATAATCAAATAGGGAACATGCTTTTGAGATACTAGAAACATTTGATTCTGTTACATACCACACTAAGACTAATTGAAGATACAAATAACTGATTCTGCAGATAACACAGACAAGTCAGAACACATTGATTTCTGATGTGACAGTCAGTGTTCGATGAAACTGTTTATAGAAAGTAAAGCCAAAGTGCCAAATTTTACGGAGATACCTTTTAATAACCCAACTGTTAGACGAATAAAGCTTTTTTAAAAACTCAAAGCAAATGTTACTAATCATTTGGAGTCTGGACGTCCCAGTTCACAGGGTTACTTCTAATATGTAGAGCACATGCAGCTTTCTGATCAATCGAGAGTGAGGGGACTGCCCCTGCCAGAGTTCAATTCAGCCCGAGGACCCCATGGCCGCCCAAGGTCTTGGTTCATGCTGTGGATACAATACGGAATTTATTCACTCAGTAAACATTCACTAGGGTTACAGTCATTTTAATATAATTCATCGTAAGGTGATGATCTCTAGGAACGTCATCACAGGGGAGCAACCTGAAAGCTCCCAGCAGCCAGCATGAATGAAAGGTAGGGGCGGGGCTGCCAACAGGGTGGGGCCTGGTGAGCCACGTGCCTGGGCTCCCACATCACAATGTGGGTAGGGCGCCTCGTGGAGGAGACTGTGGCTGATTGGTTCCTGGGCACCAGGTTGGTAGGGCAACCTCCTTCAGTTGGTAGAAAACACTGGAAGGAGGAACTCCCTCTGCGCTGTCTTCTCTGAAATCTCCGCTCTCAGGCTTGTTGTATCTAGACCCATTTTAAATCAAGCAGGTTCCCTTCAGACCAGTCATCTCAGGGGAGGCAGCTGAGGCGGGGAGTGAGCTGTCAGTGGGGTGCGGCCCCCTAGCCAGGGGCTGGCCCTGCCAGCGTGCCTGTGTTTCAAAGAGGTGAAGTGCTGAACTGTGCGGACCGGGAGGCAAGGGAAGGTCCAAGTTGCTGGAGCGCACCCAAGGTGCCCCATGGGGAACACGCTGAGTTGTTGTTTGTGCCCCAGAGGCAGAGGCAGACGCAGGCGAGGTCTGCGTAGGTGGCCTGAGGATCTGTCCTTCGGCTCTGACATCAATGGGGCGGTGGCAAGCAAAGGTCCAGGCCAACACAGAAGGAACAAGTCCAACACCGGTGCCAGACCCATTTGGTGCCCGTGCTGGCTGTGTGGGGCGGTGTCCGGCAGCTATGACCTCGACGAGGCAGTGTCGAGCACAAGTGCAGACCAAGACAGAGAGGAGCAGAGGCCGGGCAGAGAGATCACGGTGCTCCCCAATGCCAGACCCAAGCAGAGCCAGCACAGGGTGCACTGGGCAGAACCGATCTGCAGCCATAACATCAATGAGAGGGAGGTGGCGAAAGCGCCAGACCGTACTGCTGTGGAGCCTGCCCTGCGGGATTTGGGAGCCGGTGACGGCCATGACCTGCAGCCCAAAGGTAAGGCAATGAATGATGCTGTTTGCCCTCAGGCACGCCTCTGGCTGACACTCATACCAGCTCTCATTCCTCCCCCGAACCCCCCGAGGTATCCACAGCCTCGGGCTCCTCCGTCCTGGCCCTAGCCAGCTTTCCCAGGCCCATGCACCAGGCAGGAGGACTGGCACTGCCTCGTGCCGGCCCCCACCCTTCATGCTTTTTCCCTGCTGCGTCTGGTGGTTTCTTTCTTCCTCCCTACCCCAATGCCCAGTTGTGGCCCCTTTCTCAGCCCCAGGCTGGATGAAAGCTAAGTTTTCCAAATAGAAAACGCATGCTACAGATTTCATTCCTGTAGAGCAAGTGTCTTACAGCTCTTCTGTTTACTTTGGTTGGTCTCTTAATTTATTTAAACGTTAGAATAATTAAGTTTCATGATGAATGTGACTTTGTAGCTGAAAGATATCGTTCTCTCAGAATATTAAAAAAAATGGTGAAAGAATGAACAAAGATAGTATATGAATGAATTCTGCCTTTATACACAAAGCATGAAAGGACTTTTGAAAGTCCTTGTTTGGTGGCGTAAAGTAAGCCTCTGAGTGCTTTCACACACCAGGTAGAAGATGGGTAGTGTTTGATGACAGCCCAAAATAGACTCTTCATTTTATTTTTGAGGATTTATTACACATTTACAAGTATGTCTCATTTGACCCTGTCTCCACAAAAAAATGGTTAAAAAATAGCCGGGTATGGTGGCTTACACCCACAGTCCCAGCTGCAAGAGAATCTCTGGAGCCCGGGAGTTTGAGCCTTCAGTGAGTTATGCTAGCTCCATCTCACCATTGCACCACTCCAGCCTGGGCAGCAGAGTGAGACTTTGTCTGTTTAAAAAATTGTTTTTGCCCAAGACAGCTCTTTGTTTTAAGACATTTGAAATACTGAGCTGGTGTCTGACCACAGGAATTGACCACAGCATCTCTTCCTGCTTGAGACTTTCCCTGAAATGTGCTGGTAATAGCAGCCTAGAGGAAGGTGGTTATATTTGATAAGTAGAGGGAGGAGGGCATATATGTGATTCATCTGAACGTTGCATCCGTTTATTTAGGTGCAAGGTTGAAAAAGAAGTTCCAGCCCCAGCCCGGTTTTACTCCACATGCATGCAGAGATTCTGTGATTTCTGTATTCTCCAGTGGAATTGGGACATTGGTGCCTTTATTTTCTTGACATTTATTACTAAAAGCTTTTCTCAAGACTGTAAAAGTGATTAAAATGGCTATGTCGCTTTAAAAAGAATCTTTTGTACTCACCTCACTTAGGACAGTGTTTCCTCTTCTTCCTCTACAGGTCTTGCTTCTGACCGTCCAAGGGCAAGCACACTCTTCCTGAGAAAGTATCAAATGAGTGGTAAGACAATATTATTTCTGCTTTCAAGGAAAACCTAAACATTTTCTGTCTTGTATATTACAGAGAGTATTTAGAGAAACTCAGATATTAGTTAAAAATGTTCAACTTTTCATAGATTTACTTATTTTCACATGTGATATAATTTCCTTTAGTTGTCACTGTTTTGGAAACATACAGACTTTGTGTTTACACATTTGGTGACATTTTCACCAACACAATTAATTGGCCACATGATTTAGTGTAGTAGTCACGGATTTATGCCTTTTTCTTCATACGTCTTTGACATTTTTCCCTTGCTCTAAAGAGTATGTTTTAATAATGACTGATAGGATTTAGGCCACAGCTTGGATTTCACTGCAGCAAATCAAAAGAATCCATTGTTCTAGATTGGATCTGTGATGTTGGCCTCCTTTTTCACAGTGCTCTAACCACAGTCACATCCAAGTGGATGCTACAACTTTTTCATTGCAATGTAATAGAAACGTAACATGCCCTGTGCTGTTTTCCATATTAGCCTTAGTGTGTGAAACTAGTGTAAAGTTTCCATATCCTGCCTGTTTTAGGATGAGAATTAGAACTGTAGGATTTTTCTGTACTGTTGCTTATGTTTCATAATGTTCTGTTATCTTACTCTATTTTCAAAAAGCCATACCCCGTGTTTTTCAGTTAATTTTAACGACAAGAATACAAGAACTGTGGGTTCTAGAATAACATCAGAACTAATGCAGCACAAGAAAAAGGGGTCGTTCACCTACATTTTCATAGTTTGCGAGGACTTTGTCTGACTTGAGCTAGTAATTTCTGGTTAGGATTCTTAAATTTCTCAGTTTCTTCCAAGAGCCATATGATAGCCACAGGGCCACCTTAGCACCTATGGTTACACAAAACCAAAAATATTTTAAGATCCTGCCGTTTATATTTTTAGAACTAAAAGACATATTATCCCAGCAAGATTATTCTAAGGGACATGTGGGCACCAATTTTAACATCCCCATCATAAGAGTACTTAAGAAGTTTTCTTGAATGAATATGTATATTGACTTTCTTCTTCTTTCAGCAAGAAAATATTCCAGGGAAATCCTTTGAGGATGATCCCACACGCAACTGCATTTTCAGTTATTTCTGTGCTCTTTCTAAAGTCACAAAACTAACAGCTCCAGTTGCAATCGTAGCATTGGTAAGCTATTTCTTATTTATAAAGCATCTTTAATAACTGGTCTCCTACACAGCGTATGGCCGTGTTTCTAAATAAAAGTTCCTAAAGTTATCATCAGATCTTTTAGGAGAAACCTATGCAAACAAAGTAAATACACATATTAGAGTTTAATCATCGTCATGTTTTAAAATGATGCCATTGCTTTTCTTATCACAGAATAATTGCTGCTGAAAGCAGCAGGAGAGACTTCTGGTTTCTCCCTCAACAGATTCCAATGTAGGTCTAAGCTGAGTTCCAGGCTGTATTTCCCCACAGTTCTGACCTGGAGCTGCTGCTCTGAATGCTTTGTTGTTCCTGTTGACCTCTTGTGCCTGTTCGGGAAATTGCCCAGGAATGTGGAACTACTAAGACTTGGACGTGGGCTTTGCTAGTTAGCCTGCCAAGCCATAGCTGTGTCCTTACCTCTACATGGTTCTCCCAGAATTCCTGTGGTGAGACTCATTCAGAATATAAAGTCCTGTTCAGATGGCTGGGATGGTTTGACCCTCCCCACACTAACCATGTGGTAGAGGAATGTCAACTACATGGCCTGGAGAGAAAGGATATTTAGAGCAGTACCCTCTCCTTTAGCATCCAGCTAGAGCTTAGGGGTGAAGGCCTCCGCTGGGCACCTGCATAGAAACCTCTTCATGAGCACTGGATCAGATGCAGGCCATTTCATGGAGCTGCAGCCATTGGGAATGCCCAGCACATGCTGGGGGGAAGCAGGAGTGGTACTTCCAGATGGAGAGAGAGAGAGCTGAGGCAGGAGGGAAAGCTGGATTGGAAGAAGGGGGACTTCACTGTATACAGGCTAAATTTGGAGTGCCTGTGAGATAGCAGAGTGACGTGTGCAGTCATTATTTGAATCAACGGAACTGGAACATGAATCTGAGCAGTGCAGTCATCATTTGGATGTATGGGACTGGAGCATGAATCTGAGCTGGAGGTAAGGAATGAAGAGTAAGAGTAGCTGCTCAAGGCGAGGCACAATGGCTGACACCTGTCATCCCAGCTCTTTGGGAGACCAAGTCAGGCCATCACCTGAGGTCAGGAGTTCGAGGTCAGCCTGGCCAACACTGTGAAACCCTGTCTCTTCTAAAAAATACAAAAAATTACCTGGGCATGATGGTGGACACCTGTAATCCCAGCTACTTGGGAGGCTGAGGCAGGAGAATCTTTGGAACCTGGGAGGCAGAGCTTGCAGTGAGCCAAGATTGCACCACTGCCCTCCACCCTGCACAACAACAGCAACACTCTGGGGAAAAAAAGAGAAAAAGAGTAGATGCTCAAATGCAAAGAAACTGTTTAGAATGAAAGTGGACAAGCCGGACATGGTGGGACACACCTATAGTCACAGCTACTCAGGAAAAGGGAAAAAAGAGAAGATGGACAAAAGATAGCTCTGTAAAGACCACCAGCATGTGAGGGGCACGCCTCCAGTAAAGTGCCAGAGTGCGAGGAGGAAGAGCAGGAGAATGTGATAAGAACAAAGGGTTCGCGATAGGAAAGGCTGGGGTCACAGTGCTACAGGCTGCCAGGAAGGTCCCCATTCCATAAACACCCCTGGGATGCCAACCCTGTGTCACTCTTCTAAATGCTGGGGTAGAGCAGAGGACAGGTCGAGCACAGTCCTTGTCTTTATGAGGCATTTGTTTTAATGAGGAAAGCAGTTCTTTTTTTAGGTAATGGCAAATAACAAAATGATAAAGCACAATTCAGAGAGAGTGATGGGAGGGGCTCGCTGTTTCCGATAGAATGATCAGGAAGAGCCTCTCTAGAGAGGTCACATCTAAGCAGTGACCTGACTATAAAGCGAGGATGATAAGGAATGCTGGCATTATAGGCAGTGGGCTGAGTGCCAAGACTGAGACAGGAACACATTTCACGTGTGTTCAAGGAACAGACAGCAAGGAGCCCGACTGTGAGAGAAATGAAAGAAAGAACGGAAAAGATGCAGCCGCAGAGGCGGAGCCATCGCTCACAGAGCCCTTTGGCTTGCAGACCAGGGGACGAAGTAGAGGTTTTATTCGTTTGAAGCAGCGACTAATGGTAGATCTTGAGCAGGGGAGTGCAGTGTTCTTAATTTAGAGGTTATCCCAAGTTCTGTTGGGAGAGTAGTCCATAGTTGGGAGAGGGGTCGGGACAGTGAAGAGGACTAAGTAGCAACTAGGCTGTTACAGGTGAGCCGTGGCACGTGGCGGCCCAGAACCTGAAGCAGGCAGCCTGCCAGTGAAGGTAGCCATGGAGGGATTACACACGGATTGGAGGAGGGTAACTCACATGTAACTATTAGTCTCCAGGAGCTGGGCCAATGGCAATTTCCTGGACAAGATTAGGGCCAGGTTGCGGAGTGGAGCCTTGGGGTGAAGGGCTCTGGTTTGTGGGTGTGAAAGCTCCAGGGACCTCAGCAAGAGGAGTCTCAGGTGAGTGATGGGGGTGGGGGTTGGTTAAGGTGAGATGGGAGGCAAGGAGCTGGCACCAGGGCATGACACTGTGAGCAAATGAGAGGATGTCGTGGGGGAGCTGGGGAGAGCAGGATGGGAACAGGCAACACATTTGTATTGGGGAAAATCTCTGGCAGAGAGAGAGAAAGTCTTCAAGAAGAGGTGATTTGGGGAACAGTGTTCTGCAAAAGTGGATAGGATCCATCATGCTGATAGAAGAGTCGATGTTAAGAGAAACTTTCTCACTGACCCAGGAGGGCAAGTGGTATCGATGAGTGTCAGCGGGTCACTGGTTTACCAGTAAAGGTGACAGGAAGTTGAGGGCTTGCCAGTGCTGTTTCAGTGCTCTCTCATGAGTACTGTGGAGTTGCACACTAGGAGGGAGGGTTATTCCTTGAAAAACCGACAGTGCAGGGTTTTGGAGAAAGGGAGCAGGATCTCTCATAAGAACATGTCATGTTCAAGGGTCATGTGATTTGGAAAACACAGTTGATTTTGGAGAACATTGCCAGATCTGAGCCACCGATCTGATAATGTTCATACAATAAATGAACTCTCTTAAAATAAACTGTTTCTCTTTCACCTTGATTCAAAGACCTCACGTAGCATAGAGTCATACTCTTCTACAGAGCACCCTCTGAGGTAGCAACATCTCACAGCTTATCTCTGTAACCTTCCCTCAGCTGGTCCTTCTTCTAGTTCTTTATAGGATAGAGACTGCACAGATAGACAATCATTTCTGAGATTATCTCACAAACTGCTTGGCGGGTTTACAGCCACCCCAAGGATAGAGAGGCCGGCAGCTCTCTCTGCCTTCAAACCGCCAGAATTGACTGAATGCAGATACTGGAGGACAAGAAATAAGTTTTTGTGAAGTGATTGTGGAGACATGGAAAGTAGGGGCTGTGAGCAGGACCCTCCATTCATTCACAAGCATTCCTCATCAAGGCGCTGAATACAGGGACTGTTTCTCAGCAACAGAGACCTGCCCTTGTCATGCTCTCTGCCTGCCCACACTGGGAGGCACTCTTGACCTGCAGTTCCTAAGCCTGTGTCCCAAAAGCGGGTGAGTTGTTGTGAAAGGAGAAGACAGCAGTATTCTCAGTATGATTTGCGTGCTATACGTCCTAGCATGGCATACCTGTAAAATTCCTATCTACCTGCCAGCCAGGTGTGACGCTGCATGCGGATGGCACTGTAGTGTTACCTGAACAACCTTAATCTGCACCAGGACTGTGTTTGTGCTCCCTTTCATGAGTGTGAAGGTGCTGAAGGTGCCTTTCTTCATGCTCACATCCCTGTGAATGAAATTGGCATGAAAATTTCTGTGGGCATAGTATGCTGCAGAAGTATCTGACTATGACTGTGACTTGGCCTCTTGCTTTGTGTGAGCAAACTCCCTGCACAACATGAGAATAAAAGGCACTTAACGTTCTGGCAAAAACCAGAAGTCTTTCATTCTTAAATGATATCACCACACTGAAACAGAACTGAAATCAAAGACAAGTGCTCTCTTTGGCAGGTGTACATTGAACGCCTTTTAACGAATGCTAACATCGATCTTTGTCCTACTAATTGGAAACAAATTGTCCTCGGAGCCACGCTTCTGGCCTCCAAGTTTTGGGGAAATCGTCGTCACTGGAGTGCAGATGACAGCCAGAATCCCAAGGATGTTGCAGTTGAGACAATGTGAGTTTCTAAGGTTTTGGCAAACTTTGCCATCATTTTCCATGCCTCATTTGCTCTCCAAGTTATCAGTGTAAGAAATATCTTTATAGGTTTCATTGTGCACATAAAGGAAGTAGGCATAAGACCACAGACTTCAATCTATCCAGCTTTAGTATAGCAGTTTATATTTTCCAGCATTAATGGGTAAGTCTTGATGTGATATTGTTGTAATAACTGGCTGATAAACTGAAAAGTGTTTTTCTGATTGTTTTTTGGCAAACCTCTTACAAGTGTGCTGTCAGAAAGACACACTGCAGTAAATATCTTTATAGCTTTTTAGAAGCCACCTGCCAGTTTCAGTCCCCTTTGAAGGGGCAAACATCAGGCCTTTGAAATACCTGGCCACTTTTCATGTCTTAAGGCCTCTGGACTATGCAGCAGTTACAGCTTTAACCTAAGTCACCCATTGTATATTTGCTTTTGCTTGTCTTTATCTCCCCCTTTAATCTGAAGATCTGCTTTTATAGTAACCTTGAGATATGATGTTAAATAGCTACAGATTTCTCTGCCCTGGCTCCTCCCCATTAACCTTGCATGTGTTTGGAAATTGGTCTGATGAGTTAGAAGCTTGCACATTCACCTCCCGCAGTGTGAGAAGCATTTCTGGGGAATCACGCCATGCCCACCACACTCACAGGCTCCCTGGGTACTCAGACATTCACAGAAGCAGGCTCGGGGCCAGTAGTTGTTTACGAGAGTTCGGGAGCTGCGCAGGGTCATGGAGTTCCTCCCAGATGCACCAACATGGCACTGCAACACAGCTTCCCCAGGGTTCCCTTCCCATTTGGCCTTATGACTGCTGTGAAGTGAAGGGCCCTGAAGCAGGCAGGCAGGGTGAGCAGGGGGGCATTTCCAGCAGAGCTGCCCTGGGTGCCCGCTGGACAGTGAGGACAGCTGTGTCGGCCGCATCTGGTGCAAGACAAGGGAGCAGCTCTTGTTTACGTTGACCATCAGAAAAGACAATGCCAGGCAGTGGCACAAGTTAGTTTTGTGATCCATCTTTGCCCGTGACTCCAGATAGGAGGATTGCTATTCAGAATCACCTCAGTGTATGGCTGCAATTGAAGATAGTTTATATTGTAGATACACTGCAGTGTGTATATATCTACATTCAATCACTTGTGCACAGGAGTTCAGACCTGCTGGGTAGCAGAGTGAAGCCTGTCCATACAAAAATTTTTTTAAAAAATTACCCAAGTGTGTTGGCAGGTTCTGTAGTAGTCCCAGCTACTTGGGAGTCTGACGTGGAAGAATTGCCTGAGCCTGGTAACTTTAGGCTGTAGTGAGCTGTGATCACGTGACTGCACTTCAGTCCTGGGTGAGGGAACCAGACTCTCTCTAAGAAACAAACAAACAAACAAACATTTTTGTCACCACTTTGCTAATAGTATAAACCAAGTGATAATTGTGATATTTGGGGTAGCCATTTTACCAAAGAGTATGACAGCAAATGAATTTGAAACAAATGGAAGTACTTTGAAAGTTGCAAATGCTAAAGGGAGTTTAATCATAGTCATCCACTGCAAACTGTTCCCTAAAAGGAAGCAAGATTTGTGACTGCCTGATTTCTCCTTCTCTGCTGCCTGGCCAGAGCTGATTTATCAGTACAGGATAATTGCAATAGAGAAAGTGTTTAATTCATGCAGAGATAGCTGTACAGGAGACCAGAGTTTGACTATTACTGAAATTAGTCTCTCTGAAAACTCTGGGATGGTTTTTTAAAAGAGTAATTTGGTGGGTAGGGGGTCAGAAAGTGGGGAGTGCTGACAGATCAGGTCAGCGATGAAATCATAGGGCAACGTTGAAGCTGTCCTCCTGCATTGAGTTGGCTGCTGGGTTGGGGCCAGAAAACCATATGAGCCACTTTGATTTGTGAGGGTGGTGTCACCTGATCCCAGTACAACGTCTGCAAAATATCTCAAGCACTGATTTTAGGTTTTACAATAGTGAAGTTATTCCCAGGATCAATATGGGCAGGTTCAAATTCTTGCAGCCTTCAGCCTCATGACTCCTAAGCCACAATTTCTAATCTTGTGGCTAATTTATTCGTTGTGGAAAGGTCATCTATCTAGTTCCCAGGTGGGAAAGGGGTTTGTTTTGGGAAAGGGTTGTTACCATCTTTGGTTTCAAAGTTAAACTACAAACTACATTCCTTCCAAAGTTAGTTTGGCCTCTGTGTAGGAAAGAACAAGGACAGCTTGGAGGTTAGAAGTGAGATGAAGTCACATCAATCCTCTTTCACTGTCATCATTTTCTCCGTTACAGTTTTTGCAAAGGTGGTTTCAAATTTGTTCAAATCATGAACACTTAGTTCTGCCATTTTGGCAGCTGAATTGTTCTCAAAACCTGCAGCTAAGCTGCCTGGGGCTCTGATTTCCAGTCACAAGATCAGAGAGCATGCAGGCATAAGTGCAGGTTTCCACAGAAGTGAGCTCCAGAAGCAGTGGAGGCAGAGGCCAGCCCCAAGAAGACAGGTTCCAAACAGAGCTGTTTGTGTGTGAACGGAGAAACACCGGGAGCTACGGTCTGAACAGGCTGCTTCTGTTTGTGATCTTGGGAAGCTGAAAAGCATTACGTCCAAGCATTTAATAGACATGTGTCTCACCCTACTCCTCTTGACTATTTGCAATGATCCCATTTTGAGTGTCAGCTTAACAGATAAATAACTGCTGTCCCTCAGATTTTTCTTAAAACGTTCCAACATCGATGTGTCTTCCCGGAATATATATCCTTTCTAGAGAGTTAAACTGAGTAGCCACTATGCAGAAATGCTGTGTTGTAAAGGGTATGCTGTTCAGTCAACTAGCTGTTTAAAAAACCAGAAATCGGCCGGGTGCGGTGGCTCAAGCCTGTAATCCCAGCACTTTCGGAGGCCGAGGCGGGTGGATCACGAGGTCAAGAGATCGAGACCATCCTGGTCAACAAGGTGAAACCCCGTCTCTACTAAAAATACAAAAAATTAGCTGGCCATGGTGGCGCATGCGTGTCTGTGATCCCAGCTACTCAGGAGGCTGAGGCAGGAGAATTGCCTGAACCTGGGAGGCAGAAGTTGCGGTGAGCTGATTGCGCCATTGCACTCCAGCCTGGGTAACAAGGGCGAAACTCCACATAAAAAGAAAAAAAATAAATAAAAAATAAAAAAAACGGAAATCTTAGAAGATGAATCGGCTGTTGACAGAATTCTTTTCTTCAGCGATTAAACCCCTATAAATAGCTACACTAATTCTGGGAAGTGCCATTAATTTCTGTAGTAAGTCACGACCTGATTACCTGTCTATTCAAATATTGTTTCATTTACATTTCTATAGACCTATGGATACGTGAACAGGATATTAATTTTAGAAGTAGGTTCAGTTGGATTTTACGTTCAGCAAATGAGATCCCCACATCTTGACTTAGAGTCGAACTGCCCTCCACTTTCAAGCATTTGCTTACTTGGCCAATGGGTAAAAGGTTAAAACGTTCAAACCAAGAAACCAAATGTATTGTTCAGATATTGATCATTTTTAAGCAATTAACTCATTACAGGGCTTACTCTGAAAGCACCCAGAATGACTCTAACTGTGTACCTATTAATTTAGCTTTGGTGAGGGCAGCTGGATGACCGTGAGGCAGAGGACGGCTCCCAGGGCTTTCCTCTCCCATTGCCTCCAACTCCCCCACATTCTGTTCTGTCCAGGGGTGACAGATGCCGAGTTCTTTAGGGTTGCATTCCCAATTCAAGAGCAACACTGCATGTGTTAAGGCCAGGGCCCTACTATAAATCACATTATAATATGAGTTTAGCCAAAATGACTCTCCTTGACTTTTCTGCCTTTCAAATTGGAAATGTTATTCTTCCCCAGTCTCTTCCTAATATTAAGGTGAGCAGAAACTTGCATTATGCCTCCTTGACACAGCCGAGTGTGCTGGAGCAGAGGGAAGGGGATTCTTTTTGCCATAAAATGTATCTTGCTTATGTATTTATTTGGGATGAATTCTCTTTGTAGCCTTACGGTTTTTCCTCCTCCGAGGTAATAGGGTGGCTCTCCATGGGTCCCCTTGTTGCCATGGTGATGCGCCCCATCTTCCTGTTGGTGCTTCTCTACTTCAGCAAGTCCCTTCCTGTTATTGTCCTGGGAAATATGCCTGGAGCTCCTTCAGAGCTAAGAAATGGTACCCATCATTCCTGTCATCTCATCACCATTGCGGGGTTTGTGAGTGAGCTTGGAGTCTGAGTTGCGCAGCTGCCCTAAGGGAACTGTGAAGAATAAGCCCCGAGGCAGCAGCAGGAGTGCAGAAGAGGCTTCCACCTCTCCCTCATCCCAAACTTGGGCTGCTGGGATGCAGAGGAGACCCCAAGCAGCTGTGCCTTGTTTGGACATTAGTGTAAGGACCCAACCACTCAGCCTTTATTTGTTTCAAAACAGAACTTTGAGCATCCTAGTAGCTCAGAATATTTTTAAAGATAACCCACTTGACTAAAATTGCCCTGTGTTCGCTTTATTGTGTTTCTCCTCCCCCAGGAGTAAGATGGAGAAGAGTTTTTTGGAGCTACTTGAGTTTAATATTCATGTGTCTGCCAGTGTTTATACGAAATATTACTTTGACCTGCGTGCCTTGGCATACGACCATGACCTGTGTTTTCTATTTAGTTTTCTTCGCAAAGATAAAGCAGAGAGATTGAAGGTAAGGCTGTGAAGTCACTTAGTGGAGTTTCCCATTGGCCGCAAAAGCCGACATCTGTGACAAAATCAGATTAAGTAGTGATTAGGAAAATGAAAGCCTTAAAATTAACAGACCAAAGTGCTTATTTTTTTGGCATCATATTTCAAGTCTTTTATGCATTATACAAGAATCATCATCATCATCATTATTATTATTATTATTATTCTTTTAGGAGAAGGAGTTTCGCTCTCGTTGCCCAGGCTGGAGTGCAATGGTGCGATCTCAGCTCATTGCAACCTCTGAATCCTGGGTCCAAGCGATTCCCCTACTTTGCCTCCTGAGTAGCTGGGATTATGTGCAGGCACCGTCATGCCCGGATATTTTGTATCCTCATTAGAGACAGGATTTCTCCATGTTGGTCAGGCAGGTCTCGATCCCTGACCTCAGCTGATCTGTCCACCTTGGCCTCCCAAAGTGCTGGGATTACAGGGATGAGCCCCTGCACCCGGCCATGGATCTGTATTTTAAAACGTTATTGATATTCTCACTGCTTTGACCATAATTCAGAATATTTTTAGTTAAATTTAATCTGTTCTTAATGAGTTTTTTATTTTCTACCTGTTCACATAGCATTCATGAATAAATGCAGTTGTATTCCTAATTATATCTAAATAGACAATGCACTTACTGCTCTTGGCTGTCTTTTACTTCAGCAATTGCAATTTCGTGTCCTTGTCTATTCTGTATATCTCGGTGCAGTCCCAGGAGTTTATCAGACAAAGCAGTAGTGGCTGACAGACTTGTGCTTAGACTGTATAAGGTGCCAGTGTTTCAAGTACTAGGTGTAGGAACGACATGAGTTTCAGTGAAAATGGCTTCATGGGACAATGTAAGATTTATGGTTTATGACTCTTGGTGAGTACACAGGAAAATTCCAACTGAGACAGACACATTTAAAACTGGCATTGTCTCTGGTGTCTCGGTGGTACTTTGGAATAATACATTTCTCTACCACAATGTGCAAGTAAAGCAGCACCTTGTGGTGCTTCCATCATTAGGCTTCTTGGGTGTTCTCAAGCAGCCCTGCACGCACCTGCCTCATTAAAATCTGCTTGGAGTGTGTAGTAACTACTAAGGATTCGGTAGAATTTGAATCACTGAGTAAGTTGATTGTTTGGCACAAGTGTATGTTGATTATGCTGAAGGAACAAGTGCACAGGTAACAGATAATATTGTTACAAGCTTGTCACAATACTCTGAAAATCTTTTGGAGCCCTATTTTATTTTTTATGTGACAGTATCACCAAGCAATGAGCCCAATTTTCAACTTATAAAGTAAGTTTGTCTTGCCTCTGGCAATCTTTTCATAGCTCTTAAAGGAGACTACCTTGGTGAATGGGCAGGGAGTTGCATCCTCAGAACCCGGCACTGTAAAACTCAGCCAAAGCAGCTACAAGGGAACCCTCCAAAGGAATCTGTATGTGTGGCTTCTCATCAATGATGCCTTTTTAAAAATGTTGGAGCCTTTTTAAAAATTGTACCCATTTTCTCTTTAATTGACTTTCCTAGGCTATGTCACCGCCATGTGAATACAAAGACTTGCATAAAGATGTCGCCACTATGAGAAGGGCCGCCAGCATGGATTTCATCGCTATTCGGCATACTAATGCCATCTTACCTTAAAGACAGAAATTAGCATTATAAGATCCTGGACTCCTCAACTGTAAAGACTACAAAATAGCACTTCTATTGCTGAAAAAGTCCAGGAAAATTAGGATCTTCTTTTTTTATGTTTTTTTAAAAATTTTTCTTGTTGTCGTTGTTGCTATTGTTGACTTTGTTGTTGTTGATTAGGATTTTCACAGAGCACAGATTTCTTCAAATAACCACACTGTGAAGCTGGGTGATGGTGGCATGAACAGTGGTTGCCAGGTGCTTTCTGCCCTTCTTGTTCCACTGAGTCCAGATGGCATTCCTAGGGCACTACCTTCTTGAACAACTCTTGGGGAAGACTACTGTCACATAGACACACCACATCCCATTGCAGAGTCAACAGTCACCCACAGTCCCAAGCAGGTGACAATCTGAACTGAGCTGGAATTCAAAAATCTATAGAATTGGCCCCAGATTTGTGAGAGTGCCTGGGTTTGGATCTCTGTCCACAGAGGCACTGAATGCATGATGGCCCGAAACAACAAGTGTGGGAAGATAGAATGCATGGGGACAAGGCTGTCATTACTCCAAGTTCCATGGGGGTTCAGGCCTGTTCATCTCGTCTTTGAAGGGAATCTGTATATGTGAAATGAGGCTCCCACCTCATGGTAATAAAGGGAGAGATGAAATCAGCTCATCTTCCCCCAGGCCCATACTGGTCATACCAAAACACAGAGTCTTGCTGTGTTGCCAGGCTGGAGCACAGTGGCGAGATCTCCAGTCCCTGCAACCTCTACCTCTCGGGTTCAAATGACTCTCCTGCCTCAGCCTCCCAAGTAGCTTGGACTACTGGCATGAACCACCAACCCAGCTAATTTATATATTCTTAGCAGAGACAGGGTTTCATCATGGTGGCCAGGATAGTTTTGATCCCTTGACCTCGTGATCTGCCTGCCTCAGCCTTCCAAACTGCTGGGATTACAGGTGGGAGCCACCGTGCCCGGCCTCTTGCATTTATGTTCACAATAAAGTGGTTTGGTATATCCCACTGTTGACTTGTGATTTCCTCCTCCAAACATAATCTGTGGCCCTGTATACACAACTGAATATTTTCATGTATTGATATTTTGTGTCTGAAGATGAAATATTAAATGAAACATGTTAAAACGTTTCATGCAAAGCCTTCAGTGCTTGTAGAGACTACTCTTTGGTGAATACACAAATTCATCTGTTTTAAATATTAACATTTGTATTAGATATGATAATGATATTTTTTTCTCAGCTTCACTTGTTAGATAGTTACGTATGTTCTTTCATAATTAATGATATTGTATCTGATATTTGATGTAAAAAACTCCTAGAATATTTGGAATTGATACTTGAAATTAAACAGCAAAATGAGAATTGCTGAAACCTACTGATAATGTACTTATGATGGGTTTATTATCTATGATCTCTTTCATTGTTAATTTTTAAAGTTTCCGTGGAAAATTGTACTAAGAACTTAAAATTGTCTATAAAACCCTTCGTGCCCTGCGCTTTAGCTCCAATGCATAATGAATAAAGGAAAATGGATTTTCCTTCAGGAATTCTGCTGGACTCTTCCTTTCTTTTCCCTTTAACCTGGGGCAGCGTCTTCAGGTCACCATGGGGTGAGGTGACCATGAATGGGGTCCCTAGAACTGCCGCTGGGAGGAGTGTGTATGTGGAGATGGGTTTCGTGACCACGTTTCTTCCTCGGGTCTTTCTGGTTGTGATGGTGGCTTTGAGGATGGTTTCTGAGGATCCTCTCCAGGGGATTCCTCCACCTTTGGTGTCTCCCTTGGTGGAAGGCCCGAGAATATCTGGAGTGGGATTCCTAGGGTCACCCCTGTGTGACAGAGGTGCCTTGTGTGGGTCCAGAAAGCCGCGTTTTTGGGGCGGTGGAGCCTCGTCTCCCCTGTAGGGTGGGCAGGATGTCTGAGGGAGTGCTGGAGGAAAGCCCTGTGTGTCGGGGTCGCTGTGCAGTCTCAGTACAGCCCTAGACCTGGGGAAGTCATGATGGAGACTCAGAGGTGCTTGGGGCAGGGAAGGGGGTGGCCTAGGCAGTCACCAAGGTGTGACAGCATCGCTGATGCCAGGAGGCAGTTTGGGGAGGGGTCTTTGGAGGGGAATAATTGTGGAGTCTCCACAGGCGGGGAAAGTGTGAGGGTGCTCCAAGGCTGGAGATCAATGCGGGGGTGGGTGGAAATAACCTAGGGAAGCTCTCAGGAGAATAATGGGCCCCACAAGGGTTGGGGTGGAAGGAAGGGGCCTAAACAGGTCCTGTCTTGCACGGCCCTTGTGCAGGGTGTCTGAGAGATGGATCTCTGGGGCTCCTGAAGTCACCGATACCCTGGGTGGGGTGTTTTCCAGGGTCAGACCTTTCCAGGTCCTGGAGCAAGGAAATGAAACTGGCTTCTTCCTCCCCACCGCCTGGTTGCTGCTTGGCAAACAACCTTCGGGAAGTGCCAAGGCTCCTGGCATTCCCTGACAGGCCACAGAAGCGGCTCAGGGCTGGGCCCAGATCAAGGGGTCCTCTTAGATATTTATATTTGATGTTGAAAGTGACATGGGAATAAAGGCTTCATCTGCGCTTTTGTTTCTAGTCTCAAACTCCATTTTGCTGTGTCATCTTCAGCAACATTTCCCTCTTAGGGCCTCATATTTCCTATATATTTTGGGGGAAATCTGGAGTTTGGAACATGAGTTACCTGTATCAGGACTCAGTATAACATCTATAAATGGCTGGTAGGACATGAACCAGACTTAATTTATTTATTTATTTATTTACTCATTTATTTATTTATTTAGAGATGAAGTTTAGCTCTTGTTCCATTGCCCAGGCTGGAGTGCAGTGGCAGGATCTCAGCTAACTGCAACCTCCATCTACCGGGTTCAATAGATTCTCCTGCCTCAGCCTCCCAAGTAGCTGAGATTACAAGCACATGCCACCACCCTCCAGTTATTTTTTATCTTTATTTTTATTGTTTGTATTTTTAGTAGACACGGGTTTCACCATGTTGGCCAGGCTGGTCTCAAACTCCTGACCTCAGGTGATCCACCCACCTCAGACTCCCAAAGTGCTGGGATTACAGACATGAGCCACCACTGCCCACGAGGGCATGAACCAGATCCATGACACTCAAAATGTGCTCCACTAGCCAGCACTCACCTCACCTGGGAGCTTATTAAAAATACAGAAGAATCAGGTGAGGTGGCTCACCCTTGCAATCCCAGCACTTTGGGAGGCCAAGGTGGCCGAATCACTTGCGGTCAGGAGTTCAACACCAGCCTAGCCAACATGGAGAAATCCCATCTCTACTAAAAATATAAAAAAACCTTAGCCAGGTATGATGGCCGGCGCCTGTAATCCCAGCTACTGAAGAGGCTGAGACAGCAGAATCTCTTGAACTCGGGAGGGAGCCACAGAGTGAGACTCCACCTCAAATCAATAAATATTTTTAAAAATTAAAAATAGCAAAAAAATAAGAAAAATAAATAAAAAATAGCTTTCTTGTCATGGCCTGCACACCGTAGGCTCGTCGGTCTCTGAGACCTGAAAATTGAGCGTTTTCACACCCCAGGGGCTTCCTCTGGCAGCTCTGCAGCTGTCACCATGCCACAGAATGAATATATTGAATTAAACTCGTAACGCTATGGATACCGTTTGGATGACCATGAGAAAAAGAGAAAGAAGGAAAGTCCTGAGGCTCATCAACGTTCAAAGAAGGCAAAGAAAATGATTGGTCTGAAAGCTAAGCTTTACCATAAACAGTGCCGTGCTGAGAAAATACAAATGAAAAAGACTATCAAGATGCATGAAAAGAGAAACACCAAACAGAAGAATGATGAAAAGACTCCACAGGGAGCAGTATCTGCCTATCTGCTGGACAGAGCGGGGCAACCTCAAGCTAAAGCACTTTCCAGTATGATTAAACAGAAACGAAAAGAGAAGGAGGGAAAATGGGAAGTCCCTCTGCCTAAAGTATGTGCCCAGGGAGAAACAGAATCATTGAAAGTTATTCGAGGGCCAGGCATGGTGGCTCAGGCATGTAATCCCAGCACTTTGGGAGGCCAAGTGGGTGGATCACAAGTTCAGGAGTTCAAGACCAGACTGGCCAACATGGTGAAACCCCATCTCTCCTAAAAATACAAAAATTAGCTGGGTGTGGTGGCAGGCGCCTGTAATCCCAACTACTTGGAAGGCTAGGCAGAGAAGTGCTTCAACGCGGGAAGCGGAGGTCGCAGTGAGCCAAGATGGTGCCACTGCACTTCAGACTGGGTGACAGAGCAAGACTCTGTCTCAAAAAAAAATAAAAATTAAGGAAAAAAACAGTGGGATTATCCTGGGAGTACAATGGAAAGAAACCCTAATACCACAGCTATACAGCAGACCTAAAAGCAATCAGTCTTCATTAGACGTCAAAGAACTCTATGAAAACTATTTTAAAGACAAATGTAGATACCATAAACTATGTGGTTTAAAAGTTAAAAGTTCAAGCTCTGACATAAAGCAATGCATATTTTTAAACAAAAGGCAAAAAGAACCCACAAAAATCAACTATATAAAAGCCATGTTCCATAAAGGAACGTATAGCACTTTTACACAATTAGCATGTAAGAAATGATGCATGATGCTTGCTTTTCTTCTTATAATTTTTGTATTTTTAGTATAGATAAGCTTTCACCATGTTGGCCGGGTTGGTCCTGAACTCCTGACCCCAAGTGATCTACCTGCCTCAGCCTCTCAAAGTGCTAGGATTACAGGTGTGAGTCACCGCACCTGGCTGGCAAGTAAAGAACAAGCTTTCTGAGTAACACAAGCAAACCTCCCACAGTTAATTCACAGAGAACACTTACACTACCGAATTCACGCTCAATCACTTTAGATTCGTGAAAGGTACAGGTGATAATCATGTCTCCTTTTTTTTTTCCTTAACTAAAATCGAACCTGTCATTTATGAACTTCTTTTCTTATCAGCCTTTGCCTATTAACTTATATTAAAGAATAATCTGGGCTACGCACAGTGCCTCACACTTGTAATGCCAGCACTTTGGAAGACCGAACAGGGGTGGATCACGAGGTTGGGAGTTTGCGACCAGCCTGATCAACATGATGAAACTCCGTTTCTACTAAAAATACAAAAAATGAGCAAGGCATGGTGGCGCGTGCCTGTAATCCCAGCTACTCAGGAGGCTGGGGCAGGAGAATTGCTTGAACCCGGGAGGCCGAGGTTGCAGTGAGCCAAGGTCACGCCACTGCACTCCAGCCTGGGCGACAGAGTGAGACTCCGTCTCAAAAAAAAAAAAAAAAAAAAAAAAAAAACAATTGGAAAACTAAGTTGAGGTTTAATTTCTTTCCCTTTTTTCTTCTTTCCTTCTCCCAATAAAAAATCGGGAGGTTGTTATTTGACTATACTTACCAAAACCTTATAATCACTGAAAATTATAAGTTAAAATACTAATAAGCAATTATAATTTCCTATTGTCTCAACTATTTTTTCTTACCTTTACAGGAACTCTACATTTTAAATATTATTAAATTTTAAATTATACATTTTATGAACTAGTATCTCATTTAGAAATTCACTTTCGCTTTTATAGTTTTTATAATTAAAAATTTATTTTTCAAATTTTTTATTTTTCTAAATTTATAGTAGAGATGGGGTTTCACCATGTTGGCCAGGCTGGCCCTGAACTCCTGACCTCAAGTGATCCACCTGCCTCAGCCTGTCAAAGTGCTGGGATTACAGGCATGAGTCACCACGCCTGGTGACTGGCGAGGTCACTGCTCACTGCAGCCTCCGCTTCCCAGGCTCAAGCAGTCTTCCCACCTCAGCATCCCAAGCAGACGGGACAACAGGCACGCACCACTGAGGCAGCAAAACAGGATCTGGAGGCGGGGAACATAAAGTCGATCTCACACTTGGGCTGTAACAGGAAATACCCTCTCCACAGAGAACAGGCCAAGTAAATGGCTCTGTAACCTTACCGTTTCTCTGAAAACGTGGCGATGTCTCCACTTGCCCGGGGTGCATTCCAAGGGAGTTCTGCCATATTCTGCGAGGAACTGGGGTCCGATCTAAACTTTTCATGGGAAAAGTACTGCGGTCGTGGGATGAAGTTACGTAGGAGTAAGGGGGAAAACCACGTCGCCGAAGTGACCGGTGAAACTGTCCTACAGCCCCTGGTCCGTGCGGCTCGGGCCGGGAATCTGCGGCGCAGGTGGCGGCTCCCGGTGCTACAGCGGGGTCGGGGCGGCGGCCGAGGCGGCGGAGGCGGAGGCCAAGGTGATGCGCAGCCGCTGGAAGCCACTGGAAACCGCTGGGCGGGCGGCAGGGCACCTCCAGGCCGGCCGCCAGCTTGGCCTCCTTGGAGCCTGTCCGGCGCTGGAGGTGCACGAGCAGCTGCGGCTGGCCGCGGCGGAAGTGCCGGTTGCGGAAGTGGTGGAGGGGCCGGTCCCGCCGTCCCACCGCCCCCCGGCCCCGGCCCCGACCCGGCCTCGGCCCCCCCTGCACCACCTTGTGGAAGCCGGAGACGTTGAGCTGGCGGACGAAGCTGGTGAAGTTGGTGGTTGTGAAGAGCCCGGGCTCGGCCCCGGCCCCGCGGCCCCGCCGCCGCCTCCCGGCCCGGGCGGGCTGAGCAGCTCCACCTCGAAGAGCGGCTGGTGGATGAGCAGCCCCTCGCCGCGGCCGTCCCAGCGGGTGGACCGTTACCACGGGCTGTTCACCAGACGCCACCGTTCGGCGGGGAAGTTGTTGGGCTTGATGGGGATGGAGAGCGGCGCCTCCTGCATCGCCCCGCCCGGCCCGGACCTCGCGCCCACCCACCCAGCCTACCTCTCCCTCCCCGTGCTCGATTCCCGCCCCCGACCCCCGCCGCGGCCTTCGCCTCGCCCTGTGGGCTCCTGCCTGCCCGGCCGCCGCGGACCCCATGAATGTCTTTTGACAAGTGTCCGTTCTTGTCTTTTGTCCATTTTTTAATGGAGTTGTTTGTTTTCTGATTAAAATTGTGTTAATTTCTTTATAGATTCTGGATGACACTTTTGTCAGGTGCATCGTTTCTAAAATTTTTCTCCCTTTCTGCAGATTGTCTGCTTACTCTGTTGACAGTTTCTCTTGCTGAGCATAATCTCTTTCGCTTCCTTAGGTCCCATGCGTCTATGTTTTCGTTGCGATAGCTTTTGGAGACTTAGTCTGGAAATATTTGCTATGGTTTATGTCCAGAATGGTATGTCCTGGACGGTTTTTGTTTAGGATTTTCATAGTTTTCGATTTTGTAATGTAGGTCCTTAATTCATCTTAAATTGATTTTTTCTATGATAAAAGGAAGTGGTCCAGTTTGAATCTTCTGCATATGGCTAGCCAGCATAGTTTGAAAAGTTGGGTAGTGTGTTGCCTCTAGCTGTATTCTTTTTGTTTAAGATATCTTTGGCTATTCGGACTGTTTTTCGGATTTACATAAGTTTTAAAATACTTTCTTTTCTCATTCTGTGACAAATGAATTGGTAGTTTGATATAATAGTATTGAATCTGTAAATTACTTTGGACAGTAAGGCCATTTTGACATTATTTCTTCCCATTTACGAGCATAGAATGTTTTTCCATTGGTTTGTATCATCTCTGGTCTCTTTCTCTTTCGTTCTTTCTTTCCTTCCTTCCTTCATTCAACTTTCCTTCCTTCCTCCCTCTCTCTTTCTTCCTTCTTTCCTTTCTTTTTTCTCTTTCTTTCCTTCTTTCTTTATTTCTTCTTACCTTCTTTCTTTTCTTTCTTCTTTCCTTCTTTCTTTTCTGTTTCTTTCTTTCTGATGGAGTTTCACTCTTTTTCCCCAGGCTGCATGGAGTGCAATGGCATGATCTCAACTCACTGCAACGTTCACCTCCCAGGTTCAAGTGATTCTCCTGCCTCAGCCTCTCGCGTGGCTGGGATTACAGGTATGCACCACCACACCTGGCTAACTTTGTATTTTTAGTAGACATGGCGTTTCTCCAGGTTGGCCAGGCTGGTCTCGAACTCCTGACCTCAGGTGATCTGCCTGCCCCGGCCTCCCAGAGTGCTGGGATTACAGACAAGAGCTACGGTGCCCAGCCATCATCTCCGATTTCTTACGGCAATGTTTTATGATTCTCACTGTAGAGATCTTTCACCTCCATGGTTAGTTGTATTCCTAGGTATTTCGTTCTTCTTGTGGCTGTTACGAGTGGGGGTGCAGAATGGATTTGCCTCTCAGCTTGGACATTGTTGGTGTATAGAAATGCCACTGAGGAATACCATTTAAGAATTGCCACCTAGTTTTTGACAGTGGTTGAACTAATTTACTCTCCCACCTGCAGGATATACATGTTCCTTTTTCTCCATAACCTTGGAGAGAAAAAATGCCACTTTTTGTACAATGCTTTTGTATTCTGAGACTTGATAATCAACTGAAATTATGTATCTGTTCTAGGAGCCTTTGGGCAGGGACTGAAGGGATTTCTAGGTATGGAATCATATTGTTACACTGTTTGTGAAAAGAGATATTTCACTTCCTCTCTCCTGGTTGGATGGCTTTTCTTTCTTTCTCTTGCCTGCTTGCTCTGGCCAGGACTTCTGGTACTGTGTTGAATAGGATGACAATCGACATCCTAGTCTTGTTCTGGTTCTCTGGGGAATGGTTCCAGCTTTTGCCCATTCACTATGATGGTGGCTGTGTGTTTGTTATAGATGGCTCTTACTATTTGGTGCTATGTTTCTTCAATGCCTAGTGTTTTGAGGATTTTTAACATGATAGATGCTGAATTTTATGGAAAGCCTTTCTGCATCCTTTGACATGACCATCTGGATTTTGCTTTTAGTTCTCTTTATGTGGAGAATCACATTTATTGATTTGCATATGCTGAACCAGCCTTGCAGGAATAAAGCTTCCTTGATCATGGTAGATTAACTTTTTGATGTGTTGCTGGATTTCGTTTCTCAGTATATCGTCGAGGTTTTTCTTTTCTGTTTTTGAGACAGAGTCTCAGTCTTGTCGTTAGACTGGAGTGCAGTGGCACAATCTCTGCTCACTGCAACCTCCACCTCCCAGGGTCAAGTAATTCTCCCGCCTCGGCCTCCCGAGTAGATGGGACTACAGGTGTGCGCCACCACACCCAGCTAATTTTCTGGTGTTTTAGTAGAGATGGGGTTTCACCATTTTGGCCAGGATGGTCTTGATCTTCTGACCTCGTGATCCACCTGCGTTGGCCTCCCAAAGTGCTGGGATGACAGCTGTGAGCCAACCCGTCTGGCCTTTATTGAGATTTTATCATCGATGTTCATTAGGATAATGGCCTGAGATCTTCTTTCTTCATTGTATATTTGCCAGGTTTTGGTATCAGTATAATGTTGGCCTTGTAGAAGGAGTTAGGGAAGAGTTTCTTCTCACTGTTTGAACAGTTCCAGCAGAAATGATATCAACTCTTTTTTATACATCTGGTAAAATTCAGATGTGAACCCATTTAGCCCTGGGACTTTTTTTTTTTTGGTTGATAAACGGTTACTGCCTTGATTTCAGAGCTCATTATTGGTCTTTTTTGGGATTCAATCTCTTTTTCATTGTGTCTTGGTAGGGTGCATATGTCCTAGGAATTTATTAAATTTTTCTCCATTTTATGTGCATACAGGTGTTCATAATATACTCTGATGTTGTTTGTATGTCTTTGGGGTTAGTGGCGATATCCCTTTTATTGTTTTTAATTGTATTTATTTGGATCCTCTCTCTTTTCTTTATTAGGTTAGTTAGTAGCCTATTTTATTAATTTTTTGAAAAACAAGCTCCTGGATTCCTTGATATTTTGAATGGTTTGTAACATCTCAATTTCAAAAGGAGACTGGACAGTTAAGGCAATTATAATCAAAAAGAACAAAAGTGGGGGCATCACATTACCCGACTTCAGATTATACTACAGTAACCAAAACAGCATGGTACTGGTACAAAAACAGACACATAGGTCAATAGAAAAGAATTCAGAGCCCAGAAATCAGGCTGCATACCTACAAACATCTGATCTTTGACAAAACTGATGAAACAAGCAATGGAGAAATTCTTTTCTATTCAATAGAGAGTGCTGGGATAAGTGGCTAGCCATATGCAGAAGATTCAAAGTGGACCCCTTCCTTACAGCATTTACAAAAATTAACTCAAGAGGGAATAAAGACTTAAATGTAAAACTCAAAACTGTAAAAATCCTGGAATACAATGTAGGCGATACCATTCTCAACATAGACAGAGGCAAAGATTTTATGATAAAAATACCAAAAGGAAAAATTGACAAATGGGATCTAATTAAACTAAAAACCTCGGTACAGCAAAAGAAACTATTAACAGAATAAACAGACAGCCTACAGAATAAGAGAAAATTTTTTGCAAACCACAGCTGACAAAAGTCTAATGTTCAGCATCTATAAGAAACATAAACAAATTTATAAGAAAAAACAAACATTATAAAGTGAAAAGAGGTCATGAACAGACACTTTTCAAGAGAAGACATACTTGTGGCCAACAAGCATAGGAGAAAAAGCCCAATGTCAGTGACCATTAGAGAAATGCAAATCAAAATCACAATGAGATGCTATCTCACACCAGTTAGAATGCCTATTACTAAAAAGTCAAAAAATAACAGATGCTGCAATATTTTAGAGAAAAAGGAATACCTATGTCCTGTTGGTGGGAGGATAAATTAGTTCAACCATTGATGAGAACTGTGTGACAATTTCTCAAAGACCTAAAAGCAGAACTACCATTCGACTTAGGAATCGTATTGCTGGGTATATACCCCACGGAATAGAAATCATTCTGTGGTAAAGACACATGCACGTGTATATTCATTACAGCACTATTCACAATAGGAAAGGTGAAATCAATCTAAATGCCTCTCAATGGTAGACTGAATAAAGAATATTTGGTATGTATATATTATGGAATAGTATGCAGTTAGGAAAAAGAATAATACTATGTCCTTTGCAAAAACCTAGATGGAGCTGAAGGTCTTTATCCTTAGCAAACTAACACAGAAACAGAAAACCAAACAGCACATGTTCTCAATTATAAGTGGGAGCTAAATGATGTGAAGACATATAGAAGAAAAACACACTCTAGTCCTTACTGGAGGGTAGAGACTGGAAGGAGGGAGAGGATCGGGAAAAATACCTACTAGCTACTAGGCTAGAAACTGTAGAAAATTAAGGTTGAGCTCCAAAACTGTTTTCCATGGTGTCGAGATGTAACTTTCCCATGTCATACTATGTGCTGTTTCCCATGTTTTCATACGGTGATGGATGGGGATGTTGCAAGCATTGGGAAAAGAAAACTGAGATGTCTTAATGTTTCTGTGTTTCAGCAATTGAATGTTTTTATTATTGATCTGTGTTTTTCTTTGTGTGCTTATTTGGTTAGTATTTCATATCACGTAGTGCTCTGTCTTCTCCAAAAAACATGTGTATTTATCTTAGGAAAGAAATGTAAAGTGTGGTAAATACGATGGGTTATGAAGGTGCAGTGACACTGACTCCATCCTACCTTCAGGGATAAGCCAACCCTGAATGTGAAAAGAGACGCTATTTTTATTGCATAGTACCACACAGGGCCAGAGCTTCCCAGAACCAGCTGGGGATTGTTACCTAGACCCAATGTTGTTTACTGTTAAATCTTGTGGCTTGAGACATCTTCTAATTGAATTTGATATTTTAGTGTACGTTACTATCTTTGACATACATCATTGAATAAAATGCAGGATATGTATTTTAATTTTTTTCATTTACCACTTCATTTCAAGTTATTCTACCAAGCTCATGAAATATTTCGCTAATTGTCATAAAAGTGAGGTTATGGCACGGGCGTTCTAAGATTTAATACATTGTTTCTAGGGGAGGTTGAAATACAGTAAACTGAATCTTAAATATTATAGAACTTTTAAAGAATTTGGCTTAGTTGGAGAAGGCTGTGGTATATTTAAGGATGTTATGTATTCTACATTACTCCTTAGGAAACAGATTTTCAGACCTGGTGTGCTGGCTCACGCCCATAATCCCAACACTTTGGGAGGCTGAGGCAGGAGGATTGCTTGAGGCCAGGAGTTTGAGACCAGCTCAGGCAACAGGGCGAGACCTGGGTTCTATGAAAAAATAATCAAATAGGGAACATGCTTTTGAGATACTAGAAACATTTGATTCTGTTACATACCACACTAAGACTAATTGAAGATACAAATAACTGATTCTGCAGATAACACAGACAAGTCAGAACACATTGATTTCTGATGTGACAGTCAGTGTTCGATGAAACTGTTTATAGAAAGTAAAGCCAAAGTGCCAAATTTTACGGAGATACCTTTTAATAACCCAACTGTTAGACGAATAAAGCTTTTTTAAAAACTCAAAGCAAATGTTACTAATCATTTGGAGTCTGGACGTCCCAGTTCACAGGGTTACTTCTAATATGTAGAGCACATGCAGCTTTCTGATCAATCGAGAGTGAGGGGACTGCCCCTGCCAGAGTTCAATTCAGCCCGAGGACCCCATGGCCGCCCAAGGTCTTGGTTCATGCTGTGGATACAATACGGAATTTATTCACTCAGTAAACATTCACTAGGGTTACAGTCATTTTAATATAATTCATCGTAAGGTGATGATCTCTAGGAACGTCATCACAGGGGAGCAACCTGAAAGCTCCCAGCAGCCAGCATGAATGAAAGGTAGGGGCGGGGCTGCCAACAGGGTGGGGCCTGGTGAGCCACGTGCCTGGGCTCCCACATCACAATGTGGGTAGGGCGCCTCGTGGAGGAGACTGTGGCTGATTGGTTCCTGGGCACCAGGTTGGTAGGGCAACCTCCTTCAGTTGGTAGAAAACACTGGAAGGAGGAACTCCCTCTGCGCTGTCTTCTCTGAAATCTCCGCTCTCAGGCTTGTTGTATCTAGACCCATTTTAAATCAAGCAGGTTCCCTTCAGACCAGTCATCTCAGGGGAGGCAGCTGAGGCGGGGAGTGAGCTGTCAGTGGGGTGCGGCCCCCTAGCCAGGGGCTGGCCCTGCCAGCGTGCCTGTGTTTCAAAGAGGTGAAGTGCTGAACTGTGCGGACCGGGAGGCAAGGGAAGGTCCAAGTTGCTGGAGCGCACCCAAGGTGCCCCATGGGGAACACGCTGAGTTGTTGTTTGTGCCCCAGAGGCAGAGGCAGACGCAGGCGAGGTCTGCGTAGGTGGCCTGAGGATCTGTCCTTCGGCTCTGACATCAATGGGGCGGTGGCAAGCAAAGGTCCAGGCCAACACAGAAGGAACAAGTCCAACACCGGTGCCAGACCCATTTGGTGCCCGTGCTGGCTGTGTGGGGCGGTGTCCGGCAGCTATGACCTCGACGAGGCAGTGTCGAGCACAAGTGCAGACCAAGACAGAGAGGAGCAGAGGCCGGGCAGAGAGATCACGGTGCTCCCCAATGCCAGACCCAAGCAGAGCCAGCACAGGGTGCACTGGGCAGAACCGATCTGCAGCCATAACATCAATGAGAGGGAGGTGGCGAAAGCGCCAGACCGTACTGCTGTGGAGCCTGCCCTGCGGGATTTGGGAGCCGGTGACGGCCATGACCTGCAGCCCAAAGGTAAGGCAATGAATGATGCTGTTTGCCCTCAGGCACGCCTCTGGCTGACACTCATACCAGCTCTCATTCCTCCCCCGAACCCCCCGAGGTATCCACAGCCTCGGGCTCCTCCGTCCTGGCCCTAGCCAGCTTTCCCAGGCCCATGCACCAGGCAGGAGGACTGGCACTGCCTCGTGCCGGCCCCCACCCTTCATGCTTTTTCCCTGCTGCGTCTGGTGGTTTCTTTCTTCCTCCCTACCCCAATGCCCAGTTGTGGCCCCTTTCTCAGCCCCAGGCTGGATGAAAGCTAAGTTTTCCAAATAGAAAACGCATGCTACAGATTTCATTCCTGTAGAGCAAGTGTCTTACAGCTCTTCTGTTTACTTTGGTTGGTCTCTTAATTTATTTAAACGTTAGAATAATTAAGTTTCATGATGAATGTGACTTTGTAGCTGAAAGATATCGTTCTCTCAGAATATTAAAAAAAATGGTGAAAGAATGAACAAAGATAGTATATGAATGAATTCTGCCTTTATACACAAAGCATGAAAGGACTTTTGAAAGTCCTTGTTTGGTGGCGTAAAGTAAGCCTCTGAGTGCTTTCACACACCAGGTAGAAGATGGGTAGTGTTTGATGACAGCCCAAAATAGACTCTTCATTTTATTTTTGAGGATTTATTACACATTTACAAGTATGTCTCATTTGACCCTGTCTCCACAAAAAAATGGTTAAAAAATAGCCGGGTATGGTGGCTTACACCCACAGTCCCAGCTGCAAGAGAATCTCTGGAGCCCGGGAGTTTGAGCCTTCAGTGAGTTATGCTAGCTCCATCTCACCATTGCACCACTCCAGCCTGGGCAGCAGAGTGAGACTTTGTCTGTTTAAAAAATTGTTTTTGCCCAAGACAGCTCTTTGTTTTAAGACATTTGAAATACTGAGCTGGTGTCTGACCACAGGAATTGACCACAGCATCTCTTCCTGCTTGAGACTTTCCCTGAAATGTGCTGGTAATAGCAGCCTAGAGGAAGGTGGTTATATTTGATAAGTAGAGGGAGGAGGGCATATATGTGATTCATCTGAACGTTGCATCCGTTTATTTAGGTGCAAGGTTGAAAAAGAAGTTCCAGCCCCAGCCCGGTTTTACTCCACATGCATGCAGAGATTCTGTGATTTCTGTATTCTCCAGTGGAATTGGGACATTGGTGCCTTTATTTTCTTGACATTTATTACTAAAAGCTTTTCTCAAGACTGTAAAAGTGATTAAAATGGCTATGTCGCTTTAAAAAGAATCTTTTGTACTCACCTCACTTAGGACAGTGTTTCCTCTTCTTCCTCTACAGGTCTTGCTTCTGACCGTCCAAGGGCAAGCACACTCTTCCTGAGAAAGTATCAAATGAGTGGTAAGACAATATTATTTCTGCTTTCAAGGAAAACCTAAACATTTTCTGTCTTGTATATTACAGAGAGTATTTAGAGAAACTCAGATATTAGTTAAAAATGTTCAACTTTTCATAGATTTACTTATTTTCACATGTGATATAATTTCCTTTAGTTGTCACTGTTTTGGAAACATACAGACTTTGTGTTTACACATTTGGTGACATTTTCACCAACACAATTAATTGGCCACATGATTTAGTGTAGTAGTCACGGATTTATGCCTTTTTCTTCATACGTCTTTGACATTTTTCCCTTGCTCTAAAGAGTATGTTTTAATAATGACTGATAGGATTTAGGCCACAGCTTGGATTTCACTGCAGCAAATCAAAAGAATCCATTGTTCTAGATTGGATCTGTGATGTTGGCCTCCTTTTTCACTGTGCTCTAACCACAGTCACATCCAAGTGGATGCTACAACTTTTTCATTGCAATGTAATAGAAACGTAACATGCCCTGTGCTGTTTTCCATATTAGCCTTAGTGTGTGAAACTAGTGTAAAGTTTCCATATCCTGCCTGTTTTAGGATGAGAATTAGAACTGTAGGATTTTTCTGTACTGTTGCTTATGTTTCATAATGTTCTGTTATCTTACTCTATTTTCAAAAAGCCATACCCCGTGTTTTTCAGTTAATTTTAACGACAAGAATACAAGAACTGTGGGTTCTAGAATAACATCAGAACTAATGCAGCACAAGAAAAAGGGGTCGTTCACCTACATTTTCATAGTTTGCGAGGACTTTGTCTGACTTGAGCTAGTAATTTCTGGTTAGGATTCTTAAATTTCTCAGTTTCTTCCAAGAGCCATGGGCTTCTCACACATAGAATGTACGGAAGTAGAAGAAAACCAACAACAGTAACAACAACAAAACCCCAAAAAGTTCCTCCATGAACTCAAAGCAGGACCGCACTAATCACCAAGGGGATGGCACTAACGCATTCATGAGGGATCTGCCCCCGTGATCCAAAGACTTCCCCACCTCAAACCCTGGGGATTACATTTCAACGGCCGATGTTGAAATGTAATCACAGACATTCCCTAATTTGTTTTGCCTTTCCTTATCTACACGGGGATTCTTTCATTTGAACGTAAAAGAATATGTGTTAAGAAGTAAAACTGTGTTTTCAGATTTTACACTCAGAGATTCATCATGCCAGATTATTTAAATGTTAAATTTTGTTTAAATTAAAATTTTTAATTGATTTTTTATATAGCGATAATCAGATGTATCTTGTTTTATATAGTGATGATAACTAGCAACTACTTTTATTCTATGGTATTTTATTATACCAAAATTGATTAGTTATATTTTTACTTTTAGTGCAAGAAAAGAGGAGAAGCTTTCGCATATATTCTGTGAGTAAACTTTCAAAAAGTTAAGAAATTAATTGTTTAAATTAAAAGTCGATCTGTCATGATTCCTTAGAAATGTAACAGGGACCCAGTGCTGTTAGCATGATCCTTTTTAGGTGAATTTTCTAACTCTTTTCTATTTTCCTAAGTGTTAGATTTATGCAGGAAAGTCTTTAACTTACTGTGCCCATTTTTAAGGCTGTGTGACTTTTAAGTTAAATTTAAATTGGTTGTGATATTGCCTGGGCGGTGCAAGCATGGCTGCTGGTTTTCTGGAAGCAGGGTTGGGAAGCAAGGTTGAGTTTCCCTTTGTGTGTGCCATTTTCTCCCATTTCCCAGGTTTCATCCCTGGTGGGTCTGAGCTCAGAAACCTTCAGGTGTAATATATCCAGGGAATACACATCCACATTCCTTCTAAGATGGGAGGATAGGTGGACCTGCGGTTCTAACCACAGATTTACTATTGACCTTGCCGGCTCTGTTGTGTTTCACCCTACCTTCCCAGGTACCATGTGCTATGATTTCGGTGACTGTGTTGGGTTCTTCAAAATACACGGCATTGCTTGTTTCTGTTCAGGTCACTCCCTGTGGGCACCAGGGTTGTGCTTTTATGTCAGTTACCACTCCTCTATCTGCTTGCCACCTTGCAACATTGACTCAGAATCATCTGCTGTCAATCCTGTCTCCTGATTCTGTGTATAATGTTTATTTTACGACTAACTCTCGTGACATTTCAGAAGGAAGAGAAAATAAATTTGTGGTCAATTCATCATATTTAACCCACATTTAGAACCTATATGTAAGTGTAAATCTAAGTTTAATGGAACATAATTATGACCTTAATTCAGACAATTTTCTAGTTATATCTATTATAAGCACATTACACTTTTCCACTCAGGCCTTGTGTAATAACTCTATTCAAACTCCGTACCTGCCATGTGATCCCATTGCTGTGCAACATAGATGGAGCCGATTTTGTTAGCACACAAAGTGTTGGAAATTTTCAAGTGAGCTAAAAGTCTTTAATTATTTTAAAAACATCTAAAACATGTCATAAAAAGTGGGGAGAAAACCGTGATCTCCAGGGCCGGGTGTGGTGGCTCATGTCTGTAATCCCAGCACTTTGGGAGGCTGAGGCAGGTGGATCTCTTGAGGCCCGGAGTTCAAGACCACACTGGCCAACATTGTGAAACCTCATCTCTACTAAAAATACAAAAACTAGCCAGGCATGGTAGCACATGCCTGTAGTCTCAGCTACACGGGAGGCTGAGCCAGGAGACTTGCTTGAACTTGAAGGTGGAGGTCACAGTGAGTGATAGGAAATTTTAATTTAAAAAAACCGGGACAGATTTCACCTGAGGCTGTACCAATTAGTCTGTGTTTTGGTGCGTTATTCCTGTTATTTTTATTCTCATGTATGGAATTTTCCTCAGAATTGACTTTTCTTATTTTAAAGTATTAAGCTGCACTACCTCAACTGTAGTGACATTAAGGGATACCTTCTTTCCCTTTGAATGAAAGTATCGGAATCAGTCCATTTTTATTTTTTATGCCATATTTGTTTTTGAGACAACAAAAGTATACACATATAATCACATAACACTGTTAATGTAATCTATCACAGAATAGCTTAAGAAACATAAGAGTTCTGCTGGAGTTAAAACATTTCTATCTTAAAGGGTAATTTGGTCCTTCAAATAGTAATGTTGTTCAAAAACATCTTGGATTTTGGTTAAGAACGAAGTGAATTTGCAGTACAAAGCATCTAAAGCAGCAAAATGCTGTTGGACGCTATGGACATTTCGGATTGTTGGCTACTAGCAATGTTTAAATGCAGCTTAGGTTTATAAACAACCACGAGATCTTCTCTGTACCCTGCCTTTTTTTTCATACTGGCTGATTAGTAGTAGATCCAACCCTGTTGTGTCTTTAATGAGTTTGCGAGAGACCCTAATGGAACAGTGTGATAACATGATGCAAACAAGCATATTAAGAGGAGGAAAGAAAACTCATCTGAGTTATTTTTTTTTCCAGTTAAAATAATCAGTATTTTGTGGTTTTAAATAAAGCTGTTGATCTTTTCAACTATTTGGTGATTGGCATTTGGCTACTGGGATTATTTTTAGACAAGAGCACTTTCTCTCTCTCTCTTTCCCTCTCTCTCTCTCTCTCTGTCTCTGTCTCTGTCTCTCTGTCTCTCTCTCTCTCTCTCTCTCTCTCTCTCTCTCTCTCTCTCTCTCACTTCCCTTTTGTAAATTTGAGATGGAGTCCTGATCTGTCACGCAGGATGGAGTGCAATGGCACAGTCTCAGCTGACTCCAACCTCTGCCTTCAGGAATCAAGCAATTCTCTGCCTTAGCCTCCTCAACAGCTGGGATTACAGCCACCCAGCACCACGCCTGGCTAATTTTTGTATTTTTAGTAGAGATGGGGTTTCACCATCTTGTCCAGCCTGGTCTTGAAATTCTGACCGTGTGATCCACTCACCTCAGCCTATGAACGTGTTGGGATTACAGGAGTAAACCACCTCACCTGCCCAGCAGGAACATTTACTTAATATAATGGAGGCAGTTTCCGTATTGACTATCGTACTCCCAACAAATGAATAGATATTTTGAAAGTGTTTTAGAGATAGTTGATTTTCTACAGGGTTCAAAAGGTTCACTGTCATATCTCTGATAGCACTGTGAATGAATTTTCACTCATTTGTATCTGTAGGAAGATTTACTTTCCAAACTGTAACTGACTTGAATATTGGTCAAGCTCTTATTGAACTCCTTAATTTCTCCCACATTCTGTGCTAAGCAGCTGCAGGTAGGAGAGAAGGGGTTCTCCCTCTCCTGGAGAGACTCACTTTCTCATGAGGGGGATGCCCTGCAGGCAATTGTAGCATGTAACACACAGTGAATTAGACTGATGTGTACGCAAAAACAGAAGTGTTTTGTGGTGTGGCTGCAGGCAAAGGGATCCCAGAAGGTGGATGAGGTCAAGCTTGCTGGGACAAGGGGGAAAGGAATAAATATTCCAGACAGAGAGCAGCACGAGTGAGGCAGGAATGTGCCATAATGTGCATCAAATAACTTAAAGAATGAAATCAATTAACTTTTGAAACGAATGCAGAGTATTCTCAGAAGTTCTCATTTGAGTAGTGTCATAGCAGTCTTATGTAAACATGAAGTGAAAGTTACATTCCAAAAGTCGTTTTCATCATCTGATTTTTGGATGTGAGAGAGTCTTAAAAGCAGTACTTTTTCCATCCTCCCACAAGGAAACAGGCCCAGGGAGACCTATGGCCCCTCACTTGTTTGGTGACTGAGCAGCTCTGGCACGCACACTCTCTGGCTCTAACACACTGGTTCCATCGCACTCTCTCTTGAATGCACACATTAAGGATTAGTAAGGGAGTAAATGTAGTATTAGGTCTTCATTTACTGCAATCAAATGCTCTTGTGTCAATATTATTTAATGTATGATATTTTGTTGCAGTTAATGAATAACAGAAATAGAAAATCTCAGTGCTTTTTCCTGCATCAGAAAAAGAACATGAAATTCCATTATAAATGTTTCCCATTATTTATAAAGGGAATTTATAATAGTGGCTTGCCAGGTTTGATGATCAGTGTCATATCAAGGGCAGCATTTTATAACCCATTTTTCAAACATCATCTGTGACGAGAGCCTCCAATGAGTTTCCCATAGAGCTGCACATGATACCACACTCGGACAGGTCACGGGGTATAAAAAATACCTTAATGCCTTATTGTTTGACATTGTGACAAAGGGAAAAAACCCAAACTTTGGTAAGTTTATCCTACTGTGATGTCTTTCTCTATCTTCCTTCTTCTTCAGATACCTCCATGGCATCTTGATAGAAAATACAGCTCGTGTTCCACCATACTCCTGGATAACAGCACAGTCAGCAAGCCTGATCTCAGCCAAATATTAGGATGGTGAGTACAACGAGGTTGCCAAGGGCTGAGTGACAGACCCCCGTATGCTAAAAGCATGCGGGCCATCCGCTGTTAGTTCAGCCATTTGGTTGCCCTTTTCAGCAGGCAGTTGAAGAAGCTGATGTCAATGATATATGGATTTTTCAGGACCTAAGGATGAATTTTTTTAATCTTAGACACTGTGTGGTAAAAGGGAAAGCCAGTTAGCAAATAAGCCATCCCAGAATAATCACAGCTCTTTATCTGATGCATTTCTGTTATGACAGTATTGAACCTAATGGGCAGGAGAGGTGCTTTTTATTGGATGTTTCTAGGAAAAATTAGTAGTTCTTTATGGGCCATAGGCCTAGCACGATGGGCACTACTTTGGGAACTACTCTTGGAAGAAGGAACAGCTTGTCCTCCAGTGGCACCGTAGTGTATCTGCATTTAAATTTTCCCATCATGCACCAGCACATCATAGGCCACAATCAGAGATGCCCTTTCACAACACCCTTGACAGATGGCTTCAAGTTGTTTTAAAAAGCCAGCTCCAATGGAGATGTCCAAAAAATATTATTAACATGTCCTTCCATTATGAGTGTTGATATTCAGAAAACAGTTTGACAAGTGGTACCTCAGAATGTTAATGTCCTTATCCCTAACTTGACTTTCCAGTCTATAAACACGACTAAGTTACAAGCTTAAGTTTGTCTCTAATGTACTAGTTTTAAGCTAATTTGTTAGTAACTTCTACTTTAATCAAAAATGGCCATTAATACTCCTAATAATGTGACTTTCCTCTCTCATGTATAACAATAATTGAGATCCAATTCTGTTTCAGCAAGAACTGGACTTCACCTGTGTCTAAAGCCCTGAGCTTTGATCTGTATGGTGGCATCACTTAATGTTTGTATTCAGTCCTAAGTAAAAAGCCACTCTTTCTTGGCTAGAGTCCCTGACTTCTTCTGATTTCAAAAGATTCTAATGTCTCAGTATGCAATTCAAAAGTAGTTTTTAAGCTTGCCCTTGTTCAAACAAGTGAAAGTCCTACTTTTTCTTTCAGTGTGGTCTAAATTTTACAAGATTTTTTTAAAAATTGAAATATATATACAAAATAATATATATTTTTGGAGAAGGGGTTTTGCCGTGTTCGCCAGGCTGGATTCAACCTCCTGGGCTCAAGCAATACACCCAAGTCAGCCTCCCAAAATGCTGTGATTATAGGCATAAGCTTCCGTGCCTGGACTAGAAGTCTATTTTTGAAGCATAGTAAGTTTTAATTTACTCTCCAGTTTTAGAAGGGATTATTTGGTATATTTGCTTTTGATGAAAGAAAGGTTTACTGAGCAAGTTAATATAGAAAATTGGCTTTTAGGAAAGATTTTGAAAAACGTATTTCATGGTTAGTAGAGCATTGTTCTCAATGGAAGAAGTGAGCCATATTAGAATCACTTATACTGTTTCTTCAAAACATATGTCTGCAAACACATGCATCTTCCCAGCTCCACCTTCCCTCCGGCTCTGGACACTCACAAGCCTTTTAGGAAAATGAGGAAGTATGTGAGACATCATTATATGGATAAAAGCATCCCAGATGATTCTGATCTTCACCCTAATTCAGTCATTCCCAACTTTGCTGCACATTGGAATGACCTGGGGAACTTTACCGACAACCCTGATGCCTAAAGCATGCCCAGCACCAATTAAATCAGAATGTCTCCAGCTGACATTGAGGTCCTGTTTAAAGCTCCCCCGGTGATCCAGTGTGCAGCAAATGTGGAGGCTACTGCTTCCTTTGTGTGAAAAAGTGATGGTTCTAACATAAAAATTACAGGTTTTCCCTGTCATTTGCTCTTCTTTCTACCCATAAAGCCTTTCATCTGTGCGAGTCATTTCTATCTATGTGTGCATATGCTTCAATTTATACCACACCGTAGTGTTTTCTGAACACCTGCAGTTCACAGGAGCACTGTTCAGGGACCTTGGGTGAATCCGTCTTAAGCCTTGGTTCTCTTAACTGTAAAATGGGCGGTGCATGGAGTGTCACGTGAGGTTTGGTGGTCCTTGTCAGCATGTAACTTCAAATTCTGTGATCTTATAATTTGGAGATGACACTGTTGGAAGCACTATAGAAATATCTCTCTTAGATGCTAATAATGTTGTAAGGCCTACTTTTTACAACTCCAATTTGCCTTCTCAAATTATTCTCAGCCTCATTTTAAATGTTGAGGGTGAATGGAAGGACAGACCTTATCAAAGAAAAGCCCCTGTTTCCTGACACACAACATCTGTGGATGTCTTTGTAACACAGTAACATACATCCAAAGAGTTGTATTTGTTCATTCATACTTTCTTTAAACTAATGTAAAGTACCTGTCATTAATATTGTATGATGTGGTGTTACGCTGTGTGTTTAGTACTGCTTATTTTAGGAGAGCTACAAGTGTCATCGATTTTTGGATGCGTTATGCTGTTTACTAATAAATTTTCTACTAATCATGCATAGGCGATTTTAAATTACTTTGTTTGGTATAAAGCACATTCATTCTGTGCTTTTAGGGAAATAATGACAAATGGGTGAGTACTAAATCAGCTGAAATGCAGGGCCTAGCAACTTAAAAAGCAAAACACTACTGTCTGGCCTAAATGTAAGCATATGAACACATAGATATAAGTAACTTGCACAGAATGAAAGGTTCTATGGGCAGAAGAGCAAATGACAGGGAGAATATGTCATCATTTATACCTAAGAACCATCTGCAGACGCAAGTCTTCTATCAGCCTTTTGCGTAGTATTTTGGTTCTCCTGTTTTTGCTGTAGAGCCAGAGGACTAAAACAAAAGAAAAGTGCTCACATGATATTGTTTTGAATACACGATTCCAGGGCCACTGAGAGGGTTCCCTCCCCCGCCTTTGGAAATATATCTTCAGACCTAACAAATGATAAAATCAGTTCTTACAACTTTTGTTTTTCTCCACAGTGTGACCATGGCAATATGTTACAACATAAAGCACAGGTGAGCTCTTTGAAACCTGTCTTCTTATTCCAGCTCATCACTTTGTGTCATATGCAACACGCTGTCAGGTCCTAACTCTAGACATTATAAGCTGTAGAGTGCTTATTTTACAGTGCTACAGTAAATCGTTTGTGGGTTTTTTGGTTCGTAAAAATCTTTTAAATTATTAAGGGTTCCAAAGTGTATTTGTTTATGTCTTTGTTTGCAATTCATTTGGAAAGAAGCAGTAAAAAGATGCCCTAGCCTCATGCAAATATACAGTAGGAAAGAGCCGTATTTATAAAGCTATCAGGTTACTGTGGGTATTCTTTAACCCCACCAAAACTCCAGAAGTGCTAACTGATTAAAATAGCTATAAGAGGATTGTACATATCAATGAATTCGTTCACTAATAGTCACTGAGCTTTCTTGTACAATAAATGGATCTGTCCCCTTACTGGCTGTTACAATATTATGCATTGGCTACTTGGTTTACTTAGAGTGTCAAAAACTCACTTTCATTAGTATCACCACCATTATAAAAATGTCTTCAAATATGGAGATGCCTTCAAGCTCACAGTAGTACGTATGAGTTTTCAAAGTTGAGATTTTCAGCTTGAAAGTTTTAGCTTTATTATAGAGAAATACTTGTTATTTTCCTTGAAATGACAGACTCACTTGACTTAATTTTATGGATAACAGTCAGTTATACTTTCAGATACAAATGGTGTACTGTGAAAAATTGGCTTGTTCAGCTCACAATTTAATCACAAGTGCTTTTCTTTAACATGACCATACTTCAGTATGCAGAAGCGCTTTATGTGAACTTTCTACTGAGGATACTAAAAAGAGAGGCCAAGATTTAGTAACATCATTAATTTTTACTGTTTCATCAAGGACATTCTTCAGTGAAACATGCTCTTTGATACAAACTGCAAGGGGCCGTGAAGAGTGGAACGAATACTGGTATAATTCGGTAGCACTGCCCTTATTCATACTGAGAAACCATCAGTTTTACCCACGTTTGCTTTTAAACAGTCATTACAAGTGTTGAACAGGAAGAAAGCAATCAATGTCTTAATACTTTTTAAAAGTAATAAATTATTTGTGTGTTTTATTTTCAATCAGCTTCTCAGGTTAAATTAGTATTCTTGTAAGAACAGTTTGGGCCATACATGGTGGTTGACACCTGTAATCCCAGCTATTTAGGAGGCCAAGGTGGGAGAATTATTTTGAATTGGGTGTTTGAGACCAGCCGGGGCAATGTGGCAAGACCCCATGTATCAAAAAAGACAAAAAACAAAAAAGAAAAGATCAGCTGGGCATGGTGGTATGGACATTTTGTCCCAGCTACTTGGGAGGCTGAGGCAGGAGGATTGCTTGAGCCCACGGAGTCAAGCCTGCAGTGAGTCAGGTTTGTACCACTGTGCTCCATCCTGGGGGAAAGAGCAAAACCCTATAATAACAACAACAACAACCAGTTCTGACATCATGGGTCTCCTAGGGAATCTCAGGGGTCCACCGACCACATTAGGAAAACCACTGGTTTCCTAAATAATCACATAATGTGTTAGTTTGTAAAGTTCATTAAAGACTGCCTTCTTTTAAAATGAAAAGGCAATTAAGTGTGTAGCTCAAACTACTTCAGCAAACATATAGTATAATAAAGAAAGATTTGGGAAATCTTAATGGATTCTAAAAAGTTCTAAAATCCTTATTGCCAACAACTACTGCTTCCTAAAATGTTCCTGTGTTCCACTCCACCATGAGGTTAGAGGAGTAAAAATAGACATAGCTTCTTACCATTGCCTGTTAGCGGGAGTCAGTATTTAAAGGCAAGTCTGGCTCATCAATGTAGAAAAGACTTCCCAGTTCAGAACGTGATGTGTTGATGAATAACAGGTCAAGAAACCCTCTGAAGGCCAGGATCCAGGAGAAAAACTGGCAACAACTGTTTTGGTGAACAAATTTTACCAAAGCAAACAAGAAGTATCTCCCTCCACCCTCCATGCCCTACTCCCAGCAGATACTTTACTAAGATATTAACCATTCCTGAATTAATCTCTTAAATGCACATTCTTCTTTTATAGATATGCAAATAGATCTCTGGCTGTTTTTGATGAGCCAATACATCCACTTTCAGTAAGTGTCACTTTCTCTGAGGTTCTGTTTATGTCTTATGAAGTTGTGTTGATTTCATGATGAAGTCAAAATCATCCACCATTAAGTCTTCACTAAGTTGTGTCTAATCATCTTATGTAAGGAGTGTTGTAAATTGGTCACACTGGAGTAAGAGCTGACGTACAGCTTTGTTTAATTTGTGCACTAAGGGGAATAAACATACCATCCAAATAACAAAATGTGTCATTTTAAAAGATAAGTTTTTATAGCAGCAAACAATAAGAATATTTGTAAGTAGTCCTAACAAATATGAACGAACTCTGTGAATGGAATTAGAAAAGAATTTAAAGTTAAATTTGTTTAAATGCTATCAAAACTTAAAAACTTGCTGCTTCAGGCATATGATAGCCACAGGGCCACCTTAGCACCTATGGTTACACAAAACCAAAAATATTTTAAGATCCTGCCGTTTATATTTTTAGAACTAAAAGACATATTATCCCAGCAAGATTATTCTAAGGGACATGTGGGCACCAATTTTAACATCCCCATCTTAAGAGTACTTAAGAAGTTTTCTTGAATGAATATGTATATTGACTTTCTTCTTCTTTCAGCAAGAAAATATTCCAGGGAAATCCTTTGAGGATGATCCCACACGCAACTGCATTTTCAGTTATTTCTGTGCTCTTTCTAAAGTCACAAAACTAACAGCTCCAGGAGCAATCGTAGCATTGGTAAGCTATTTCTTATTTATAAAGCATCTTTAATAACTGGTCTCCTACACAGCGTATGACCATGTTTCTAAATAAAAGTTCCTAAAGTTATCATCAGATCTTTTAAGAGAAACCTATGCAAACAAAGTAAATACACATATTAGAGTTTAATCATCGTCATGTTTTAAAATGATGCCATTGCTTTTCTTATCACAGAATAATTGCTACTGAAAGCAGCAGGAGAGACTTCTGGTTTCTCCCTCAACAGATTCCAATGTAGGTCTAAGCTGAGTTCCAGGCTGTATTTCCCCACAGTTCTGACCTGGAGCTGCTGCTCTGAATGCTTTGTTGTTCCTGTTGACCTCTTGTGCCTGTTCGGGAAATTGCCCAGGAATGTGGAACTACTAAGACTTGGACGTGGGCTTTGCTAGTTAGCCTGCCAAGCCATAGCTGTGTCCTTACCTCTACATGGTTCTCCCAGAATTCCTGTGGTGAGACTCATTCAGAATATAAAGTCCTGTTCAGATGGCTGGGATGGTTTGACCCTCCCCACACTAACCATGTGGTAGAGGAATGTCAACTACATGGCCTGGAGAGAAAGGATACTTAGAGCAGTACCCTCTCCTTCAGCATCCAGCTAGAGCTTAGGGGTGAAGGCCTCCGCTGGGCACCTGCATAGAAACCTCTCCATGAGCACTGGATCAGATGCAGGCCATTTCATGGAGCTGCAGCCATTGGGAATGCCCAGCACATGCTGGGGGGAAGCAGGAGTGGTACTTCCAGATGGAGAGAGAGAGAGAGCTGAGGCAGGAGGGAAAGCTGGATTGAAAGAAGGGGGACTTCACTGTATACAGGCTAAATTTGGAGTGCCTGTGAGATAGCAGAGTGACGTGTGCAGTCATTATTTGAATCAACGGAACTGGAACATGAATCTGAGCAGTGCAGTCATCATTTGGATGTATGGGACTGGAGCATGAATCTGAGCTGGCGGTAAGGAATGAAGAGTAAGAGTAGCTGCTCAAGGCGAGGCACAATGGCTTACACCTGTCATCCCAGCTCTTTGGGAGACCAAGTCAGGCCATCACCTGAGGTCAGGAGTTCGAGGTCAGCCTGGCCAACACTGTGAAACCCTGTCTCTTCTAAAAAATACAAAAAATTACCTGAGCATGGTGGTGGACACCTGTAATCCCAGCTACTTGGGAGGCTGAGGCAGGAGAATCTTTGGAACCTGGGAGGCAGAGCTTGCAGTGAGCCAAGATTGCACCACTGCCCTCCACCCTGCACAACAACAGCAACATTTTGGGGAAAAAAAAAAGAGAAAAAGAGTAGTTGCTCAAATGCAAAGAAACTGTTTAGAATGAAAGTGGACAAGCCGGACATGGTGGGACACACCTATAGTCACAGCTACTCAGGAAAAGGGAAAAAAGAGAAGATGGACAAAAGATAACTCTGTAAAGACCACCAGCATGTGAGGGGCAAGCCCCCAGAAAAGAGCCAGAGTACGAGGAGGAAGAGCAGGAAAATGTGATAAGAACAAAGGGTTCGCGATAGGAAAGGCTGGGGTCACAGTGCTACAGGCTGCCAAGAAGGTCCCCATTTCCATAAACACCCCTGGGATGCCAACCCTGTGTCACTCTTCTAAATGCTGGGGTACAGAAGAGGACAGGTCGAGCACAGTACCTTGTCTTTATGAGGCATTTGTTTTAATGAGGAAAGCAGTTCTTTTTTTAGGTAATGGCAAATAGCAAAATGATAAAGCACGATTCAGAGACAGTGATGGGAGGGGCTCGCTGTTTCTGATAGAATGATCAGGAAGAGCCTCTCTAGAGAGGACACATCTGAGCAGTGACCTGACTATAAAGCGAGGATGCTAAGGAATGCTGGCATTATAGGCAGTGGGCTGAGTGCCAAGACTGAGACAGGAACACATTTCACGTGTGTTCAAGGAACAGACAGCAGGGAGCCCGCCTGTGAGAGAAATGAAGGAAAGAATGGAAAAGATGCGGCCGCAGAGGCGGAGCCGTCGCTCACAGGGCCCTTTGGCTTGCAGACCGGGGACGAAGTCGAGGTATTATTCCAGTTTGAAGCGGGGACTAATGGTAGATCTTGAGCAGGGGAGTGCAGCGTTCTTTATTTAGAGGTTATCCCAAGTGCTTGGGAGAGAGCAGTCCATAGTTGGGAGGGGGGTTGGGGCAGAGAAGAGGACTAAGTAGCAACTAGGCTGTTACAGGTGAGCCGTGGCACGTGGCGGCCCAGAACCTGAAGCAGGCAGCCTGCCAGTGAAGGTAGCCATGGAGGGATTATGCACGGATTAGAGGAGGGTAACTCACATGTAACTATTAGTCTCCAGGAGCTGGGCCAATGGCAATTTCCTGGACAAGATTTAGGGCCAGGTTGGGGAGTGGAGCCTTGGGGTGAAGGGCTCTGGTTTGTGGGTGTGAAGGCTCCGGGGACCTCAGCAAGAGGAGTCTCAGGTGAGTGATGGGGTTGGGGGGGTGGTTAAGGTGAGATGGGAGGCAAGGAGCTGGCACCAGGGCATGACACTGTGAGCAAATGAGAGGATGTCATGGGGGAGCTGGGGAGAGCAGGATGGGAACAGGTAACACATTTGTATTGGGGAAAATCTCTGGCAGAGAGAGAGAAAGTCTTCAAGAAGAGGTGATTTGGGGAACAGTGTTCTGCAAAAGTGGATAGGATCCATCATGCTGATAGAAGAGTCAATGTTAAAAGAGAAACTTTCTCACTGACCCAGGAGGGCAAGTGGTATCGATGAGTGTCAGCGGGTCACTGGCTTACCAGTAAAGGTGACAGGAAGTTGAGGGCTTGCCAGTGCTGTTTCAGTGCTCTCTCATGAGTCCTGTGGAGTTGAACACTAGGAGGGAGGGTTATTCCTTGGAAAACCGACAGTGCAGGGTTTTAGAGAAAGGGAGCACGATCTCTCATAAGAACATGTCATGTTCAAGGGTCATGTGATTTGGAAAACACAGTTGACTTTGGAGAACATTGCCAGATCTGAGCCACCAATCTGATAATGTTCAACAATAAATGAACTCTCTTAAAATAAACTGTTTTTCTTTCACCTTGATTCGAAGACCTCAAGTAGCATAGAGTCATACTCTTCTAAAGAGCACCCTCTGAGGTAGCAACATCTCACAGCTTACCTCTGTAACCTTCCCTCAGCTGGTCCTTCTGCTAGTTCTTTATAGGATAGAGATTGGACAGATAGACAATCATTTCTGAGATTATCTCACAAACTGCTTGGCGGGTTTACAGCCACCCCAAGGATAGAGAGGCTGGCAGCTCTCTCTGCCTTCAAACCGCCAGAATTGACTGAATGCAGATACTGGAGGACAAGAAATAAGTTTTTGTGAAGTGATTGTGGAGACATGGAAAGTAGGGGCTGTGAGCAGGACCCTCCATTCCTTCACATGCGTTCCTCATCAAGGCTCTGGATACAGGGACTGTTTCTCAGCAACAGAGACCTGCCCTTGTCATGCTGTCTGCCCGGCAGCACTGGGAGGCACTCTTGACCTGCAGTTCCTAAGCCTGTGTCCCAAAAGCGGGTGAGTTGTTGTGAAAAGGAGAAGACAGCAGTGTTCTCATTATGACTTGGGTTCTACACGTTCTAGCATGGCACACCTGTAAAATTCCTATCTACCTGCCAGCCAGGTGTGACGCTGCACGCGGATGGCACTGTAGTGTTTCCTGAACAACCTTAATCTGCACCAGGCCTGTGTTTGTGCTGCCTTTCATGAGTGTGAAGGTGCTGAAGGTGCCTTTCTTCATGCTCACATCCCTGTGAATGAAATTGGCATGAAAATTTCTGTGGGCAGAGTATGCTGCAGAAGTATCTGACTATGACGGGGACTGGGCCTCTTGCTTTGTCTGAGCAAACTCTCTGCAGAACATGAGAATAAAAGGCACTTAACGTTCTGGCCAAAACCAGAAGTCTTTCATTCTTAAATGTTATCAGCACACTGAAACAGAACTGAAATCAAAGACAAGTGCTCTCTTTTGCAGGTGTACATTGAACGCCTTTTAACGAATGCTAACATCGATCTTTGTCCTACTAATTGGAAACAAATTGTCTACGGAGCCATGCTTCTGGCCTCCAAGTTTTGGGGAAATCGTCGTCACTGGAGTGCGGATGACAGCCAGAATCCCAAGGATGTTGCAGCTGAGACAATGTGAGTTTCTAAGGTTTTGGCAAACTTTGTCATCATTTTCCATGCCTCATTTGCTCTCCAAGTTATCAGTGTAAGAAATATCTTTATAGGTTTCCTTGTGCAGATAAAGGAAGTAGGCATAAGACCACAGACTTCAATCTATCCAGCTTTAGTATAACAGTTTATAATTTCCAGCATTAATGGGTAAGTCTTGAAGTGTTGTTGTTGTAATAACTGGCTGATAAACTGAAGTGTTTTTCTGATTGTTTTTTGGAAAACCTCTTACAAGTGTGCTGTCAGAATGACACAGTGCAGTAAATATCTTTATAGCTTTTTAGAAGCCACCTGCCAGTTTCAGTCCCCTTTGAAGGGGTAAACATCAGGCCTTTGAAATAACTGGCCACTTTTCAGGTGTTAAGGCCTCGGGACTATGCAGAACTTACAGCTTTAACCTAAGTCACCCATTGTGTATTTGCTTTTGCTGGTCCTTGTCTCCCCCTTTAATCTGAAGATCTGCTTTTATAGGAACCTTGAGATATGATGTTAAATAGCTACAGATTTCTCTGCCCTGGCTCCTCCCCATTAACCTTGCATGTGTTTGGAAATTGGTCTGATGAGTTAGAAGCTTGCACGTTCACCTCCCGCAGTGTGAGAAGCATTTCTGGGGCATCACGCCATGCCCACCACACTCACAGGCTCCCTGGGTACTCAGACATTCACAGAAGCAGGCTCGGGGCCAGTAGTTGTTTATGAGAGTCTGGGAGCTGTGCAGGGTCATGGAGTTCCTCCCAGATGCACCAACATGGCACTGCAACACAGCTTCCCCAGGGTTCCCTTCCCATTTGGCCTTATGACTGCTGTGAAGTGAAGGGCCCTGAAGCAGGCAGGCAGGGTGAGCAAGGGGGCATTTCCAGCAGAGCTGCCCTGGGTGCCCGCTGGACAGTGAGGACAGCTGTGTCAGCCGCATCTGGTGCAAGACAATGGAGCAGCTCTTGTTTACGTTGACCAGCAGAAAAGACAATGCCAGGCAGTGGAACAAGTTAGTTTTGTGATCCATCTTTGCCCGTGACTCCACATAGGGGGACTGCTATTCAGAATCACCTCAGTGTATGGCTGCAATTGAAGATACAGTTTATATTGTAGATACACTGCAGTGTGTATGTATCTACATTCAATCACTTGTGCACAGGAGTTCAGACCTGCTGGGTAACACAGTGAAGCCTGTCCGTACAAAAATATTTTTAAAAATTAGCCAAGTGTGTTGGCAGGTTCTGTAGTAGTCCCAGCTACTTGGGAGTCTGACGTGGAAGAATTGCCTGAGCCTGGTAACTTTAGGCTGTAGTGAGCTGTGATCACGTGACTGCACTTCAGTCCTGGGTGAGGGAACCAGACTCTCTCTAAGAAACAAACAAACAAACATTTTTGTCACCACTTTGCTAATAGTATAAACCAAGTGATAATTGTGATATTTGGGGTAGCCATTTTACCAAAGAGTATGACAGCAAATGAATTTGAAACAAATGGAAGTACTTTGAAAGCTGCAAATGCTAAAGGGAGTTTAATCATAGTCATCCACTGCAAACTGTTCCCTAAAAGGAAGCAAGATTTGTGACTGCCTGATTTCTCCTTCTCTGCTGCCTAGCCAGAGCTGATTTATCAGTACAGGATAATTGCAATAGAGAAAGTGTTTAATTCATGCAGAGATAGATGTACAGGAGACCAGAGTTTGACTATTACTGAAATTAGTCTCTCTGAAAACTCTGGGATGGTTTTCGAAAAAAGTAATTTGGTGTGTAGGGTGTCAGAAAGTGGGGAGTGCTGACAGATCAGGTCAGCGATGAAATCATAGGGCAACGTTGAAGCTGTCCTCCTGCATTGAGTTGGCTGCTGGGTTGGGGCCAAAAAACCAGATGAGCCACGTTGATTTGTTAGGGTGGTGTCACCTGATCCCAGTACAACGTCTGCAAAATATCTCAAGCACTCAATTTAGGTTTTACAATAGTGATGTTATTCCCAGGATCAATATGGGCAGGTTCAAATTCTTGCAGCCTTCAGCCTCATGACTCCTAAGCCACAATTTCTAATCTTGTGGCTAATTTATTCATTGTGGAAAGGTCATCTATCTAGTTCCCAGGTGGGAAAGGGGTTTGTTTTGGGAAAGGGTTGTTACCATCTTTGGTTACAAAGTTAAACTACAAACTACATTCCTTCCAAAGTTAGTTTGGCCTCTGTGTAGGAAAGAACAAGGACAGCTTGGAGGTTAGAAGTGAGATGAAGTCACATCAATCCTCTTTCACTGTCATCATTTTCTCAGTTACAATTTTTGCAAAGGTGGTTTCAAATTTGTAATCATGAACAGTTAGTTCTGCCATTTTGGCAGCTGAATTGTTCTCAAAACCTGCAGCTAAGCTGGTTGAGGCTCTGATTTCCAGTCACAAGATCAGAGAGCATGCAGGGATAAGTGCAGGTTTCCACAGAAGTGAGCTCCAGAAGCAGTGGAGGCAGAGGCCAGCCCCAAGAAGACAGGTTCCAAACAGAGCTGTTTGTGTGTGAACGGAGATATACCGGGAGCTATAGTCTGAACAGGCTGCTTCTGTTTGTGATCTTGGGAAGCTGAAAAGCATTACGTCCAAGCATTTAATAGACATGTGTCTCACCCTACTCCTCTTGACTATTTGCAATGATCCCATTTTGAGTGTCAGTTTAACAGATAAATAACTGCTGTCCCTCAGATTTTTCTTAAAACGTTCCAACATCAATGTGTCTCCCCGGAATATATATCTTTTCTAGAGAGTTAAACTGAGTAGCCACTATGCAGAAATGCTGTGTTGTAAAGGGTATGCTGTTCAGTCAACTAGCTGTTTAAAAACCCAGAAATCGGCCGGGTGCGGTGGCTCAAGCCTGTAATCACAGCACTTTGGGAGGCCGAGGCGGATGGATCCCCCTCGGGTGGATCCCGAGGTCAAGAGATCAAGACCATCCTGGTCAACAAGGTGAAACCCCGTCTCTACTAAAAATACAAAAAATTAGCTGGGCATAGTGACGCGTGCCTGTGATCCCAGCTACTCAGGAGGCTGAGGCAGGAGATTTGCCTGAACCCGGGAGGCGGAAGTTGCGGTGAGCTGATTGCGCCATTACACTCCAGCCTGGGTAACAAGAGAGAAACTCCACATAAAAAGAAAAAAAAAAAAAACAGAAATCTTAGAAGATGAATCGGCTGTTCACAGAATACTTTTCTTCAGTGATTAAACCTCTATGAATAGCTACGTTAATTCTGGGAAGTGCCATTAATTTCTGTAGTAAGTCACGACCTGATTACCTGTCTATTCAAATATTGTTTCATTTACATTTCTATAGACCTATGGATACGTGAACAGGATATTAATTTTAGAAGGAGGTTCAGTTGGATTTTACGTTCAGCAAATGAGATCCCCACATCTTGACTTAGAGTCTAACTGCCCTCCACTTTCAAGCATTTGCTTACTTGGCCAATGGGTAAAATGTTAAAAACCTTCAAACCAAGAAACCAAATGTATTGTTCAGATATTGATCATTTTTAAGCAATTAACTCATTACAGGGCTTACTCTGAAAGCAGCCAGAATGACTCTAACTGTGTACCTATTAATTTAGCTTTGGTGAGGGCAGCTGGATGACCGTGAGGCAGAGGACGGCTCCCAGGGCTTTCCTCTCCCATTGCCTCCAACTCCCCCACATTCTGTTCTGTCCAGGGGTGACAGATGCCAAGTTCTTCAGGGTTGCATTCCCAACTCAAGAGCAACACTGCATGTGTTAAGGCCAGGGCCCTACTATAAATCACATTATAATATGAGTTTAGCCAAAATGACTCTCCTTGACTTTTCTGCCTTTCAAATTGGAAATGTTATTCTTCCCCAGTCTCTTCCTAATATTAAGGTGAGCAGAAACTTGCATTATGCCTCCTTGACACAGCCTGGTGTGCTGGAGCAGAGGGAAGGGGATTCTTTTTGCCATAAAATGTATCTTGCTTATGTATTTATTTGGGATCAATTCTCCTTGTAGCCTTACAGTTTTTCCTCCTCCGAGGTAATAGGGTGGCTCTCCATGGGTCCCCTTGTTGCCATGGTGATGCGCCCCATCTTCCTGTTGGTGCTTCTCTACTTCAGCAAGTCCCTTCCTGTTATTGTCCTGGGAAATATGCCTGGAGCTCCTTCAGAGCTAAGAAATGGTACCCATCATTCCTGTCATCTCATCACTATTGCGGGGTTTGTGAGTGAGCTTGGAGTCTGAGTTGCGCAGCTGCCCTAAGGGAACTGTGAAGAATAAGCCCCGAGGCAGCAGCAGGAGTGCAGAAGAGGCTTCCACCTCTCCCTCATCCCAAACTTGGGCTGCTGGGATGCAGAGGAGACCCCAAGCAGCTGTGCCTTGTTTGGACATTAGTGTAAGGACCCAACCACTCAGCCTTTATTTGTTTCAAAACAGAACTTTGAGCATCCTAGTAGCTCAGAATATTTTTAAAGATAACCCACTTGACTAAAATTGCCCTGTGTTCGCTTTATTGTGTTTCTCCTCCCACAGGAGTAAGATGGAGAAGAGTTTTTTGGAGCTACTTGAATTTAATATTCATGTGTCTGCCAGTGTTTATACGAAATATTACTTTGACCTGCGTGCCTTGGCATACGACCATGACCTGTGTTTTCTATTTAGTTTTCTTCGCAAAGATAAAGCCGAGAGATTGAAGGTAAGGCTGTGAAGTCACTTAGTGGAGTTTCCCATTGGCCACAAAAGCCAACATCTGTGACAAAATCATATTAAGTAGTGATTAGGAAAATGAAAGCCTTAAAATTAACAGACCAAAGTGCTTATTTTTTTGGCATCATATTTCAAGGCTTTTACACATTATACAAGAATCATCATCATCATTATTATTATTATTATTATTATTATTATTATTCTTTTAGGAGAAGGAGTTTCGCTCTTGTTTCCCAGGCTGGAGTGCAATGGTGCGATCTCAGCTCATTGCAACCTCTGAATCCTGGGTCCAAGGGATTCCCCTACTTTGCCTCCTGAGTAGCTGGGATTATGTGCAGGCACCATGATGCCCGGACATTTTGTATTCTCATTAAAGACAGGATTTCTCCATGTTGGTCAGGCAGGTCTCGATCCCTGACCTCAGCTGATCTGTCCACCTTGGCCTCCCAAAGTGCTGGGATTACAGGGATGAGCCCCTGCACCAGGCCATGGATCTGTATTTTTAAACGTTATTGATATTCTCACTGCTTTGACCATAATTCAGAATAATTTTTGTTAAATTTAATCTGTTCTTAATGAGTTTCTTTTTATTTTCTACCTGCATTTTTCTTTTTATTTTAATCTGTTCTTAATGAGTTTCTTTTTATTTCATGAATAAATGCAGTTGTATTCCTAATTATATCTAAATAGACAATGCACTTACTGCTCTTGGCTGTCTTTTACTTCAGCAATTTGCAATGTCGTGTCCTTGTCTATTCTGTATATCTCGGTGCAGTCCCAGAAGTTTATCAGACAAAGCAGTAGTGGCTGAGAGACTGGTGCTTAAACTGTATAAGGTGCCAGTGTTTCAAGTACTAGGTGTAGGAACGACATGAGCTTTCAGTGAAAATGGCTTCATGGGACAATGTAAGATTTATGGTTTATGACTCTTGGTGAGTACACAGGGAAATTCCAACTGAGACAGACACATTTAAAACTGGCATTGTCTCTGGTGTCTCGGTGGTACTTTGGAATAATACATTTCTCTACCACAATGTGCAAGTAAAGTAGCACCTTGTGGTGCTTCAATCATTAGACTTCTTGGGTGTTCTCAAGCAGCCCAGCACGCACCTGCCCCATTAAAATCTGCTTGGAGTGTGTAGTAACTACTAAGGATTCGGTAGAATTTGAATCACTGAGTAAGTTGATTGTTTGGCACAAGTATATGTTGATTATGCTGAAGGAACAAGTGCACAGGTAACAGATAATATTGTTACAAGCTTGTCACAATACTCTGAAAATCTTTTGGAGCCCTATTTTATTTTTTATGTGACAGTATCACCAAGCAATGAGCCCAACTTTCAACCTATAAAGTAAGTTTGTCTTGCCTCTGGCAATCTTTTCATAGCTCTTAAAGGAGACTACCTTAGTGAATGGGCAGGGAGTTGCATCCTTAGAACCTGGCACTGTAAAACTCAGCCAAAGCAGCTACAAGGGAACCCTCCAAAGGAATCTGTATGTGTGGTTTCTCATCAATGATGCCTTTTTAAAAATGTTGGAGCCTTTTTAAAAATTGTACCCATTTTCTCTTTAATTGACTTTCCTAGGCTATGTCACCACCATGTGAATACAAAGACTTGCACAAAGATGTCGCCACTATGAGAAGGGCCGCCAGCATGGATTTCATCGCTATTCGGCATACTAATGCCATCTTACCTTAAAGACAGAAATTAGCATTATAAGATCCTGGACTCGTCAACTGTAAAGACTACAAAATATCACTTCTATTGCTGAAAAAGTCCAGGAAAATTAGGATCTTCTTTTTTTATGTTTTTTTTTTTAATTTTTTTTGTTGTCGTTGTTGCTATTGTTGATTTTGTTGTTGTTGATTAGGATTTTCATAGAGCACAGATTTCTTCAGATAACCATACTGTGAAGCTGGGTGATGGTGGCATGAAGAGTGGGTGCCAGGTGCTACCTGAACTTCTTGTTCCACTGAGTCCAGATGGCATTCCTAGGGCACTACCTTCTTGAACAACTCTTGGGGAAGACTACTGTCACATGGACACACCACATCCCAGTGCAGAGTCAACAGTCACCCACAGTCCCAAGCAGGTGACAATCTGAACTGAGCTGGAATTCAAAAAACTATAGAATTGGCCCCAGATTTGTGAGAGTGCCTGGGTTTGGATCTCTGTCCACAGAGGCACTGAATGCACGATGGCCCGAAACAACAATTGTGGGAAGATAAAATGCATGGGGACAAGGCTGTCATTACTCCAAGTTCCATGGGGGCTCAGGCCTGTTCATCTCGTCTTTGAAAGGAATCTGTACATGTGAAATGAGGCTCCCACCTCATGGTAATAAAGGGAGAGATGAAATCAGCTCATCTTCCCCCAGGCCCATACTGGTCATACCAAAACACAGAGTCTTGCTGTGTTGCCAGGCTGGAGCACAGTGGCGAGATCTCCAGTCCCTGCAACCTCTACCTCCCGGGTTCAAATGACTCTCCTGCCTCAGCCTCCCAAGTGGCTTGGACTACTGGCATGAACCACCAACCCAGCTAATGTATATATTCTTAGTAGAGACAGGGTTTCATCATGGTGGCCAGGACAGTTTTGATCCCTTGACCTCGTGATCTGCCTGCCTCAGCCTCCCAAACTGCTGGGATTACAGGTGGGAGTCACCGTGCCCAGCCTCTTGCATTTACGTTCACAATAAAGTGGTTTGGAATATCCCACTGTTGATTTGTGATTTCCTCCTCCAAACATAGTCTGTGGCTCTGTATACATAACTGAATATTTTCATGTATCGATATTTTGTGTCTGAAGATGAAATATTAAATGAAACATGTTAAAATGTTTCATGCAAAGCCTTCGGTGCTTGTAGCGTCTACTCTTTGGTGAATACACAAATTCATCTATTTTAAATATTAACGTTTGTATTAGATGTGATAATGATATTTTTTTCTCAGCTTCACTTGTTAGATAGTTACGTATGTTCTTTCATAATTAATGATATTGTATCTGATATTTGATGTAAAAAACTCCTAGAATATTTGGAATTGATACTTGAAATTAAACAGCAAAATGAGAACTGCTGAAACCTACTGATAATGTACTTATGATGGGTTTATTATCTATGATCTCTTTCATTGTTAATTTTTAAAGTTTCCGTGGAAAACTGTACTAAGAACTTAAAATTGTCTATAAAACGCTTCGTGCACTGCGCTTTAGCTTCAATGAATAATGAATAAAGGAAAATGGATTTTCCTTCAGGAATTCTGCTGGACTCTTCCTTTCTTTTCCCTTTAACCTGGGGGCAGCGTCTTCAGGTCACCATGGGGTGAGGTGACCATGAATGGCGTCCCTAGAACTGCCGCTGGGAGGAGTGTGTATGTGGAGATGGGTTTCGTGGTCACGTTTCTTCCTCGGGTCTTTCTGGTTGTGATGGTGGCTTTGAGGATGGTTTCTGAGGATCCTCTCCAGGGGATTCCTCCACCTTTGGTGTCTCCCTTGGGGGAAGGCCCAAGAATATCTGGAGAGGGATTCCTAGGGTCACCCCTGTGTGACAGAGGTGCCTTGTGCGGGTCCAGAAAGCCGCGTTTTTGGGGTGGTGGAGCCTCATCTCCCATGTAGGGTGGGCGGGATGTCTGAGGGAGTGCTGGAGGAAAGCCCTGTGTGTCGGGGTCGCTGTGCAGTCTCAGTACAGCCCTAGACCTGGGGAAGTCATGATGGAGACTCAGAGGTGCTTGGGGCAGGGAAAGGGGTAGCCGAGGCAGTCACCAAGGTGTGACAGCATCGCTGATGCCAGGAGGCAGTTTGGGGAGGGGTCTTTGGAGGGGAATAATTGTGGAGTCTCCACAGGCGGGGAAAGTGTGAGGGTGCTCCAAGGCTGGAGGTCAATGCGGGGGTGGGTGGAAATAACGTAGGGAAGCTCTCAGGAGAGTAATGGGCCCCACAAGCGTTGGGGTGGAAGGAAGGGGCCTAAACAGGTCCTGTCTTGCAGGGCCCTTCTGCAGGGTGTCTGAGAGATGGATCTCTGGGGCTCCTGAAGTCACCGATACCCTGGGTGGGGTGTTTTCCAGGGTCAGACCTTTCCAGGTCCTGGAGCAAGGAAATGAAACTGGCTTCTTCCTCCCCACCGCCTGGTTGCTGCTTGGCAAACAACCTTCGGGGAGTGCCAAGGCTCCTGGCATTCCCTGACAGGCCACAGAAGCGGCTCAGGGCTGGGCCCAGATCAAGGGGTCCTCTTAGATATTTATATTTGATGTTGAAAGTGACACGGGAATACAGGCTTCATCTGCACTTTTGTTTCTAGTCTCAAACTCCATTTTGCTGTGTGATCTTCAGCAACATTTCCCTCTTTGGGCCTCATATTTCCTATATATTTTGTGGGAAATCTGGAGTTTGGAACATGAGTTTCCTGTATCAGGACTCAGTATAACATCTATAAATGGCTGGTAGGACATGAACCAGACTTTATTTATTTATTTATTTATTTATTCATTTATTTATTTATTTAGAGATGAAGTTTAGCTCTTGTTCCGTTGCCCAGGCTGGAGTGCAGTGGCAGGATCTCAGCTCACTGCAACCTCCATCTGCCGGGTTCAATAGATTCTCCTGCCTCAGCCTCCCAAGTAGCTGAGATTACAAGCACATGCCACCACCCTCCAGTTATTTTTTATCTTTATTTTTATTTTTTGTATTTTTAGTAGACACGGGTTTCACCATGTTGGCCAGGCTGGTCTCAAACTCCTGACCTCAGGTGATCCACCCACCTCAGACTCCCAAAGTGCTGGGATTACAGACATGAGCCACCACTGCCAACGAGGGCATGAACCAGATCCATGACACTCAAAATGTGCTCCACTAACCAGCACTCACCTCACCTGGGAGCTTATTAAAAATACAGAAGAATCAAGTGAGGTGGCTCACCCTTGTAATCCCAGCACTTTGGGAGGCCAAGGTGGCCGAATCACTTGCGGTCAGGAGTTCAACACCAGCCTAGCCAACATGGAGAAATCCCATCTCTACTAAAAATATAAAAAAATCTTAGCCAGGTATGATGGCCGTCGCCTGTAATCCCAGCTACTGAAGAGGCTGAGGCAGCAGAATCTCTTGAACTCGGGAGGGAGCACAGAGTGAGACTCCACCTCAAATAAATAAATATTTTTAAAAATTAAAAATAGCAAAAAAATAAGAAAAATAAATAAAAAATAGCTTTCTTGTCGTGGCCTGCACACTGTGGGCTCGTGGGTCTCTGAGACCTGAACATTGAGTGTTTTCAAACCCCAGGGGCTTCCTCTGGCAGCTCTGCAGCTGTCACCATGCCACAGAATGAATATACTGAATTAAACTCGGAACGCTATGGATACCATTTGGATGACAATGAGAAAAACAGAAAGAAGGAAAGTCCTGAGGCTCATCAACGTTCAAAGAAGGCAAAGAAAATGATTGGTCTGAAAGCTAAGCTTTACCATAAACAGTGCCGTGCTGAGAAAATACAAATGAAAAAGACTATCAAGATGCATGAAAAGAGAAACACCAAACAGAAGAATGATGAAAAGACTCCACAGGGAGCAGTATCTGCCTATCTGCTGGACAGAGCGGGGCAACCTCAAGCTAAAGCACTTTCCAGTATGATTAAACAGAAACGAAAAGAGAAGGAGGGAAAATGGGAAGTCCCTCTGCCTAAAGTATGTGCCCAGGGAGAAACAGAATCATTGAAAGTTATTCGAGGGCCAGGCATGGTGGCTCAGGCCTGTAATCCCAGCACTTTGGGAGGCCAAGTGGGTGGTTCACAAGTTCAGGAGTTCAAGACCAGACTGGCCAACATGGTGAAACCCCATCTCTCCTAAAAATACAAAAATTAGCTGGGTGTGGTGGCAGGCGCCTGTAATCCCAACTACTTGGAAGGCTAGGCAGAGAAGTGCTTCAACGCGGGAAGCGGAGGTCGCAGTGAGCCAAGATGGTGCCACTGCACTTCAGACTGGGTGACAGAGCAAGACTCTGTCTCAAAAAAAATTAAAATTAAGGAAAGAAACAGTGGGATTATCCTGGGAGTACAATGGAAAAAACCCTAATACCACAGCTATACAGCAGACCTAAAAGCAATCAGTCTTCATTAGACGTCAAAGAACTCTATGAAAACTATTTTAAAGACGAATGTAGATACCATAAACTATATGGTTAAAAACTTAAAAGTACAAGCTCTGAGGTAAAGCAATTCATTTTTTTAATCAAAAGGCAAAAAGAACCCACAAAAATCAACTATATAAAAGCCATGTTCCATAAAGGAACGTATAGCACTTTTACACAATTAGCATGTAAGAAATGATGCATGATGCTTGCTTTTCTTTTTATAATTTTTGTATTTTTAGTATAGATAAGCTTTAACCATGTTGGCCGGGTTGGTCCTGAACTCCTGACCTCAAGTGATCCACCTGCCTCAGCCTCACAAAGTGCTAGGATTACAGGTGTGAGTCACCGCACCTGGCTGGCAAATAAAAAACAAGCTTTCTGAGTAACACAAGCAAACCTCCCACAGTTAATTCAGAGTTGAGGACCACTTACACTGCCGAATTCACGCTCAATCACTTTAGATTCATGAAAGGTACAGGTGATAATCATGTCTCCTTTGTTTTTTCCTTAACTAAAATCGAACCTGTCATTTATGAACTTCTTTTCTTATCAGCCTTTGCTATTAACTTATATTAAAGAATAATCTGGGCTACGCACAGTGCCTCACACTTGTAATCCCAGCACTTTGGAAGACCGAACAGGGGTGGATCACGAGGTTGGGAGATTGCGACCAGCCTGATCAACATGATGAAACTCCGTTTCTACTAAAAATACAAAAAATGAGCAGGGCATGGTGGCGCGTGCCTGTAATCCCAGCTACTCAGGAGGCTGGGGCAGGAGAATTGCTTGAACCCGGGAGGCCGAGGTTGCAGTGAGCCAAGGTCACGCCACTGCACTCCAGCCTGGGCGACAGAGTGAGACTCCGTCTTTAAAAAAAAAAAAAAAAAAAAAAAAAAGAACAATTCGAAAACTAAGTTGAGGTTTAATTTCTTTCCCTTTTTTCTTCTTTCCTTCTCGCAATAAAAAATCGGGAGGTTGTTATTTGACTATACTTACCAAAACCTTATAGTCACTGAAAATTATAAGTTAAAATACTAATAATCAATTATAATTTCCTATTGTCTCAACTATTTTTTCTTACCTTTACAGGAACTCTACATTTTAAATATTATTAAATTTTAAATTATACGTTTTATGAACTAGTATCTCATTTAGAAATTCACTTTCGCTTCTATAGTTTTTATTATTAAAAATTTATTTTTCAAATTTTTTATTTTTCTAAATTTTTAGTAGAGATGGGGTTTCACCATGTTGGCCAGGCTGGCCCTGAACTCCTGACCTCAAGTGATCCACCTGCCTCAGCCTGTCAAAGTGCTGGGATTACAGGCATGAGTCACCACGCCTGGTGACTGGCGAGGTCACTGCTCACTGCAGCCTCCGCTTCCCAGGCTCAAGCAGTCTTCCCACCTCAGCATCCCAAGCAGACGGGACAACAGGCACGCACCACTGAGGCAGCAAAACAGGATCTGGAGGCGGGGAACATAAAGTCGATCTCACACTTGGGCTGTAACAGGAAATATCCTCTCCACAGAGAACAGGCCAAGTAAATGGCTCTGTAACCTTACCGTTTCTCTGAAAACGTGGGCGATGTCTCCACTTGCCCGGGGTGCGTTCCAAGGGAGTTCTGCCATATTCTGCGAGCAACTGGGGTCCGATCTAAACTTTTCATGGGAAAAGTACTGCGGTCGTGGGATGAAGTTACGTAGGAGTAAGGGGGAAAACCACCTCGCCGAAGTGACCGGTGAAACTGTCCTACAGCCCCTGGTCCGTGCGGCTCGGGCCGGGAATCTGCTGCGCAGGTGGCGGCTCCTGGTGCTGCAGCGGGGTCGGGGCGGCGGCCGAGGGGGCGGAGGCGGAGGCCAAGGTGATGCGCAGCCGCTGGAAGCCACTGGAAGCCGCTGGGCGGGCGGCAGGGCACCTCCAGGCCGGCCGCCAGCTTGGCCTCCTTGGAGCCTGTCCGGCGCTCGCGATGCACGAGCAGCTGCGGCTGGCCGCGGCGGAAGTGCCGGTTGCGGAAGTGGTGGAGGGGCCGGTCCCGCCGTCCCGCCTCCCCCCCGGCCCCGACCCCGACCCGGCCTCGGCCCACCCTGCACCACCTTGTGGAAGCCGGAGACGTTGAGCTGGCGGACGAAGCTGGTGAAGTTGCTGGTTTTGAAGAGCCCGGGCTCGGCCCCGGCCCCGCGGCCCCGCCGCCGCCTCCCGGCCCGGGCGGGCTGAGCAGCTCCACCTCGAAGAGCGGCTGGTGGATGAGCAGCCCCTCGCCGCGGCCGTCCCAGCGGGTGGACCGTTACCACGGGCTGTTCACCAGACGCCACCGTTCGGCGGGGAAGTTGTTGGGCTTGATGGGGATGGAGAGCGGCGCCTCCTGCATCGCCCCGCCCGGCCCGGACCTCGCGCCCACCCACCCAGCCTACCTCTCCCTCCCCGTGCTCGATTCCCGCCCCCCGACCCCCGCCGCGACCTTCGCCTCGCCCTGTCGGCTCCTGCCTGCCCGGCCGCCGCGGACCCCATGAATGTCTTTTGACAAGTGTCCGTTCTTGTCTTTTGTCCATTTTTTAATGGAGTTGTTTGTTTTCTGATTAAAATTGTGTTAATTTCTTTATAGATTCTGGATGACACTTTTGTCAGGTGCATCGTTTGTAAAATTTTTCTCCCATTCTGCAGGTTGTCTGCTTACTCTGTTGACAGTTTCTCTTGCTGAGCATAATCTCTTTCGCTTCCTTAGGTCCCATGCGTCTATGTTTTCGTTGCAATAGCTTTTGGAGACTTAGTCTGGAAAAATTTGCTATGGTTTATGTCCAGAATGGTATGTCCTGGAGGGTTTTTGTTTAGGATTTTCATAGTTTTAGATTTTGTAATGTAGGTCCTTAATTCATCTTAAATTGATTTTTTCTATGATAAAAGGAAGTGGTCCAGTTTGAATCTTCTGCATATGGCTAGCCAGCATAGTTTGAAAAGTTGGGTAGTGTGTTGCCTCTAGCTGTATTCTTTTTGTTTAAGATATCTTTGTCTATTCGGACTGTTTTTCGGATTTACATAAGTTTTAAAATACTTTCTTTTCTCATTCTGTGACAAATGACTTGGTAGTTTGATATAATAGTATTGAATCTGTAAATTACTTTGGACAGTGAGGCCATTTTGACATTATTTCTTCCCATTCAGGAGCATAGAATGTTTTTCCATTGGTTTGTATCATCTCTGGTCTCTTTCTCTTTCATTCTTTCTTTCCTTCCTTCCTTCCTTCATTCAACTTTCCTTCCTTCCTCCCTCTCTCTTTCTTCCTTCTTTCCTTTCTTTTTTCTCTTTCTTTCCTTCTTTCTTTATTTCTTCTTTCCTTCTTTCCTTTCTTTCTTCTTTCCTTCTTTCTTTTCTTTTTCTTTCTTTCTGATGGAGTTTCACTCTTTTTCCCCAGGCTGCATGGAGTGCAATGGCATGATCTCAACTCACTGCAACGTTCACCTCCCAGGTTCAAGTGATTCTCCTGCCTCAGCCTCTCGCGTGGCTGGGATTACAGGTATGCACCACCACACCTGGCTAACTTTGTATTTTTAGTAGACATGGCGTTTCTCCAGGTTGGCCAGGCTGGTCTCGAACTCCTGACCTCAGGTGATCTGCCTGCCCCGGCCTCCCAGAGTGCTGGGATTACAGACAAGAGCTACGGTGCCCAGCCATCATCTCCGATTTCTTACGGCAGTGTTTTTTGATTCTCACTGTAGAGATCTTTCACCTCCATGGTTAGTTGTATTCCTAGGTATTTCGTTCTTCTTGTGGCCGTTACGAGTGGGGGTGCAGAATGGATTTGGCTCTCAGCTTGGACATTGTTGGTGTATAGAAATGCCACTGAGGAATACCATTTAAGAATTGCCACCTAGTTTTTGACAGTAGTTGAACTAATTTACACTCCCACCTGCAGGATATACATGTTCCTTTTTCTCCATAACCTTGGAGAGAAAAAAATGCCACTTTTTGTACAATGCTTTTGTATCCTGAGACTTGATAATCACCTGAAGTTATGTATCTGTTCTAGGAGCCTTTGGGCAGGGACTGAAGGGATTTCTAGGTATGGAATCATGTTGTTACATTGTTTGTGAAAAGAGATATTTCACTTCCTCTCTCCTGGTTGGATGGCTTTTCTTTCTTTCTCTTGCCTGCTTGCTCTGGCCAGGACTTCTGGTACTGTGTTGAACAGGATGACAGTCGACATCCTAGTCTTGTTCTGGTTCTCTGGGGAATGGTTCCAGCTTTTGCCCATTCACTATGATGGTGGCTGTGTGTTTGTTATAGATGGCTCTTACTATTTTGTGAGATGTTTCTTCAATCCCTAGTGTTTTGAGGATTTTTAACATGATAGATGCTGAATTTTATGGAAAGCCTTTCTGCATCCTTTGACATGACCATGTGGATTTTGGTTTTAGTTCTCTTTATGTGAAGAATCACATTTATTGATTTGCATATGCTGAACCAGCCTTACAGGAATAAAGCTTCCTTGTTCATGGTAGATTAACTTTTTGATGTGTTGCTGGATTTGGTTTCTCAGTATATCGTCGAGGTTTTTCTTTTCTGTTTTTGAGACAGAGTCTCAGTCTTGTCGTTTGACTGGAGTGCAGTGGCACAATCTCTGCTCACTGCAACCTCCGCCTCCCAGGGTCAAGTAATTCTCCTGCCTCAGCCTCCCAAGTAGCTGGGACTACAGGTGTGCGCCACCACACCCAGCTAATTTTCTGGTGTTTTAGTAGAGATGGGGTTTCACCATGTTGGCCAGGATGGTCTTGATCTTCTGACCTCGTGATCCACCTGCGTTGGCCTACCAAAGTGCTGGGATGACAGCTGTGAGCCAACCCGTCTGGCCTTTGTTGAGATTTTGTCATCTATGTTCATTAAGATAATGGCCCGAGATCTTCTTTCTTCATTGTATCTTTGCCAGGTTTCGGTATCAGGATCATGCTGGCCTTGTAGAGGGAGTTAGGGAAGAGTTTCTTCTCACTGTTTGAACAGTTCCAGCAGAAATGGTATCAACTCTTTTTTATACATCTGGTAAAATTCAGATGTGAACCCATTTAGCCCTGGGATTTATTTTGGTTGATAAACTGCTACTGCCTTGATTGCAGAGCTCATTATTGGTCTTTTTTGGGATTCAATCTGTTTTTCATTGTGTCTTGGTAGGGTGCATATGTCCTAGGAATTTATCAAATTTTTCTCGATTTTATGTGCATACAGGTGTTCATAATATACTCTGATGTTGTTTGTATTTCTTTGGGGTTAGTGGCGATATCCCTTTTATTGTTTTTAATTGTATTTATTTGGATCCTCTCTCTTTTCTTTATTAGGCTAGCTAGTGGTCTATTTTATTAATTGTTTGAAAAACAAGCTCCTGAATTCCTTGATATTTTGAATGGTTTGTAACATCTCAATTTCAAAAGGAGACTGAAAAGTTAGGGCAATTATAATCAAAAAGAACAAAAGTGGGGCATCACGTTACCCGACTTCAGATTATACTACGGTAACCAAAACAGCATGGTACTGGTACAAAAACAGACACATAGGCCAATAGAAAAGAATTCAGAGCCCAGAAGTCAGGCTGCATACCTACAAACATCTGATCTTTGACAAAACTGATGAAACAAGCAATGGAGAAATGATTTTCTATTGAATAGAGAGTGCTGGGATAAGTGGCTAGCCATATGCAGAAGATTGAAAGTGGACCCCTTCCTTACAGCATTTACAAAAATTAACTCAAGAGGGAATAAAGACTTAAATGTAAAACTCAAAACTGTAAAAATCCTGGAATACAATGTAGGCGATACCATTCTCAACATAGACAGAGACAACGATTTTATGATGCAGATACCAAAAGCAAAAATTGACAAATGGGATCTAATTAAACTAAAAGCCTCGGTACAGCAAAAGAAACTATTAACAGAATAAACAGACAGCCTACAGAATGAGAGAAAATCTTTTGCAAACCACAGCTGACAAAAGTCTAATGTTCAGCATCTCTAAGAAACTTAAACAAATTTATAAGAAAAAACAAACATTATAAAGTGAAAAGAGGTCATGAACAATTTTTCAAGAGAAGACATACTTGTGGCGAACAAGCATAGGAGAAAAAGCCCAATGTCAGTGATCATTAGAGAAATGCAAATCAAAATCACAATGAGATGCTATCTCACACCAGTTAGAATGCCTATTACTAAAAAGTCAAAAAATAACAGATGCTGCAATATTTTAGAGAAAAAGGAATACCTATGTCCTGTTGGTGGGAGGATAAATTAGTTCAACCATTGATGAAAACTGTGTGACAATTTCTCAAAGACCTAAAAGCAGAACTACCATTCAACTTAGGAATCGCATTGCTGGGTATATACCCCACGGAATAGAAATCATTCTGTGGTAAAGACACATGCACGTGTATATTCATTACAGCACTATTCACAATGGGAAAAGTGAAATCAATCTAAATGCCTCTCAATGGTAGACTGAATAAAGAATATTTGGTATGTATATATTATGGAATAGTATGCAGTTAGGAAAAAGAATAATACTATGTCCTTTGCAAAAACCTAGATGGAGCTCAAGGTCTTTATCCTTAGCAAACTAACACCGAAACAGAAAACCAAACACCACATGTTCTCAATTATAAGTGGGAGCTAAATGATATGAAGACATATAGAAGAAAAACACACTCTAGTCCTTACTGGAGGGTAGAGACTGGAAGGAGGGAGAGGATCGGGAAAAACACCTACTGGCTACTAGGCTAGAAACTGTAGAAAATTAAGGTTGAGCTCTAAAACTGTTTTCCATGGTGTCGAGATGTAACTTTCCCATGTCATACTATGTGCTGTTTCCCATGTTTTCATACGGTGATGGATGGGGGTGTTGCAAGCATTGGGAAAAGAAAACTGAGATGTCTTAATGTTTCTGTGTTTCAGCAGTTGAATGTTTTTATTATTGATCTGTGTTTTTCTTTGTGTGCTTATTTGGTTAGTATTTCATATCACGTAGTGCTCTGTCTTCTCCAAAAAAGATGTGTATTTATCTTAGGAAAGAAATGTAAAGTGTGGTAAATACGATGGGTCATGAAGGTGCAGTGACACTGACTCCATCCTACCTTCAGGGATAAGCCAACCCTGAATGTGAAAAGAGACGCTATCTTTATAGCATAGTACCACACAGGGCTAGAGCTTCCCAGAACCAGCTGGGGATTGTTACCTAGACCCAATGTTGTTTATTGTTAAATCTTGTGGCTTGAGACATCTTCTAATTGAATTCGATATTTTAGTCTAGGTTACTATCTTTGACATACATCATTGAATAAAATGCAGGATATGTATTTTAATTTTTTTCATTTACCACTTCATTTCAAGTTATTCTACCAAGCTCATGAAATATTTCGCTAATTGTCATAAAAGTGAGGTTATGGCACATGCATTCTAAGATTTAATACATTGTTTCTATGGGAGGTTGAAATACAGTATACTGAATCTTAAATATTATAGAACTTTTAAAGAATTTGGCTTAGTTGCAGAAGGCTGTGGTATATTTAAGAATGTTATGTATTCTACATTACTCCTTAGGAAACAGATTTTCAGACCTGGTGTGCTGGCTCACGCCCATAATCCCAACACTTTGGGAGGCTGAGGCAGGAAGATTGCTTGAGGCCAGGAGTTTGAGACCAGCTCAGGCAACAGGGCGAGACCTGGGTTCTATGAAAAAATAATCAAATAGGGAACATGCTTTTGAGATAATAGAAACATTTGATTCTCTTACATACCACACTGAGACTAATTGAAGATAAAAAAAAAAAACTGATTCTGGAGATAACACAGACAAGTCAGAACACATTGATTTCTGATGTGACAGTCAGTGTTCGATGAAACTGTTTATAGAAAGTAAAGCCAAAGTGCCTTATTTTACGGGGATACCTTTTAATAACCCAACTGTTAGACGAATAAAGCTTTTTTAAAAACTCAAAGCAAATGTTACTAATCATTTGGAGTCTGGACTTCCCAGTTCACAGGGTTACTTCTAATATGTAGAGCACATGCAGCCTTCTGATCAATCGAGAGTGAGGGGACTGCCCCTGCCAGAGTTCAATTCAGCCCGAGGACCCCATGGCAGCCCAAGGTCTTGGTTCATGCTGTGGAAACAATACGGAATTTATTCACTCAGTAAACATTCACTAGGGTTACAGTCATTTTAATATAATTCATCGTAAGGTGATGATCTCTAGGAACGTCATCACAGTGGAGCAACCTGAAAGCTCCCAGCAGCCAGCAATGAATGAAAGGTAGGGGCGGGGCTGCCAACAGGGTGGGGCCTGGTGAGCCACGTGCCTGGGCTCCCACATCACAATGTGGGTAGGGCGCCTCGTGGAGGAGACTGTGCCTGATTGGTTCCTGGGCACCAGGTTGGTAGGGCAACCTCCTTCAGTTGGTAGAAAACACTGGAAGGAGGAACTCCCTCTGCGCTGTCTTCTCCGAAATCTCCGCTCTCAGGCTTGTTGTATCTACACCCATTTTAAATCAAGCAGGTTCCCTTCAGACCAGTCATCTCAGGGGAGGCAGCTGAGGCGGGTAGTGAGCTGTCAGTGGGGTGCGGCCCCCTAGCCAGGGGCTGGCCCTGCCAGCGTGCCTGTGTTTCAAAGAGGTGAAGTGCTGAACTGTGTGGACCGGGAGGCAAGGGAAGGTCCAAGTTGCTGGAGCGCACCCAAGGTGCCCCATGGGGAACACGCTGAGTTGTTGTTTGTGCCCCAGAGGCAGACGCAGGCGAGGTCTGCGTAGGTGGCCTGAGGATCTGTCCTTCAGCTCTGACATCAATGGGGCGGTGGCAAGCAAGGGTCCAGGCCAACACAGAAGGAACAAGTCCAACACCGGTGCCAGACCCATTTGGTGCCCGTGCTGGCTGTGTGGGGCGGTGTCCGGCAGCTATGACCTCGACGAGGCAGTGTCGAGCACAAGTGCAGACCAAGGCAGAGAGGAGCAGAGGCCGAGCAGAGAGATCACGGTGCTCCCCAATGCCAGACCCAAGCAGAGCCAGCACAGGGTGCACTGGGCAGAACCGATCTGCAGCCATAACATCAATGAGAGGGAGGTGGTGAAAGCGCCAGACCATACTGCTGTGGAGCCTGCCCTGCGGGATTTGGGAGCCGGCGACGGCCATGACCTGCAGCACATCAGCGACCAGGAGATGCCCAAAGGTAAGGCAATGAATGATGCTGTTTGCCCTCAGGCACGCCTCTGGCTGACACTCATACCAGTTCTCATTCCTCCCCTCAACCCACCCGAGGTATCCATGGCCTCGGGCTCCTCGGTCCTGGCCCTAGCCAGCTTTCCCAGGCCCATGCACCAGGCAGGAGGACTGGCCCTGCCTCGTGCCTGCCCCCACCCTTCATGCTTTTTCCCTGCTGCGTCTGGTGGTTTCTTTCTTCCTCCCTAACCCAATGCCCAGTTGTGGCCCCTTTCTCAGCCCCAGGCTGGATGAAAGCTAAGTTTTCCAAATAGAAAACGCATGCTACAGATTTCATTGCTGTAGAGGAAGTGTCTTATAGCTCTTCTGTTTACTTTGGTTGGTCTCTTAATTTATTTAAACGTTAGAATAATTAAGCTTCCTGATGAATGTGACTTTGTAGCTGAAAGATATCGTTCTCTCAGAATATTAAAAAAAATGGTGAAAGAATGAACAAAGATAGTATATGAATGAATTCTGCCTTTATACACAAAGCATGAAAGGACTTTTGAAAGTCCTTGTTTGGTGGCGTAAAGTAAGCCTCTGAGTGCTTTCACACACCAGGTAGAAGATGGGTAGTGTTTGATGACAGCCCAAAATAGACTCTTCATTTCATTTTTGAGGATTGATAACACATTTACAGCTATGTCTCATTTGACCCTGTCTCCACAAAAAAATGGTTAAAAAATAGCCAGGTATGGTGGCTTACACCCACAGTCCCAGCTGCAAGAGAATCTCTGGAGCCCGGGAGTTTGAGCCTTCAGTGAGTTATGCTGGCTCCATCTCACCATTGCACCACTCCAGCCTGGGCAACTGAGTAAGACTTTGTCTGTTTAAAAAAATTCTTTTTGCCCAAGACAGCTCTTTGTTTTAAGACATTTGAAATATTGAGCTGGTGTCTGACCACAGTAATTGACCACAGCATCTCTTCCTGCTTGAGACTTTCCCTGAAATGTGCTGGTAATTGCAGTCTAGAGGAAGGTGGTTATATTTGATAAGTAGAGGGAGGAGGGCATATATGTGATTCATCTGAAAGTTGCATCCGTTTATTTAGGTGCAAGTTTGAAAAAGAAGTTCCAGTCCCAGCCCGGTTTTACTCCACATGCATGGAGAGATTCTGTGATTTTTGTATTCTCCAGTAGAATTGGGAGATTGGTGCCTTTATTTTCTTGACATTTATTACTAAAAGCTTTTCTCAAGACTGTAAAAGTGATTAAAATGGCTATGTCGCTTTAAAAAGAATCTTTTGTACTCACCTCACTTATGACAGTGTTTCCTCTTCTTCCTCTAAAGGTCTTGCTTCTGACCGTCCAAGGGCAAGCACACTCTTCCTGAGAAAGTATCAAATGAGTGGTAAGACAATATTATTTCTGCTTTCAAAGAAAACCTAAACATTTTCTGTCTTGTATATAACAGAGAGTATTTAGAGAAACTCAGATATTAGTTAAAAATGTTCAACTTTTCATAGATTTACTTGTCTTATTTTCACATGTGATATAATTTCCTTTAGTTGTCACTGTTTTTGGAAACATACAGACTTTGTGTTTACACATTTGGTGACATTTTCACCAACACAATTAATTGGCCACATGATTTAGTGTAGTAGTCACGGATTTATGCCTTTTTCTTCATACGTCTTTGACATTTTTCCCTTGCTCTAAAGAGTATGTTTTAATAATGACTGATAGGATTTAGGCCACAGCTTGGATTTCACTGCAGCAAATCAAAAGAATCCATTGTTCTAGATTGGATCTGTGATTCTGGCCTCCTTTTTCACAGTGCTCTAACCACAGTCACATCCAAGCGGAAGCTACAACTTTTTCATTGCAATGTAATAGAAACGTAACATGCCCTGTGCTGTTTTCCATATTAGCCTTAGTGTGTGAAACTAGTGTAAAGTTTCCATATCCTGCCTGTTTTAGGATGAGAATTAGAACTGTAGGAGTTTTCTGTACTGTTGCTTATGTTTCATAATGTTCTGTTATCTTACTCTATTTTCAAAAAGCCATACCCCGTGTTTTTCAGTTAATTTTAACGACAAGAATACAAGAACTGTGGGTTCTAGAATAACATCAGAACTAATGCAGCACAAGAAAAAGGGGTCGTTCACCTACATTTTCATAGTTTGCGAGGACTTTGTCTGACTTGAGCTAGTAATTTCTGGTTAGGATTCTTAAATTTCTCAGTTTCTTCCAAGAGCCATGGGCTTCTCACACATAGAATGTACGGAAGTAGAAGAAAACCAATCCCCTGCCCCTGTCACTTCAGTGGTTAGAAATGTGTGTCAATGAGACCAATTCAACTTCAAAGGAGGAGGTATTGTAGGGAAGAAAGTGTGGCCCAAGTCCCTCTTTGGAGCTTTTATTCTTTGGACATTGGTAGAACAAAATGATTGTGTGTGCTGAGGATACCCTGTTCAGTTAGGTTGGCATACTCATTTTGACATTTAAGTTTAAGGTAGGCTACCTTTCAGTTGAGTAAAGACCCATTTATTTTATCAGTAGTGTATGACTAGATGACCGAGAAGTCATTTGGGATGCTGCCAGATATTCTAGCGCATCTCACGATTGACTCCTGGCCAGAAACTGGTTCTTAGAGCTGTCAGCTATTAGATCCTGATAATGAAAGTAAGCTATGTGTAAATAGAAAAGAAAACACTGCTGCATAGTGGTTCAGAAATACAATAGGTAAACGTTTTTATTAGCGAAATTTCTCATCTGTCCCAGATATTGGCATTTTTATGAAGGAATACTTGAGACGCGATAATTTATAAAGGAAAGAGGCTTTATGGGCTCACGGTTCTACAGGCTGTACAGGAGGTGTGGTGCTAGCATGTGCTTCTGGCAAGGGCCTCAAGAATCTAATGATCTTGGTGGAAGGTGAAGTCATCATTCACATGGTGAGAGAAGGAGCAAGAGAGAGTGGGAGGTGCTGCAGGCTTTTAAATCAGCAGATCAGGCCAGGTGCAGTGACTCACACTTGCAATCCCAGCACTTTGGGATGCTAAGATGGGCAGATCACTTGAGCCTGGAGTTTGAGACCACCTTGGGCCAACAGAGTGAGACCCTGTGTCTATGAAACATTTAAAAATTAGCCAGATGTGGTGGTGCATGCCTGCACCCCCAGCTACTCTGGAGGGGAAAGTGGGAGGATCACTTGAGCCCAGGAGGTCAAGGCTGTGGTCAACCATAATCACGCCACTGTACTCCAGCCTGAGCATCAGAGTGAGACCCCGTCTCAGAACAACAACAGTAACAACAACAAAACCCCGAAAAGATCCTCCATGAACTCAAAGCAGGACCTCACTAATCACCAAGGGGATGGAACTAATGCATTCATGAGGGATCTGCCCCCGTGATCCAAAGACTTCCCCACCTCAAACCCTGGGGATTACATTTCAGCGTGCGATGTTGAAATGTAATCACAGACATTCCCTAATTTGTTTTGCCTTTCCTTATCTACACAAGGATTCTTTCATTTGAACATAATAGAATATGTGTTAGGTCAAGAAGTAAAACTGTGTTTTCAAATTTTACACTCAGAGATTCATCATGCCAGATTATTTAAATGTTAAATTTTGTTTAAATTAAAATTTTTTAATTGATTTTTTATATAGCAATAATCAGATTTATCTTGTTTTATATAGTGATGATCGGATAATTAGCAACTACTTTTATTCTATGGTATTTTATTATACCAAAATTGATTAGTTATATTTTTACCTTTAGTTCAAGAAAAGAGGAGAAGCTTTCGCATATATTCTGTAAGTAAACTTTCGAAAAGTTAAGAAATTAATTGTTTAAATTAAAAGTCGATCTGTCATGATTCCTTAGAAATGTAACAGGGACCCAGTGCTGTTAGCATGATCCTTTATTGGTGAATTTTCTAACTCTTTTCTATTTTCCTAAGTGTCAGATTTATGCAGGAAAGTCTTTAACTTACTGTGCCCATTTTTAAGGCTGTCTGATTTTTAAGTTAAATTTAAATTGGTTGTGATATTGCCTGGGCAGTGCAAGCATGGCTGCTGGTTTTCTGGAAGCAGGGTTGGGAAGCAAGGTGGAGTTTCACTTTGTGTGTGCCATTTGCTCCCATTTCCCAGGATTCAGCCCTGGTGGGTCTGAGCTCAGAAACCTTCAGGTGTAATATATCCAGGGAATACACATCCACATTCCTTCTAAGATGAGAGGATAGGTGGACCTGCGGTTCTAACCACAGACTTACTATTGACCTTGCCGGCTCTGTTGTGTTTCACCCTACCTTCCCAGGTACCATGTGCTATGATTTTGGAGACTGTGTTGGGTTCTTCAAAATACACGGGATTGCTTGTTTCTGTTCAAGTCACTCCCTGTGGGCACCAGGGTTGTGCTTTTATGTCAGTTACCACTCCTCTATCTGCTTGCCACCTTGCAACATTGACTCAGAATCATCTGCTGTCAATCCTGTCTCCTGGTTCTGTGTATAATGTTTATTTTATGACTAACTCTCATGAGATTTCAAAAGGAAGAGAAAATAAATTTGTGGTCAATCCATCATATTTAACCCACATTTAGAACCTATATGTAAGTGTAAATCTAAGTTTAATGGAACATAATTATGACCTTAATTCAGACAATTTTCTAGTTATACCTATTATAAGCATATTACACTTTTCCACTCAGGCCTTGTGTAGTAACTCTATTCAAACTCCATACCTGCCATGTGGTCCCATTGTTGTGCAGCATAGATGGAGCCAATTTTGTTAGCACACAAAGTATTGGAAATTTTCAAGTGAGCTAAAAGTCATTAGTTATTTTAAAAACATCTAAAACATGTCTTATAAAAAGTGGGGAGAAAACCGTGATCTCCAGGGCCGGGTGTGGTGGCTCATGTCTGTAATCCCAGCACTTTGGGAGGCTGAGGCAGGTGGATCTCTCGAGGCCAGGAGTTCAAGACCACACTGGCCAACATTGTGAAACCTCATCTCTACTAAAAAATACAAAAACTAGCCAGGCGTGTTAGCACATGCCTGTAGTCCCAGCTACACAGGAGGCTGAGCCAGGAGACTTGCTTGAACTTGGAGGTGGAGGTCACAGTGAGTGATAGGAAATTTTAAATCAAAAAAACGGGGACAGATTTCACCTGAGGCTGTACCAACTAGTCTGTGTTTTGGTGCAGTATTCCTGTTATTTTTATTCTCATATATGGAATTTTCCTCAGAATTGACTTTTCTTATTTTAAAGTATTACGCTGCACTACCTCAACAGTAGTGACGTTAAGGGATACCTTCTTTCCCTTTGAATGAAACTATCGGAATCAGTCCATTTTTATTTTTTATGCCGTATTTGTTTTTGAGACAACAAAAGTATACACATATACACACATAACACTGTTAATGTAATCTATCACAGAATAGCTTAAGAAACATAAGAGTTCAGCTGGAGTTAAAACATTTCTATCTTAAAGGGTAATTTGGTCCTTCAAATAGTAATGTTGTTCAAAAACATCTTGGATTTTGGTTAAGAAAGAAGTGAATTTGCAGTGCAAAGCATCTGAAGCAGCAAAATGCTGTTGGACTCTATGGATACTTCGGATTATTGGCTACTGGCAATGTTTAAATGCAGCATAGGTTTATAAACAACCATGAGATCTTCTCTGTACCCTGCGTTTTTTTTCATACTGGCTGATTAGTAGTAGATCCTGCCCTGTTATGTATTTAATGAGTTTACGAGAGACCCTAATGGAAGAGTGTGATAACGTGATGCAAACAAGCATATTAAGAGGAGGAAGGAAAACTCATCTGAGTTAGTTTTTTTTTTTTTCCAGTTAAAATAATCAGTATTTTGTGGTTTTAAATAAAGCTGTTGTTCTTTTCAACTATTTGGTGATTGGCATTTGGCTACTGGGATTATTTTTAGGCAAGAGCACTTTCTCTCTCTTTCTCTCTTTCTCTCTCTCTCTCTCTCTCTCTCTCTCTCTCTCTGTCTCTTTCTCTCTCTCACACACTTTCCTGTTTTTTAATTTGAGATGGAGTCCTGATCTGTCACCCAGGATGGAGTGCAATGGCACAGTCTCAGCTCACTCCAACCTCCGCCTTCAGGATTCAAGCAATTCTCTGCCTTAGCCTCCTCAACAGCTGGGATTACAGCCACCCAACACCACACCTGCCTAATTTTTGTATTTTTAGTAGAGATGGGGTTTCCCCATCTTGTCCAGGCTGGTCTTGAACTTCTGACCGTGTATTCCACTCACCTCAGCCTCCCAAAGTCCTGGGATTACAGGAGTAAACCACCTCACTTGCCCAGCAGGAACATTTACTTAACATAATTGAGGCAGTTTCCGTATTGACTATCGCACTCTCAACAAATGAATAGATATTTTGAAAGTATTTTAGAGATAGTTGATTTTCCACAGGGCTCAAAAGGTTCACTGTCATATCTCTGATAGCACTGTGGATGAATTTTCACTCATTTGTATCTGTAGGAAGATTTACTTTCCAAATTTTCACTGACTTGAATATTGTTCAAGCTCTTATTGAACTCCTTAATTTCTCCGACATTCTGTGCTCAGCAGCTGCATGTAGGAGAGAAGGGGTTCTCCCTCTCCTGGAGAGGCTCACTTTCTCATGAGGGGGATGCCCTGCAGGCAATTGTATCATGCAACACACAGTGAATTAGACTGATGAGTACGCAAACCCAGAATTGTTTTGTGGTGTGGCTGCAGGCAAAGGGATCCCAGAAGGTGGATGAGGTCAAGCTTGCTGGGACAAGGGGGAAAGGAATAAATATTCCAGATAGAGCAGCACGAGTGAGGCAGGAATGTGCCATAATGTGCATCAAATAACTTAAAGAATGAAATCAATTAACTTCTGAAATGAATGCAGAGTATTCTCAGAAGTTCTCATTTGAGTAGTGTCATAGCAGTCTTATGTAAACATGAAGTGAAAGTTACATTCCAAAAGTTGTTTTCATCATCTGATTTGTGGATGTGAGAGAGTCTTAAAGCAGTACTTTTTCCATCCTCCCACAAGGAAACAGGCCCAGGGAGACCTATGGCCCCTCACTTGTTTGGTGACTGAGCAGCTCTGGCATGCACACTCTCTGACTCTAACACACTGGTTCCATCGCACTCTCTCTTGAATGCACACACTTAGGATTAGTAAGGGAGTAAATGTAGTATTAGGTCTTCATTTACTGCAATCAAGTGCTCTTGTGTCAATATTATTTAATGTATGATATTCTGTTGCAGTTAATGAATAACAGAAATAGAAAATCTCAGTGCTTTTTCCTGCATCAGAAAAAGAACATGAAATTCCATTATAAATGTTTCCCATTATTTATAAAGGGAATTTATAATAGTGGCTTGCCAGGTTTGATGATCAGTGTCATATCAAGGGCAGCATTTTATAACCCATTTTTCAAACATCATCTGTGACAATTAAGAGCCTCCAATGAGTTTCCCATACAGCTGCACATGATACCACACTCGGACAGGTCACGGGGTATGAAAAATACCTTAATGCTTTATTGTTTGACATTTTGACAAAGGCAAAAAACCCAAACTTGGGTAAGTCTATCCTTCTGTGATGTCTTTCTCTATCTTCCTTCTTCTTCAGATACCTCCATGGCATCTTGATAGAAAATACAGCTCGTGTTCCACCATATTCCTGGATAACAGCACAGTCAGCAAGCCTGATCTCAGCCAAATATTAGGATGGTGAGTACAACGAGGTTGCCAAGGGCTGAGTGACAGACCCCCGTATGCTAAAAGCATGCAGGCCATCCGCTGTTAGTTCAGCCATTTGGTTGCCCTTTTCAGCAGGCAGTTGAAGAAGCTGATGTCAATGATATATGGATTTTTCAGGACCTAAGGATGAATTTTTTTAATCTTAGACACTGTGTGGTAAAAGGGAAAGCCAGTTAGCAAATAAACCATCCCAGAATAAGCATGGCTATTTATCTGATGCATTTCTGTTATGACAGTATTGAACCTAATGGGCAGGAGAGGTGCTTTTTATTGGATGTTTCTAGGAAAAATTAGTAGTTCTTTATGGGCCATAGGCCTAGCACGATGGGCACTACTTTGGGAACTACTCTTGGAAGAAGGAACAGCTTGTCCTCCAGTGGCACCATAGTGTATCTGCATTTAAATTTTCCCATCATGCACCAGCACATCATAGGCCACAATCAGAGATGCCCTTTCACAACACCCTTGAAAGATGGGTTCAAGTTGGTTTAAAAAGCCAGCTCCAATGGAGATGTCCAAAAAATATTATTAACATGTCCTTCCATTATGAGTGTTGATTTTCAGAAAACAGTTTGACAAGTGGTACCTCAGAATGTTAATGTCCTTATCCCTAACTTGACTTTCCAGTCTATAAACACTACTAAGTTACAAGCTTAAATTTGTCTCTAATGTACTAGTTTTAAGCTAATTTGTTAGTAACTTCTACTTTAATCAAAAATGGCCATTAATATTCCTAATAATGTGACTTTCCTCTCTCATGTATAACAATAATTGAGATCCAATTCTGTTTCAGCAAGAACTGGACTCCATCTGTGTCTAAAGCCCTGAGTTTTGATCTGTATGGTGGCACCACTTAATGTTTGTATTCAGTCCTAAGTAAAATGCCACCCTTTTTTGGCTAGAGTCCCTGGCTTCTTCTGATTTCAAAAGATTCCAATGACTCAGTATGCAATTCAAAAGTAGTTTTTAAGCTTACCCTTGTTCAAACAAGTAAAAGTCCTGCTTTTTCTTCCAGTGTAGTCTAAATTTTACACTTTTTTTTTAAAGTTGAAATATATATTTTTTCTTTTTTAGAGAAGGGGTTTTGCCGTGTTGGCCAGGCTGGATTCAAACTCCTGGGCTCAAGCAATGCACCCAAGTCAGCCTCCCAAAATGCTGAGATTATAGGCATAAGCTACCGTGCCTGGACTAGAAGTCTATTTTTGAGGCATAGTAAGTTTTAATTTACTCTCCAGTTTTAGAAGGGATTATTTGGTATATTTGCTTTTGATGAAAGAAAGGTTTACTGAGCAAATTAATATAGAAAATTGGCTTTTAGGAAAGATTTTGAAAAATGTATTTCATGGTTAGTAGAGCATTGTTCTCAACGGAAGAAGTGAGCCGTATTAGAATCACTTACAGTGTTTCTTCAAAACATATGTCTGTAAACACGTGCATCTTCCCAGCTCCACCTTCCCTCCGGCTCTGGACACTCACAAGCCTTTTAGGAAAATAAGGAAGTATGTGAGACATCATTATATGGATAAAAGTATCCCAGGTGATTCTGATCTTCACCCTAATTCAGTCATTCCCAACCTTTGCTGCACATTGGAGTCACCTGGGGAACTTTACCGACAACCCTGATGCCTAAAGCATGCCCAACACCAATTAAATCAGAATGTCTCCAGCTGACATTGAGGTCCTGTTTAAAGCTCCCCAGGTGATCCAGTGTGCAGCAAATGTGGAGGCTGCTGCCTCCTTTGTGTGAAAAAGTGATGGTTTTAACATAAAAATTACATGTTTTCCCTGTCATTTGCTCTTCTTTCTACCCATAAAGCCTTTCATCTGTGCGAGTCATTTCTATCTATGTGTGCATATGCTTCAATTTATACCATACCGTAGTGTTTTCTGAAAACCTGCAGTTCACAGGAGCACTGTTCAGGGACCTTGGGTGAATCCGTTTTAAGCGTTGGTTCTCTTAACTGTAAAATGGGCCGTGCATGGAGTGTCACGTGAGGTTCGGTGGTTCTTCTCAGCATGTAACTACAAATTCTGTGATCTTACAATTTGGAGATGACACTGTTGGAAGCACTATAGAAATATCTCTCTTAGATGCTAATAATGTTCTAAGACCTACTTTTTACAACTCCAATTTGCCTTCTGAAATTATTCTCAGCCTCATTTTAAATGTTGAGGGTGAATGGAAGGACAGACCTTATCAAAGAAAAGCCTCTGTTTCCTGACACACAACATCTGTGGATGTCTTTGTAACACAGTAACATACATCTGAAGAGTTGTATTTGTTCATCCATATTTTCTTTAAACTAACGTGGAAGTACCTGTCATTAATATTGTGTGATGTGGTGTTACGCTGTGTGTTTAGTACTGCTTATTTTAGGAGAGCTACAAGTGTCATCGATTTTTGGATGCGTTATAATGTTTACTAATAAATTTTCTGCTAATCATGCATAGGCGATTTTAAATTACTTTATTTGGTATAAAGCACATTCATTCTGTGCTTTTAGGGAAATAATGACAAATGGGTGAGTAGGTGATGGTGAACTAAATCAGCTGAAATGCAGGGCCTAGCAACTTAAAAAGCAAAACACTACTGTCTGACCTAAATGTAAGCATATGAACACATAGATATAAGTAACTTGCACAGAATGAAAGGTTCTATGGGCAGAAGGGCTAATCTCAGGGAGAATATGTCATTATTTATACATAAGAACCATCTGCAGACACAAGTCTTCTATCAGCCTTTTGCCTAGCATTTTGGTTCTCCTGTTTTTGCTGTAAAGCCAGAGGACTAAAACAAAAGAAAAGTGCTCACAGGATATTGTTTTGAATACAGGATTTCAGGGCCACTGAGAGGGTTCCCTCCCCCACCTTTAGAAATATATCTTCAAACCTAACAAATTATGTAATCAGTTCTTACAACCTTTTTTTTCCTCCACAGTGTGACCATGGCAATATGTTACAACATAAAGCACAGGTGAGCTCTTTGAAACCTGTCTTGTTATTGCAGCTCATCACTTTGTGTCATACGAAACATGCTGTCAGGTCATAACTCAAGACATTATAAGCTGTAGAGTGCTTATTTTACAGTGCTACAGTAAATCACTTGTGGGTTTTTTGGTTCGTAAGACTCTTTTAAATTATTAAGGGTTCCAAAGTGTATTTGTTTATGTCTTTGTTTGCAATTTATTTGTAAAGAAGCAGTAAAAAGATGCCCTAGCCTCATGCAAATATATAGTAGGAAAGAGGCGTATTTTTAAAGCTATCAGGTTACTGTGGGTATTCTTTAACCCCATCAAAACTCCAGAAGTGCTAACTAATTAAAATAGTCATAGGAGGATTGTACATATCAATGAATTCGTTCACTAATAGTCACTGATCTTTCTTGTACAATAAATGGATCTGTCCCCTCACTGGCTTTTACAATATTATGCACTGAATACTTGTTTTCTTTATAGTGTCAAAAACTCACTTTCATTAGTATGACCACCATTATAAAAATGTCTTCAAATAGGGAGATGCCATCAAGTTCACAGTAGTAGGTATGAGTTTTCAAAGTCCAGATTTTTAGCTTGAAAGTTTTAGCTTTATTATAGACAAATATTTGTTATTTTCCTTGAAATGACAGACTCACTTGACTTAATTGTATGGATAACAGTCAGTTATACTTTCAGATACAAATGGTGTTCTGTGAAAAATTGGCTTGTTCAGCTCACAATTTAATCACAAGTGCTTTTCTTTAACTTGACCATACTTCAGTATGCAGAAGCGCTTTATGTGAACTTTCTACTTAGGATACTAAAAAGAGAGGCCAAGATTTAGTAACACCATTAATTTTTACTGTTTCATCAAGGACATTCTTCAGTGAAACATGCTCTTTAATAAAAACTGCAAGGGGCAGTGAAGAGTGGAACGAATACTGGTATAATTTGGTACCACTGCCCTTATTCATACTGAGAAAGCATCAGTTTTACTCACGTTTGCTTTTAAACAGTCATTACAAGTGTTGAACAGGGAGAAAGCAATCAATGTCTTTTAACTTTTAAAAAGTAATAAATTGGCCGGGCACGGTGGCTCAAGCCTGTAACCCCAGCACTTTCGGAGGCTGAGTCAGGTGGATCACGAGGTCGAGAGATCGAGACCATCCTGGTCAACATGGTGAAACCCCGTCTCTACTCAAAATACCAAAAAAAAAAAAAAAAAAAAAAAAAATTAGCCGGGCACGGTGGCGTGGGCCTCTAATCCAAGCTACTCAGGAAACTGAGGCAGGAGAATTGCCTGAACCCAGGAGGTGGAGGTTGCGGTGAGCTGAGATCGTGCCATTGCACTCCAGCCTGCGTAACAAGAGTGAAACTCAGTCTCAAAAAAAAAAAAAAAAAAAGTAATAAATAATTTCTGTGTTTTATTTTCAATAAGCTTCTCAGGTTGAATTAGTATTCTTGTAAGAACAGTTTGGGCCATACATGGTGGTTGACACCTATAATCCCAGCTATTTAGGAGACCAAGGTGGGAGAATTATTTTGAATCAGGTGTTTGAGACCAGCCTGGGCAATGTGGCAAGACCCCATCTATCAAAAAAAAGAAAAAAACAAAAAAGAAATGATCAGCTGGGCATGGTGGTATGGACATTTTGTCCCAGCTACTTGGGAGGCTGAGGCAGGAGGATTGCTTGAGCCCACGGAGTCAAGCCTGCAGTGAGTGAGGTTTGTACCACTGTGCTCCATCCTGGGGAAAAGAGCAAAACCCTGTAATAACAACAAAAACAACAACGAGTTTTGACATCATGGGTCTCCTACAGAATCTCAGGGGTCCACAGACCACATTAGGAGAACCACTGCTTTCCTAAATGATCACATAATGTGTTAGTTTGTGAAGTCCATTAAAGACTGCCTTCTTTTAAAACGAAAAGGCAATTAAGTCTGTAACTCAAACTACTTCAGCAAACATAAAGTATAGAAAGAAAGATTTGGGAAATCTTAATGGATTCTAAAAAGTTCTAAAATCCTTATTGCCAACAACTACTGCTTCCTAAAATGTTCCTGTGTTCCACTCCACCATGAGGTTAGAGGAGTAAAAATAGACATAGCTTCTTACCATTGCCTGTTAGCGGGAGTGAGTATTTAAAGGCAAGTCTGGCTCATCAATGTAGAAAAGACTTCCCAGTTCAGAACGTGATGTGTTGATGAATAACAGGTCAAGAAACCCTCTGAAGGCCAGGATCCAGGAGAAAAACTGGCAACAACTGTTTTGGTGAACAAATTTTACCAAAGCAAACAAGAAGTATCTCCCTCCACCCTCCATGCCCTACTCCCAGCAGATACTTTACTAAGATATTAACCATTCCTGAATTAATCTCTTAAATGCACATTCTTCTTTTATAGATATGCAAATAGATCTCTGGCTGTTTTTGATGAGCCAATACATCCACTTTCAGTAAGTGTCACTTTCTCTGAGGTTCTGTTTATGTCTTATGAAGTTGTGTTGATTTCATGATGAAGTCAAAATCATCCACCATTAAGTCTTCACTAAGTTGTGTCTAATCATCTTATGTAAGGAGTGTTGTAAATTGGTCACACTGGAGTAAGAGCTGACGTACAGCTTTGTTTAATTTGTGCACTAAGGGGAATAAACATACCATCCAAATAACAAAATGTGTCATTTTAAAAGATAAGTTTTTATAGCAGCAAACAATAAGAATATTTGTAAGTAGTCCTAACAAATATGAACGAACTCTGTGAATGGAATTAGAAAACAATTTAAAGTTAAATTTGTTTAAATGCTATCAAAACTTAAAAGCTTCCTGCTTCAGGCATATGATAGCCACAGGGCCACCTTAGCACCTATGCTTACACAAAACCAAAAATATTTTAAGATCCTGCCGTTTATATTTTTAGAACTAAAAGACATATTATCCCAGCAAGATTATTCTAAGGGACATGTGGGCACCAATTTTAACATCCCCATCGTAAGAGTACTTAAGAAGTTTTCTTGAATGAATATGTATATTGACTTTCTTCTTCTTTCAGCAAGAAAATATTCCAGGGAAATCCTCTGAGGATGATCCCACACGCAACTGCATTTTCAGTTATTTCTGTGATCTTTCTAAAGTCACAAAACTAACAGCTCCAGGTGCAATCGTAGCATTGGTAAGCTATTTCTTATTTATAAAGCATCTTTAATAACTGGTCTCCTACACAGCGTATGGCCGTGTTTCTAAATAAAAGTTCCTAAAGTTATCATCAGATCTTTTAGGAGAAACCTATGCAAACAAAGTAAATACACATATTAGACTTTAATCATCGTCATGTTTTAAAATGATGCCATTGCTTTTCTTATCACAGAATAATTGCTACTGAAAGCAGCAGGAGAGACTTCTGGTTTCTCCCTCAACAGATTCCAATGTAGGTCTAAGCTGAGTTCCAGGCTGTATTTCCCCACAGTTCTGACCTGGAGCTGCTGCTCTGAATGCTTTGTTGTTCCTGTTGACCTCTTGTGCCTGTTCGGGAAATTGCCCAGGAATGTGGAACTACTAAGACTTGGACGTGGGCTTTGCTAGTTAGCCTGCCAAGCCATAGCTGTGTCCTTACCTCTACATGGTTCTCCCAGAATTCCTGTGGTGAGACTCATTCAGAATATAAAGTCCTGTTCAGATGGCTGGGATGGTTTGACCCTCCCCACACTAACCATGTGGTAGAGGAATGTCAACTACATGGCCTGGAGAGAAAGGATACTTAGAGCAGTACCCTCTCCTTCAGCATCCAGCTAGAGCTTAGGGGTGAAGGCCTCCGCTGGGCACCTGCATAGAAACCTCTCCATGAGCACTGGATCAGATGCAGGCCATTTCATGGAGCTGCAGCCATTGGGAATGCCCAGCACATGCTGGGGGGAAGCAGGAGTGGTACTTCCAGATGGAGAGAGAGAGAGCTGAGGCAGGAGGGAAAGCTGGATTGGAAGAAGGGGGACTTCACTGTATACAGGCTAAATTTGGAGTGCCTGTGAGATAGCAGAGTGACGTGTGCAGTCATTATTTGAATCAACGGAACTGGAACATGAATCTGAGCAGTGCAGTCATCATTTGGATGTATGGGACTGGAGCATGAATCTGAGCTGGCGGTAAGGAATGAAGAGTAAGAGTAGCTGCTCAAGGCGAGGCACAATGGCTTACACCTGTCATCCCAGCTCTTTGGGAGACCAAGTCAGGCCATCACCTGAGGTCAGGAGTTCGAGGTCAGCCTGGCCAACACTGTGAAACCCTGTCTCTTCTAAAAAATACAAAAAATTACCTGAGCATGGTGGTGGACACCTGTAATCCCAGCTACTTGGGAGGCTGAGGCAGGAGAATCTTTGGAACCTGGGAGGCAGAGCTTGCAGTGAGCCAAGATTGCACCACTGCCCTCCACCCTGCACAACAACAGCAACACTCTGGGGAAAAAAAGAGAAAAAGAGTAGTTGCTCAAATGCAAAGAAACTGTTTAGAATGAAAGTGGACAAGCCGGACATGGTGGGACACACCTATAGTCACAGCTACTCAGGAAAAGGGAAAAAAGAGAAGATGGACAAAAGATAGCTCTGTAAAGACCACCAGCATGTGAGGGGCACGCCTCCAGTAAAGTGCCAGAGTGCGAGGAGGAAGAGCAGGAAAATGTGATAAGAACAAAGGGTTCGCGATAGGAAAGGCTGGGGTCACAGTGCTACAGGCTGCCAAGAAGGTCCCCATTCCATAAACACCCCTGGGATGCCAACCCTGTGTCACTCTTCCAAATGCTGGGGTAGAGCAGAGGACAGGTCGAGCACAGTCCTTGTCTTTACGAGGCATTTGTTTTAATGAGGAAAGCAGTTCTTTTTTTAGGTAATGGCAAATAACAAAATGATAAAGCACGATTCAGAGAGAGTGATGGGAGGGGCTCGCTGTTTCCGATAGAATGATCAGGAAGAGCCTCTCTAGAGAGGTCACATCTAAGCAGTGACCTGACTATAAAGCGAGGATGCTAAGGAATGCTGGCATTATAGGCAGTGGGCTGAGTGCCAAGACTGAGACAGGAACACATTTCACGTGTGTTCAAGGAACAGACAGCAGGGAGCCCGCCTGTGAGAGAAATGAAAGAAACAACGGAAAAGATGCAGCCGCAGAGGCGGAGCCGTCGCTCACAGAGCCCTTTGGCTTGCAGACCAGGGGACGAAGTAGAGGTTTTATTCGTTTGAAGCAGCGACTAATGGTAGATCTTGAGCAGGGGAGTGCAGTGTTCTTAATTTAGAGGTTATCCCAAGTTCTGTTGGGAGAGTAGTCCATAGTTGGGAGAGGGGTCGGGACAGTGAAGAGGACTAAGTAGCAACTAGGCTGTTACAGGTGAGCCGTGACACGTGGCGGCCCAGAACCTGAAGCAGGCAGCCTGCCAGTGAAGGTAGCCATGGAGGGATTACACACGGATTGGAGGAGGTTAACTCACATGTAACTATTAGTCTCCAGGAGCTGGGCCAATGGCAATTTCCTGGACAAGATTAGGGCCAGGTTGCGGAGTGGAGCCTTGGGGTGAAGGGCTCTGGTTTGTGGGTGTGAAAGCTCCGGGGACCTCAGCAAGAAGAGTCTCAGGTGAGTGATGGGGGTGGGGGTTGGTTAAGGTGAGATGGGAGGCAAGGAGCTGGCACCAGGGCATGACACTGTGAGCAAATGAGAGGATGTCGTGGGGGAGCTGGGGAGAGCAGGATGGGAACAGGCAACACATTTGTATTGGGGAAAATCTCTGGCAGAGAGAGAGAAAGTCTTCAAGAAGAGGTGATTTGGGGAACAGTGTTCTGCAAAAGTGGATAGGATCCATCATGCTGATAGAAGAGTCGATGTTAAGAGAAACTTTCTCACTGACCCAGGAGGGCAAGTGGTATCGATGAGTGTCAGCGGATCACTGGTTTACCAGTAAAGGTGACAGGAAGTTGAGGGCTTGCCAGTGCTGCTTCAGTGCTCTCTCATGAGTCCTGTGGAGTTGAACACTAGGAGGGAGGGTTATTCCTTGAAAAACCGACAGTGCAGGGTTTTGGAGAAAGAGAGCAGGATCTCTCATAAGAACATGTCATGTTCAAGGGCCATGTGATTTGGAAAACACAGTTGATTTTGGAGAACATTGCCAGATCTGAGCCACCAATCTGATAATGTTCATACAATAAATGAACTCTCTTAAAATAAACTGTTTCTCTTTCACCTTGATTCAAAGACCTCACGTAGCATAGAGTCATACTCTTCTACAGAGCACCCTCTGAGGTAGCAACATCTCACAGCTTATCTCTGTAACCTTCCCTCAGCTGGTCCTTCTTCTAGTTCTTTATAGGATAGAGACTGCACAGATAGACAATCATTTCTGAGATTATCTCACAAACTGCTTGGCGGGTTTAGAGCCACCCCAAGGATAGAGAGGCCGGCAGCTCTCTCTGCCTTCAAACCGCCAGAATTGACTGAATGCAGATACTGGAGGACAAGAAATAAGTTTTTGTGAAGTGATTGTGGAGACATGGAAAGTAGGGGCTGTGAGCGGGACCCTCCATTCATTCACAAGCATTCCTCATCAAGGCGCTGAATACAGGGACTGTTTCTCAGCAACAGAGACCTGCCCTTGTCATGCTCTCTGCCTGGCCACACTGGGAGGCACTCTTGACCTGCAGTTCCTAAGCCTGTGTCCCAAAAGCGGGTGAGTTGTTGTGAAAAGGAGAAGACAGCAGTATTCTCAGTATGATTTGCGTGCTACACGTTCTAGCATGGCACACCTGTAAAATTCCTATCTACCTGCCAGCCAGGTGTGACGCTGCACGCGGATGGCACTGTAGTGTTTCCTGAACAACCTTAATCTGCACCAGGCCTGTGTTTGTGCTGCCTTTCATGAGTGTGAAGGTGCTGAAGGTGCCTTTCTTCATGCTCACATCCCTGTGAATGAAATTGGCATGAAAATTTCTGTGGGCAGAGTATGCTGCAGAAGTATCTGACTATGACTGTGACTTGCCCTCTTGCTTTGTGTGAGCAAACTCCCTGCACAACATGACAATAAAAGGCACTTAACGTTCTGGCAAAAACCAGAAGTCTTTCATTCTTAAATGATATCACCACACTGAAACAGAACTGAAATCAAAGACAAGTGCTCTGTTTGGCAGGTGTACATTGAACGCCTTTTAACGAATGCTAACATCGATCTTTGTCCTACTAATTGGAAACAAATTGTCCTCGGAGCCACGCTTCTGGCCTCCAAGTTTTGGGGAAATCGTCGTCACTGGAGTGCAGATGACAGCCAGAATCCCAAGGATGTTGCAGTTGAGACAATGTGAGTTTCTAAGGTTTTGGCAAACTTTGCCATCATTTTCCATGCCTCATTTGCTCTCCAAGTTATCAGTGTAAGAAATATCTTTATAGGTTTCCTTGTGCAGATAAAGGAAGTAGGCATAAGACCACAGACTTCAATCAATCCAGCTTTAGTATAACAGTTTATATTTTCCAGCATTAATGGGTAAGTCTTGATGTGATATTGTTGTAATAACTGGCTGATAAACTGAAAAGTGTTTTTCTGATTGTTTTTTGGCAAACCTCTTACAAGTGTGCTGTCAGAAAGACACAGTGCAGTAAATATCTTTATAGCTTTTTAGAAGCCACCTGCCAGTTTCAGTCCCCTTTGAAGGGGCAAACATCAGGCCTTTGAAATACCTGGCCACTTTTCATGTCTTAAGGCCTCTGGACTATGCAGCAGTTACGCTTTAACCTAAGTCACCCATTGTATATTTGCTTTTGCTTATCTTTATCTCCCCCTTTAATCTGAAGATCTGCTTTTATAGGAACCTTGAGATATGATGTTAAATAGCTACAGATTTCTCTGCCCTGGCTCCTCCCCATTAACCTTGCATGTGTTTGGAAATTGGTCTGATGAGTTAGAAGCTTGCACGTTCACCTCCCGCAGTTTGAGAAGCATTTCTGGGGAATCACACCATGTCCACCACACTCACAGGCTCCCTGGGTACTCAGACATTCACAGAAGCAGGCTAGGGGCCAGTAGTTGTTTACGAGAGTTCGGGAGCTGCGCAGGGTCATGGAGTTCCTCCCAGATGCACCAACATGGCACTGCAACACAGCTTCCCCAGGGTTCCCTTCCCATTTGGCCTTATGACTGCTGTGAAGTGAAGGGCCCTGAAGCAGGCAGGCAGGGTGAGCAGGGGGGCATTTCCAGCAGAGCTGCCCTGGGTGCCCGCTGGACAGTGAGGACAGCTGTGTCGGCCGCATCTGGTGCAAGACAAGGGAGCAGCTCTTGTTTACGTTGACCATCAGAAAAGACAATGCCAGGCAGTGGCACAAGTTAGTTTTGTGATCCATCTTTGCCCGTGACTCCAGATAGGAGGACTGCTATTCAGAATCACCTCAGTGTATGGCTGCAATTGAAGATACAGTTTATATTGTAGATACACTGCAGTGTGTATATATCTACATTCAATCACTTGTGCACAGGAGTTCAGACCTGCTGGGTAGCAGAGTGAAGCCTGTCCATACAAAAATTTTTTTTAAAAAATTACCCAAGTGTGTTGGCAGGTTCTGTAGTAGTCCCAGCTACTTGGGAGTCTGACGTGGAAGAATTGCCTGAGCCTGGTAACTTTAGGCTGTAGTGAGCTGTGATCACGTGACTGCACTTCAGTCCTGGGTGAGGGAACCAGACTCTCTCTAAGAAACAAACAAACAAACAAACATTTTTGCCACCACTTTGCTAATAGTATAAACCAAGTGATAATTGTGATATTTGGGGTAGCCATTTTACCAAAGAGTATGACAGCAAATGAATTTGAAACAAATGGAAGTACTTTGAAAGTTGCAAATGCTAAAGGGAGTTTAATCATAGTCATCCACTGCAAACTGTTCCCTAAAAGGAAGCACGATTTGTGACTGCCTGATTTCTCCTTCTCTGCTGCCTGGCCAGAGGTAATTTATCAGTACAGGATAATTGCAATAGAAAAAGTGTTAAACTCATGCAGAGATAGCTGTACAGGAGACCAGAGTTTGACTATTACTGAAATTAGTCTCTCTGAAAACTCTGGGATGGTTTTTTAAAAGAGTAATTTGGTGGGTAGGGGGTCAGAAAGTGGGGAGTGCTGACAGATCAGGTCAGCGATGAAATCATAGGGCAACGTTGAAGCTGTCCTCCTGCATTGAGTTGGCTGCTGGGTTGGGGCCAGAAAACCATATGAGCCACTTTGATTTGTGAGGGTGGTGTCACCTGATCCCAGTACAACGTCTGCAAAATATCTCAAGCACTGATTTTAGGTTTTACAATAGTGATGTTATTCCCAGGATCAATACGGGCAGGTTCAAATTCTTGCAGCCTTCAGCCTCATGACTCCTAAGCCACAATTTCTAATCTTGTGGCTAATTTATTCATTGTGGAAAGGTCATCTATCTAGTTCCCAGGTGGGAAAGGGGTTTGTTTTGGGAAAGGGTTGTTACCATCTTTGGTTTCAAAGTTAAACTACAAACTACATTCCTTCCAAAGTTAGTTTGGCCTCTGTGTAGGAAAGAACAAGGACAGCTTGGAGGTTAGAAGTGAGATGAAGTCACATCAATCCTCTTTCACTGTCATCATTTTCTCCGTTACAGTTTTTGCAAAGGTGGTTTCAAATTTGTTCAAATCATGAACACTTAGTTCTGCCATTTTGGCAGCTGAATTGTTCTCAAAACCTGCAGCTAAGCTGCCTGGGGCTCTGATTTCCAGTCACAAGATCAGAGAGCATGCAGGGATAAGTGCAGGTTTCCACAGAAGTGAGCTCCAGAAGCAGTGGAGGCAGAGGCCAGCCTCAAGAAGACAGGTTCCAAACAGAGCTGTTTGTGTGTGAACGGAGAAACACCGGGAGCTATGGTCTGAACAGGCTGCTTCTGTTTGTGATCTTGGGAAGCTGAAAAGCATTACGTCCAAGCATTTAATAGACATGTGTCTCACCCTACTGCTCTTGACTATTTGCAATGATCCCATTTTGAGTGTCAGCTTAACAGATAAATAACTGCTGTCCCTCAGATTTTTCTTAAAACGTTCCAACATCGATGTGTCTTCCCGGAATATATATCCTTTCTAGAGAGTTAAACTGAGTAGCCACTATGCAGAAATGCTGTGTTGTAAAGGGTATGCTGTTCAGTCAACTAGCTGTTTAAAAAACCAGAAATCGGCCGGGTGCGGTGGCTCAAGCCTGTAATCCCAGCACTTTCGGAGGCCGAGGCGGGTGGATCACGAGGTCAAGAGATCGAGACCATCCTGGTCAACAAGGTGAAACCCCGTCTCTACTAAAAATACAAAAAATTAGCTGGCCATGGTGGCGCGTGCGTGTCTGTGATCCCAGCTACTCAGGAGGCTGAGGCAGGAGAATTGCCTGAACCTGGGAGGCGGAAGTTGCGGTGAGCTGATTGCGCCATTGCACTCCAGCCTGGGTAACAAGAGAGAAACTCCACATAAAAAGAAAAAAAATAAATAAAAAATAAAAAAAACAGAAATCTTAGAAGATGAATCGGCTGTTGACACAATTCTTTTCTTCAGCGATTAAACCCCTATAAATAGCTACACTAATTCTGGGAAGTGCCATTAATTTCTGTAGTAAGTCACGACCTGATTACCTGTCTATTCAAATATTGTTTCATTTACATTTCTATAGACCTATGGATACGTGAACAGGATATTAATTTTAGAAGGAGGTTCAGTTGGATTTTACGTTCAGCAAATGAGATCCCCACATCTTGACTTAGAGTCTAACTGCCCTCCACTTTCAAGCATTTGCTTACTTGGCCAATGGGTAAAAGGTTAAAACGTTCAAACCAAGAAACCAAATGTATTGTTCAGATATTGATCATTTTTAAGCAATTAACTCATTACAGGGCTTACTCTGAAAGCACCCAGAATGACTCTAACTGTGTACCTATTAATTTAGCTTTGGTGAGGGCAGCTGGATGACCGTGAGGCAGAGGACGGCTCCCAGGGCTTTCCTCTCCCATTGCCTCCAACTCCCCCACATTCTGTTCTGTCCAGGGGTGACAGATGCCGAGTTCTTCAGGGTTGCATTCCCAACTCAAGAGCAACACTGCATGTGTTAAGGCCAGGGCCCTACTATAAATCACATTATAATATGAGTTTAGCCAAAATGACTCTCCTTGACTTTTCTGCCTTTCAAATTGTAAATGTTATTCTTCCCCAGTCTCTTCCTAATATTAAGGTGAGCAGAAACTTGCATTATGCCTCCTTGACACAGCCGAGTGTGCTGGAGCAGAGGGAAGGGGATTCTTTTTGCCATAAAATGTATCTTGCTTATGTATTTATTTGGGATGAATTCTCTTTGTAGCCTTACGGTTTTTCCTCCTCCGAGGTAATAGGGTGGCTCTCCATGGGTCCCCTTGTTGCCATGGTGATGCGCCCCATCTTCCTGTTGGTGCTTCTCTACTTCAGCAAGTCCCTTCCTGTTATTGTCCTGGGAAATATGCCTGGAGCTCCTTCAGAGCTAAGAAATGGTACCCATCATTCCTGTCATCTCATCACCATTGCGGGGTTTGTGAGTGAGCTTGGAGTCTGAGTTGCGCAGCTGCCCTAAGGGAACTGTGAAGAATAAGCCCCGAGGCAGCAGCAGGAGTGCAGAAGAGGCTTCCACCTCTCCCTCATCCCAAACTTGGGCTGCTGGGATGCAGAGGAGACCCCAAGCAGCTGTGCCTTGTTTGGACATTAGTGTAAGGACCCAACCACTCAGCCTTTATTTGTTTCAAAACAGAACTTTGAGCATCCTAGTAGCTCAGAATATTTTTAAAGATAACCCACTTGACTAAAATTGCCCTGTGTTCGCTTTATTGTGTTTCTCCTCCCCCAGGAGTAAGATGGAGAAGAGTTTTTTGGAGCTACTTGAGTTTAATATTCATGTGTCTGCCAGTGTTTATACGAAATATTACTTTGACCTGCGTGCCTTGGCATACGACCATGACCTGTGTTTTCTATTTAGTTTTCTTCGCAAAGATAAAGCAGAGAGATTGAAGGTAAGGCTGTGAAGTCACTTAGTGGAGTTTCCCATTGGCCGCAAAAGCCGACATCTGTGACAAAATCAGATTAAGTAGTGATTAGGAAAATGAAAGCCTTAAAATTAACAGACCAAAGTGCTTATTTTTTTGGCATCATATTTCAAGTCTTTTATGCATTATACAAGAATCATCATCATCATCATCATTATTATTATTATTATTCTTTTAGGAGAAGGAGTTTCGCTCTCGTTGCCCAGGCTGGAGTGCAATGGTGCGATCTCAGCTCATTGCAACCTCTGAATCCTGGGTCCAAGCGATTCCCCTACTTTGCCTCCTGAGTAGCTGGGATTATGTGCAGGCACCGTCATGCCCGGATATTTTGTATCCTCATTAGAGACAGGATTTCTCCATGTTGGTCAGGCAGGTCTCGATCCCTGACCTCAGCTGATCTGTCCACCTTGGCCTCCCAAAGTGCTGGGATTACAGGGATGAGCCCCTGCACCCGGCCATGGATCTGTATTTTAAAACGTTATTGATATTCTCACTGCTTTGACCATAATTCAGAATATTTTTAGTTAAATTTAATCTGTTCTTAATGAGTTTCTTTTTATTTTCTACCTGTTCACATAGCATTCATGAATAAATGCAGTTGTATTCCTAATTATATCTAAATAGACAATGCACTTACTGCTCTTGGCTGTCTTTTACTTCAGCAATTGCAATTTCGTGTCCTTGTCTATTCTGTATATCTCGGTGCAGTCCCAGGAGTTTATCAGACAAAGCAGTAGTGGCTGAGAGACTTGTGCTTAGACTGTATAAGGTGCCAGTGTTTCAAGTACTAGGTGTAGGAACAACATGAGTTTTCAGCGAAAATGGCTTCATGGGACAATGTAAGATTTATGGTTTATGACTCTTGGTGAGTACACAGGAAAATTCCAACTGAAACAGACACATTTAAAATTGGCACTGTCTCTGGTGTCTCGGTGGTACTGTGGAATAATACATTTCTCTACCACAATGTGCAAGTAAAGCAGCACCTTGTGGTGCTTCCATCATTAGGCTTCTTGGGTGTTCTCAAGCAGCCCTGCACGCACCTGCCTCATTAAAATCTGCTCGGAGTGTGTAGTAACTACTAAGGATTCGGTAGAATTTGAATCACTGAGTAAGTTGATTGTTTGGCACAAGTGTATGTTGATTATGCTGAAGGAACAAGTGCACAGGTAACAGATAATATTGTTACAAGCTTGTCACAATACTCTGAAAATCTTTTGGAGCCCTATTTTATTTTTTATGTGACAGTATCACCAAGCAATGAGCCCAATTTTCAACTTATAAAGTAAGTTTGTCTTGCCTCTGGCAATCTTTTCATAGCTCTTAAAGGAGACTACCTTGGTGAATGGACAGGGAGTTGCATCCTCAGAACCCGGCACTGTAAAACTCAGCCAAAGCAGCTACAAGGGAACCCTCCAAAGGAATCTGTATGTGTGGCTTCTCATCAATGATGCCTTTTTAAAAATGTTGGAGCCTTTTTAAAAATTGTACCCATTTTCTCTTTAATTGACTTTCCTAGGCTATGTCACCGCCATGTGAATACAAAGACGTGCATAAAGATGTCGCCACTATGAGAAGGGCCGCCAGCATGGATTTCATCGCTATTCGGCATACTAATGCCATCTTACCTTAAAGACAGAAATTAGCATTATAAGATCCTGGACTCCTCAACTGTAAAGACTACAAAATATCACTTCTATTGCTGAAAAAGTCCAGGAAAATTGGGATCTTCTTTTTTTATGTTTTTTTAAAAATTTTTCTTGTTGTCGTTGTTGCTATTGTTGACTTTGTTGTTGTTGATTAGGATTTTCACAGAGCACAGATTTCTTCAAATAACCACACTGTGAAGCTGGGTGATGGTGGCATGAACAGTGGTTGCCAGCTGCTATCTGCCCTTCTTGTTTCACTGAGTCCAGATGGCATTCCTAGGGCACTACCTTCTTGAACAACTCTTGGGGAAGACTACTGTCACATGGACACACCACATCCCAGTGCAGAGTCAACAGTCACCCACAGTCCCAAGCAGGTGACAATCTGAACTGAGCTGGAATTCAAAAAACTATAGAATTGGCCCCAGATTTGTGAGAGTGCCTGGGTTTGGATCTCTGTCCACAGAGGCACTGAATGCACGATGGCACGAAACAACAAGTGTGGGAAGATAGAATGCATGGGGACAAGGCTGTCATTACTCCAAGTTCCATGGGGGCTCAGGCCTGTTCATCTCGTCTTTGAAGGGAATCTGTATATGTGAAATGAGGCTCCCACCTCATGGTAATAAAGGGAGAGATGAAATCAGCTCATCTTCCCCCAGGCCCATACTGGTCATACCAAAACACAGAGTCTTGCTGTGTTGCCAGGCTGGAGCACAGTGGCGAGATCACCAGTCCCTGCAACCTCTACCTCCCGGGTTCAAATGACTCTCCTGCCTCAGCCTCCCAAGTGGCTTGGACTACTGGCATGAACCACCAACCCAGCTAATTTATATATTCTTAGTAGAGACAGGGTTTCATCATGGTGGCCAGGATAGTTTTGATCCCTTGACCTTGTGATCTGCCTGCCTCAGCCTTCCAAACTGCTGGGATTACAGGTGGGAGCCACCGTGCCCGGCCTCTTGCATTTACGTTCACAATAAAGTGGTTTGGAATATCCCACTGTTGACTTGTGATTTCCTCCTCCAAACATAATCTGTGGCCCTGTATACACAACTGAATATTTTCATGTATCGATATTTTGTGTCTGAAGATGAAATATTAAATGAAACATGTTAAAACGTTTCATGCAAAGCCTTCAGTGCTTGTAGAGTCTACTCTTTGGTGAATACACAAATTCATCTGTTTTAAATATTAACATTTGTATTAGATATGATAATGATATTTTCTTTCTCAGCTTCACTTGTTAGATAGTTACGTATGTTCTTTCATAATTAATGATATTGTATCTGATATTTGATGTAAAAAACTCCTAGAATATTTGGAATTGATACTTGAAATTAAACAGCAAAATGAGAATTGCTGAAACCTACTGATAATGTACTTATGATGGGTTTATTATCTATGATCTCTTTCATTGTTAATTTTTAAAGTTTCCATGGAAAACTGTACTAAGAACTTAAAATTGTCTATAAAACCCTTTGTGCCCTGCGCTTTAGCTCCAATGCATAATGAATAAAGGAAAATGGATTTTCCTTCAGGAATTCTGCTGGACTCTTCCTTTCTTTTCCCTTTAACCTGGGGGCAGCGTCTTCAGGTCACCATGGGGTGAGGTGACCATGAATGGCGTCCCTAGAACTGCCGCTGGGAGGAGTGTGTATGTGGAGATGGGTTTCGTGGCCACGTTTCTTCCTCGGGTCTTTCTGGTTGTGATGGTGGCTCTGAGGATGGTTTCTGAGGATCCTCTCCAGGGGATTCCTCCACCTTTGGTGTCTCCCTTGGTGGAAGGCCCGAGAATATCTGGAGTGGGATTCCTAGGGTCGCCCCTGTGTGACAGAGGTGCCTTGTGTGGGTCCAGAAAGCCGCGTTTTTGGGGCGGTGGAGCCTCGTCTCCCCTGTAGGGTGGGCAGGATGTCTGAGGGAGTGCTGGAGGAAAGCCCTGTGTGTCGGGGTCACTGTGCAGTCTCAGTACAGCCCTAGACCTGGGGAAGTCATGATGGAGACTCAGAGGTGCTTGGGGCAGGGAAGGGGGTGGCCTAGGCAGTCACCAAGGTGTGACAGCATCGCTGATGCCGGCAGGCTGTTTTGGGAGGGGTCTTTGGAGGAGAATAATTGTGGAGTCTCCACAGGCGGGGAAACTGTGAGGGTGTTCCAAGGCTGGAGGTCAATGCGGGGGTGGGTGGAAATAACCTAGGGAAGCTCTCAGGAGAGTAATGGGCCCCACAAGGGTTGGGGTGGAAGGAAGGGGCCTAAACAGGTCCTGTCTTGCAGGGTCCTTGTGCAGGGTGTCTCAGAGATGGATCTCTGGGGCTCCTGAAGTCACCGATACCCTGCGTGGGGTGTTTTCCAGGGTCAGACCTTTCCAGGTCCTGGAGCAAGGAAATGAAACTGGCTTCTTCCTCCCCACCGCCTGGTTGCTGCTTGGCAAACAACCTTCGGGGAGTGCCAAGGCTCCTGGCATTCCCTGACAGGCCACAGAAGCGGCTCAGGGCTGGGCCCAGATAAAGGGGCCCTCTTAGATATGTATATTTGATATTGAAAGTGAAATGGGAATAAAGGCTTCATCTGCGCTTTTGTTTCTAGTCTCAAACTCCATTTTGCTGTGTCATCTTCAGCAACATTTCCCTCTTTGGGCCTCATATTTCCTATATATTTTGTGGGAAATCTGGAGTTTGGAACATGAGTTTCCTGTATCAGGACTCAGCCTCCCAAGTAGCTGAGATTACAAGCACATGCCACCACTGTCCAGTTATTTTTTATCTTTATTTTTATTGTTTGTATTTTTAGTAGACACGGGTTTCACCATGTTGGCCAGGGTGGTCTCAAACTCCTGACCTCAGGTGATCCACCCACCTCAGTCTCCCAAAGTGCTGGGATTACAGACATGAGCCACCACTGCCAACGAGGGCATGAACCAGATCCATGACACTCAAAATGTGCTCCACTAGCCAGCACTCACCTCACCTGGGAGCTTACTAAAAATACAGAAGAATCAGGTGAGGTGGCTCACCCTTGCAATCCCAGCACTTTGGGAGGCCAAGGTGGCCGAATCACTTGCGGTCAGGAGTTCAACACCAGCCTAGCCAACATGGAGAAATCCCATCTCTACTAAAAATATAAAAAAAATCTTAGCCAGGTATGATGGCCGGCTCCTGTAATCCCAGCTACTGAAGAGGCTGAGGCAGCAGAATCTCTTGAACTCGGGAGGGAGCCACAGAGTGAGACTCCACCTCAAATCAATAAATATCTTTAAAAATTAAAAATAGCAAAAAAATAAGAAAAATAAATAAAAAATAGCTTTCTTGTCGTGGCCTGCACACTGTTGGCTCGTCGGTCTCTGAGACCTGAAAATTGAGCGTTTTCACACCCCAGGGGCTTCCTCTGGCAGCTCTGCAGCTGTCACCATGCCACAGAATGAATATATTGAATTACACTGGTAACGCTATGGATACCGTTTGGATGACCATGAGAAAAAGAGAAAGAAGGAAAGTCCTGAGGCTCATGAACGTTCAAAGAAGGCAAAGAAAATGATTGGTCTGAAAGCTAAGCTTTACCATAAACAGTGCCGTGCTGAGAAAATACAAATGAAAAAGACTATCAAGAGGCATGAAAAGAGAAACACCAAACAGAAGAATGATGAAAAGACTCCACAGGGAGCAGTATCTGCCTATCAGCTGGACAGAGTGGGGCAACCTCAAGCTAAAGCACTTTCCAGTATGATTAAACAGAAACGAAAAGAGAAGGAGGGAAAATGGGAAGTCCCTCTGCCTAAAGTATGTGCCCAGGGAGAAACAGAAGCATTGAAAGTTATTCGAGGGCCAGGCATGGTGGCTCAGGCCTGTAATCCCAGCACTTTGGGAGGCCAAGTGGGTGGATCACAAGTTCAGGAGTTCAAGACCAGACTGGCCAACATGGTGAAACCCCATCTCTACTAAAAATACAAAAATTAGCTGGGTGTGGTGGCAGGCGCCTGTAATCCCAACTACTTGGAAGGCTAGGCAGAGAAGTGCTTCAACGCGGGAAGCGGAGGTCGCAGTGAGCCAAGATGGTGCCACTGCACTTCAGACTGGGTGACAGAGCAAGACTCTGTCTCAAAAAAAAATAAAAATTAAGGAAAAAAACAGTGGGATTATCCTGGGAGTACAATGGAAAGAAACCCTAATACCACAGCTATACAGCAGACCTAAAAGCAATCAGTTTTCATTAGACGTCAAAGAACTCTATGAAAACTATTTTAAAGACAAATGTAGATACCATAAACTATGTGGTTTAAAACTTAAAAGTTCAAGCTCTGACATAAAGCAATGCATATTTTTAAACAAAAGGCAAAAATAACCCACAAAAATCAACTATATAAAAGCCATGTTCCATAAAGGAACGTATAGCACTTTTACACAATTAACATGTAAGAAATGATGGGTGATGCTTGCTTTTCTTCTTATAATTTTTGTATTTTTAGTATAGATAAGCTTTAACCATGTTGGCCGGGTTGGTCCTGAACTCCTGACCCCAAGTGATCTACCTGCCTCAGCCTCTCAAAGTGCTAGGATTACAGGTGTGAGTCACCGCACCTGGCTGGCAAGTAAAGAACAAGCTTTCTGAGTAACACAAGGAAACCTCCCACAGTTAATTCAGAGTTGAGGACCACTTACACTACCGAATTCACGCTCAATCACTTTAGATTCATGAAAGGTACAGGTGATAATCATGTCTCCTTTTTTTTTCCTTAACTAAAATCGAACCTGTCATTTATGAACTTCTTTTCTTATCAGCCTTTGCCTATTAACTTATATTAAAGAATAATCTGGGCTACGCACAGTGCCTCACACTTGTAATGCCAGCACTTTGGAAGACCGAACAGGGGTGGATCACGAGGTTGGGAGTTTGCGACCAGCCTGATCAACATGATGAAACTCCGTTTCTACTAAAAATACAAAAAATGAGCAAGGCATGGTGGCGCGTGCCTGTAATCCAAGCTACTCAGGAGGCTGGGGCAGGAGAATTGCTTGAACCCGGGAGGCCGAGGTTGCAGTGAGCCAAGGTCACGCCACTGCACTCCAGCCTGGGCGACAGAGTGAGACTCCGTCTCAAAAAAAAAAAAAAAAAAAACACACAAAAAAAAAACAATTGGAAAACTAAGTTGAGGTTTAATTTCTTTCCCTTTTTTCTTCTTTCCTTCTCCCAATAAAAAATCGGGAGGTTGTTATTTGACTATACTTACCAAAACCTTATAGTCACTGAAAATTATAAGTTAAAATACTAATAAGCAATTATAATTTCCTATTGTCTCAACTATTTTTTCTTACCTTTACAGAAACTCTACATTTTAAATATTATTAAATTTTAAATTATACATTTTATGAACTAGTATCTCATTTAGAAATTCACTTTCGCTTCTATAGTTTTTATAATTAAAAATTTATTTTTCAAATTTTTTATTTTTCTAAATTTTTAGTAGAGATGGGGTTTCACCATGTTGGCCAGGCTGGCCCTGAACTCCTGACCTCAAGTGATCCACCTGCGTCAGCCTGTCAAAGTGCTGGGATTACAGGCATGAGTCACCACGCCTGGTGACTGGCGAGGTCACTGCTCACTGCAGCCTCCGCTTCCCAGGCTCAAGCAGTCTTCCCACCTCAGCATCCCAAGCAGACGGGACAACAGGCACGCACCACTGAGGCAGCAAAACAGGATCTGGAGGCGGGGAACATAAAGTCGATCTCACACTTGGGCTGTAACAGGAAATACCCTCTCCACAGAGAACAGGCCAAGTAAATGGCTCTGTAACCTTACCGTTTCTCTGAAAACGTGGGCGATGTCTCCACTTGTCCGGGGTGCATTCCAAGGGAGTTCTGCCATATTCTGCGAGGAACTGGGGTCCTATCTAAACTTTTCATGGGAAAAGTACTGCGGTCGTGGGATGAAGTTACGTAGGAGTAAGGGGGAAAACCACCTCGCCGAAGTGACCGGTGAAACTGTCCTACAGCCCCTGGTCCGTGCGGCTCGGGCCGGGAATCTGCTGCGCAGGTGGCGGCTCCCGGTGCTGCAGCGGGCTCGGGGCGGCGGCCGAGGGGGCGGAGGCGGAGGCCAAGGTGATGCGCAGCCGCTGGAAGCCACTGGAAACCGCTGGGCGGGCGGCAGGGCACCTCCAGGCCGGCCGCCAGCTTGGCCTCCTTGGAGCCTGTCCGGCGCTGGAGGTGCACGAGCAGCTGCGGCTGGCCGCGGCGGAAGTGCCGGTTGCGGAAGTGGTGGAGGGGCCGGTCCCGCCGTCCCACCGCCCCCCGGCCCCGGCCCGGCCCCGGCCTCGGCCCGCCCTGCACCACCTTGTGGAAGCCGGAGACGTTGAGCTGGCGGACGAAGCTGGTGAAGTTGGTGGTTGTGAAGAGCCCGGGCTCGGCCCCGGCCCCGCGGCCCCGCCGCCGCCTCCCGGCCCGGGCGGGCTGAGCAGCTCCACCTCGAAGAGCGGCTGGTGGATGAGCAGCCCCTCGCCGCGGCCGTCCCAGCGGGTGGACCGTTACCACGGGCTGTTCACCAGACGCCACCGTTCGGCGGGGAAGTTGTTGGGCTTGATGGGGATGGAGAGCGGCGCCTCCTGCATCGCCCCGCCCGGCCCGGACCTCGCGCCCACCCACCCAGCCTACCTCTCCCTCCCCGTGCTCGATTCCCGCCCCCGACCCCCGCCGCGGCCTTCGCCTCGCCCTGTGGGCTCCTGCCTGCCCGGCCGCCGCGGACCCCATGAATGTCTTTTGACAAGTGTCCGTTCTTGTCTTTTGTCCATTTTTTAATGGAGTTGTTTGTTTTCTGATTAAAATTGTGTTAATTTCTTTATAGATTCTGGATGACACTTTTGTCAGGTGCATCGTTTCTAAAATTTTTCTCCCATTCTGCAGATTGTCTGCTTACTCTGTTGACAGTTTCTTTTGCTGAGCACAATCTCTTTCGCTTCCTTAGGTCCCATGTGTCTATGTTTTCGTTGCGATAGCTTTTGGAGACTTAGTCTGGAAAAATTTGCTATGGTTTATGTCCAGAATGGTATGTCCTGGAGGGTTTTTGTTTAGGATTTTCATAGTTTTAGATTTTGTAATGTAGGTCCTTAATTCATCTTAAATTGATTTTTTCTATGATAAAAGGAAGTGGTCCAGTTTGAATCTTCTGCATATGGCTAGCCAGCATAGTTTGAAAAGTTGGGTAGTGTGTTGCCTCTAGCTGTATTCTTTTTGTTTAAGATATCTTTGGCTATTCGGACTGTTTTTCGGATTTACATAAGTTTTAAAATACTTTCTTTTCTCATTCTGTGACAAATGACTTGGTAGTTTGATATAATAGTATTGAATCTGTAAATTACTTTGGACAGTAAGGCCATTTTGACATTATTTCTTCCCATTTACGAGCATAGAATGTTTTTCCATTGGTTTGTATCATCTCTGGTCTCTTTCTCTTTCGTTCTTTCTTTCCTTTCTTCCTTCCTTCCTTCATTCAACTTTCCTTCCTTCCTCCCTCTCTCTTTCTTCCTTCTTTCCTTTCTTTTTTCTCTTTCTTTCCTTCGTTCTTTATTTCTTCTTTCCTTCTTTCTTTTCTTTCTTCTTTCCTTCTTTCTTTTCTGTTTCTTTCTTTCTGATGGAGTTTCACTCTTTTTCCCCAGGCTGCATGGGGTGCAATGGCATGATCTCAACTCACTGCAACGTTCACCTCCCAGGTTCAAGTGATTCTCCTGCCTCAGCCTCTCGCGTGGCTGGGATTACAGGTATGCACCACCACACCTGGCTAACTTTGTATTTTTAGTAGAGATGGCGTTTCTCCAGGTTGGCCAGGCTGGTCTCGAACTCCTGACCTCAGGTGATCTGCCTGCCTCGGCCTCCCAGAGTGCTGGGATTACAGACAAGAGCTACGGTGCCCAGCCATCATCTCCGATTTCTTACGGCAGTGTTTTATGATTCTCACTGTAGAGATCTTTCACCTCCATGGTTAGTTGTATTCCTAGGTATTTCGTTCTTCTTGTGGCTGTTACGAGTGGGGGTGCAGAATGGATTTGGCTCTCAGCTTGGACATTGTTGGTGTATAGAAATGCCACTGAGGAATACCATTTAAGAATTGCCACCTAGTTTTTGACAGTGGTTGAACTAATTTACACTCCCACCTGCAGGATATACATGTTCCTTTTTCTCCATAACCTTGGAGAGAAAAAATGCCACTTTTTGTACAATGCTTTTGTATCCTGAGACTTGATAATCAACTGAAATTATGTATCTGTTCTAGGAGCCTTTGGGCAGGGACTGAAGGGATTTCTAGGTATGGAATCATATTGTTACACTGTTTGTGAAAACAGATATTTCACTTCCTCTCTCCTGGTTGGATGGCTTTTCTTTCTTTCTCTTGCCTGCTTGCTCTGGCCAGGACTTCTGGTACTGTGTTGAATAGGATGACAATCGACATCCTAGTCTTGTTCTGGTTCTCTGGGGAATGGTTCCAGCTTTTGCCCATTCACTATGATGGTGGCTGTGTGTTTGTTATAGATGGCTCTTACTATTTGGTGCTATGTTTCTTCAATGCCTAGTGTTTTGAGGATTTTTAACATGATAGATGCTGAATTTTATGGAAAGCCTTTCTGCATCCTTTGAAATGACCATCTGGATTTTGCTTTTAGTTCTCTTTATGTGGAGAATCACATTTATTGATTTGCATATGCTGAACCAGCCTTGCAGGAATAAAGCTTCCTTGATCATGGTAGATTAACTTTTTGATGTGTTGCTGGATTTCGTTTCTCAGTATATCGTCGAGGTTTTTCTTTTCTGTTTTTGAGACAGAGTCTCAGTCTTGTCGTTAGACTGGAGTGCAGTGGCACAATCTCTGCTCACTGCAACCTCCACCTCCCAGGGTCAAGTAATTCTCCTGCCTCGGCCTCCCGAGTAGATGGGACTACAGGTGTGCGCCACCACACCCAGCTAATTTTCTGGTGTTTTAGTAGAGATGGGGTTTCACCATGTTGGCCAGGATGGTCTTGATCTTCTGACCTCGTGATCCACCTGCGTTGGCCTCCCAAAGTGCTGGGATGACAGCTGTGAGCCAACCCGTCTGGCCTTTGTTGAGATTTTATCATCGATGTTCATTAGGATAATGGCCTGAGATCTTCTTTCTTCATTGTATATTTGCCAGGTTTTGGTATCAGTATAATGTTGGCCTTATAGAAGGAGTTAGGGAAGAGTTTCTTCTCACTGTTTGAACAGTTCCAGCAGAAATGATATCAACTCTTTTTTATACATCTGGTAAAATTCAGATGTGAACCTATTTAGCCCTGGGACTTTTTTTTTTTTTTTGGTTGATAAACGGTTACTGCCTTGATTTCAGAGCTCATTATTGGTCTTTTTTGGGATTCAATCTCTTTTTCATTGTATCTTGGTAGGGTGCATATGTCCTAGGAATTTATTAAATTTTTCTCCATTTTATGTGCATACAGGTGTTCATAATATACTCTGATGTTGTTTGTATTTCTTTGGGGTTAGTGGCGATATCCCTTTTATTGTTTTTAATTGTATTTATTTGGATCCTCTCTCTTTTCTTTATTAGGTTAGTTAGTAGTCTATTTTATTAATTTTTTGAAAAACAAGCTCCTGGATTCCTTGATATTTTGAATGGTTTGTAACATCTCAATTTCAAAAGGAGACTGAAAAGTTAAGGCAATTATAATCAAAAAGAACAAAAGTGGGGGCATCACATTACCTGACTTCAGATTATACTACAGTAACCAAAACAGCATGGTACTGGTACAAAAACAGACACATAGGCCAATAGAAAAGAATTCAGAGCCCAGAAATCAGGCTGCATACCTACAAACATCTGATCTTTGACAAAACTGATGAAACAAGCAATGGAGAAATTCTTTTCTATTCAATAGAGAGTGCTGGGATAAGTGGCTAGCCATATGCAGAAGATTCAAAGTGGACCCCTTCCTTACAGCATTTACAAAAATTAACTCAAGAGGGAATAAAGACTTAAATGTAAAACTCAAAACTGTAAAAATCCTGGAATACAATGTAGGCGATACCATTCTCAACATAGACAGAGGCAAAGATTTTATGATAAAAATACCAAAAGGAAAAATTGACAAATGGGATCTAATTAAACTAAAAACCTCGGTACAGCAAAAGAAACTATTCACAGAATAAACAGACAGCCTACAGAATAAGAGAAAATTTTTTGCAAACCACAGATGACAAAAGTCTAATGTTCAGCATCTATAAGAAACTTAAACAAATTTATAAGAAAAAACAAACATTATAAAGTGAAAAGAGGTCATGAACAGACACTTTTCAAGAGAAGACATACTTGTGGCCAACAAGCATAGGAGAAAAAGCCCAATGTCAGTGACCATTAGAGAAATGCAAATCAAAATCACAATGAGATGCTATCTCACACCAGTTAGAATGCCTATTACTAAAAAGTCAAAAAATAACAGATGCTGCAATATTTTAGAGAAAAAGGAATACCTATGTCCTGTTGGTGGGAGGATAAATTAGTTCAACCATTGATGAAAACCGTGTGACAATTTCTCACAGACCTAAAAGCAGAACTACCATTCGACTTAGGAATCGCCTTGCTGGGTATATACCCCACGGAATAGAAATCATTCTGTGGTAAAGACACATGCACGTGTATATTCATTACAGCACTATTCACAATAGGAAAGGTGAAATCAATCTAAATGCCTCTCAATGGTAGACTGAATAAAGAATATTTGGTATGTATATATTATGGAATAGTATGCAGTTAGGAAAAAGAATTAATACTATGTCCTTTGCAAAAACCTAGATGGAGCTGAAGGTCTTTATCCTTAGCAAACTAACACAGAAACAGAAAACCAAACAGCACATGTTCTCAATTATAAGTGGGAGCTAAATGATGTGAAGACATATAGAAGAAAAACACACTCTAGTCCTTACTGGAGGGTAGAGACTGGAAGGAGGGAGAGGATCGGGAAAAATACCTACTGGCTACTAGGCTAGAAACTGTAGAAAATTAAGGTTGAGCTCCAAAACTGTTTTCCATGGTGTCGAGATGTAACTTTCCCATGTCATACTACGTGCTGTTTCCCATGTTTTCATACGGTGATGGATGGGGGTGTTGCAAGCATTGGGAAAAGAAAACTGAGATGTCTTAATGTTTCTGTGTTTCAGCAGTTGAATGTTTTTATTATTTATCTGTGTTTTTCTTTGTGTGCTTATTTGGTTAGTATTTCATATCACGTAGTGCTCTGTCTTCTCCAAAAAACATGTGTATTTATCTTAGGAAAGAAATGTAAAGTGTGGTAAATACGATGGGTCATGAAGGTGCAGTGACACTGACTCCATCCTACCTTCAGGGATAAGCCAACCCTGAATGTGAAAAGAGACGCTATTTTTATTGCATAGTACCACACAGGGCTAGAGCTTCCCAGAACCAGCTGGGGATTCTTACCTAGACCCAATGTTGTTTATTGTTAAATCTTGTGGCTTGAGATATCTTCTAATTGAATTCGATATTTTAGTCTAGGTTACTATCTTTGACATACATCATTGAATAAAATGCAGGATATGTATTTTAATTTCTTTAATTTACCACTTCATTTCAAGTTATTCTACCAAGCTCATGAAATATTTCGCTAATTGTCATAAAAGTGAGGTTATGGCACGTGCGTTCTAAGATTTAATACATTGTTTCTAGGGGAGGTTGCAATACAGTAAACTGAATCTTAAATATTATAGAACTTTTAAAGAATTTGGCTTAGTTGGAGAAGGCTGTGGTATATTTAAGGATGTTATGTATTCTACATTACTCCTTAGGAAACAGATTTTCAGACCTGGTGTGCTGGCTCACGCCCATAATCCCAACACTTTGGGAGGCTGTGGTAGGAGGATTGCTTGAGGCCAGGAGTTTGAGACCAGCTCAGGCAACAGGGCGAGACCTGGGTTCTATGAAAAAATAATCAAATAGGGAACATGCTTTTGAGATACTAGAAACATTTGATTCTGTTACATACCACACTAAGACTAATTGAAGATAAAAAAATCTGATTCTGCAGATAACACAGACAAGTCAGAACACATTGATTTCTGATGTGACAGTCACTGTTCGATGAAACTGTTTATAGAAAGTAAAGCCAAAGTGCCTTATTTTACGGAGATACCTTTTAATAACCCAACTGTTAGACGAATAAAGCTTTTTTAAAAACTCAAAGCAAATGTTACTAATCATTTGGAGTCTGGACGTCCCAGTTCACAGGGTTACTTCTAACATGTAGAGCACATGCAGCCTTCTGATCAATCGAGAGTGAGGGGACTGCCCCTGCCAGAGTTCAATTCAGCCCCAGGACCCCATGGCAGCCCAAGGTCTTGGTTCATGCTGTGGAAACAATACGGAATTTATTCACTCAGTAAACATTCACTAGGGTTACAGTCATTTTAATATAATTCATCGTAAGGTGATGATCTCTAGGAACGTCATCACAGTGGAGCAACCTGAAAGCTCCCAGCAGCCAGCAATGAATGAAAGGTAGGGGCGGGGCTGCCAACAGGGTGGGGCCTGGTGAGCCACGTGCCTGGGCTCCCACATCACAATGTGGGTAGGGCGCCTCGTGGAGGAGACTGTGCCTGATTGGTTCCTGGGCACCAGGTTGGTAGGGCAACCTCCTTCAGTTGGTAGAAAACACTGGAAGGAGGAACTCCCTCTGCGCTGTCTTCTCCGAAATCTCCGCTCTCAGGCTTGTTGTATCTAGACCCATTTTAAATCAAGCAGGTTCCCTTCAGACCAGTCATCTCAGGGGAGGCAGCTGAGGCGGGGAGTGAGCTGTCAGTGGGGTGCGGCCCCCTAGCCAGGGGCTGGCCCTGCCAGCGTGCCTGTGTTTCAAAGAGGTGAAGTGCTGAACTGTGCGGACCGGGAGGCAAGGGAAGGTCCAAGTTGCTGGAGCGCACCCAAGGTGCCCCATGGGGAACACACTGAGTTGTTGTTTGTGCCCCAGAGGCAGACGCAGGCGAGGTCTGCGTAGGTGCCCTGAGGATCTGTCCTTCAGCTCTGACATCAATGGGGCGGTGGCAAGGAAAGGTCCAGGCCAACACAGAAGGAACAAGTCCAACACCGGTGCCAGACCCATTTGGTGCCCGTGCTGGCTGTGTGGGGCGGTGTCCGGCAGTTATGACCTCGATGAGGCAGTGTCGAGCACAAGTGCAGACCAAGGCAGAGAGGAGCAGAGGCCGGGCAGAGAGATCACGGTGCTCCCCAATGCCAGACCCAAGCAGAGCCAGCACAGGGTGCACTGGGCAGAACCGATCTGCAGCCATAACATCAATGAGAGGGAGGTGGCGAAAGCGCCAGACCGTACTGCTGTGGAGCCTGCCCTGCGGGATTTGGGAGCCGGTGACGGCCATGACCTGCAGCACATGAGAGACCAGGAGATGCCCAAAGGTAAGGCAATGAATGATGCTGTTTGCCCTCAGGCACGCCTCTGGCTGACACTCATACCAGCTCTCATTCCTCCCCCGAACCCCCCGAGGCATCCACAGCCTCGGGCTCCTCCGTCCTGGCCCTAGCCAGCTTTCCCAGGCCCATGCACCAGGTAGGAGGACTGGCCCTGCCTCGTGCCTGCCCCCACCCTTCATGCTTTTTCCCTGCTGCATCTGGTGGTTTCTTTCTTCCTCCCTACCCCAATGCCCAGTTGTGGCCCCTTTCTCAGCCCCAGGCTGGATGAAAGCTAAGTTTTCCAAATAGAAAACGCATGCTACAGATTTCATTGCTGTAGAGCAAGTGTCTTACAGCTCTTCTGTTTACTTTGGTTGGTCTCTTAAATTTTTAAACGTTAGAATAATTAAGTTTCATGATGAATGTGACTTTGTAGCTGAAAGATATCGTTCTCTCAGAATATTAAAAAAAATGGTGAAAGAATGAACAAAGATAGTATATGAATGAATTCTGCCTTTATACACAAAGCATGAAAGGACTTTTGAAAGTCCTTGTTTGGTGGCGTAAAGTAAGCCTCTGAGTGCTTTCACACACCAGGTAGAAGATGGGCAGTGTTTGATGACAGCCCAAAATAGACTCTTCATTTCATTTTTGAGGATTTATTACACATTTACAAGTATGTCTCATTTGACCCTGTCTCCACAAAAAAATGGTTAAAAAATAGCCGGGTATGGTGGCTTACACCCACAGTCCCAGCTGCAAGAGAATCTCTGGAGCCCGGGAGTTTGAGCCTTCAGGGAGTTATGCTGGCTCCATCTCACCATTGCACCACTCCAGCCTGGGCAACAGAGTGAGACTTTGTCTGTTTAAAAAATTGTTTTTGCCCAAGACAGCTCTTTGTTTTAAGACATTTGAAATACTGAGCTGGTGTCTGACCACAGGAATTGACCACAGCATCTCTTCCTGCTTGAGACTTTCCCTGAAATGTGCTGGTAATAGCAGCCTAGAGGAAGGTGGTTATATTTGATAAGTAGAGGGAGGAGGGCATATATGTGATTCATCTGAAAGTTGCATCCGTTTATTTAGGTGCAAGGTTGAAAAAGAAGTTCCAGCCCCAGCCCGGTTTTACTCCACATGCATGCAGAGATTCTGTGATTTTTGTATTCTCCAGTGGAATTGGGACATTGGTGCCTTTATTTTCTTGACATTTATTACTAAAAGCTTTTCTCAAGACTGTAAAAGTGATTAAAATGGCTATGTCGCTTTAAAAAGAATCTTTTGTACTCACCTCACTTAGGACAGTGTTTCCTCTTCTTCCTCTACAGGTCTTGCTTCTGTCCGTCCAAGGGCAAGCACACTCTTCCTGAGAAAGTATCAAATGAGTGGTAAGACAATATTATTTCTGCTTTCAAGGAAAACCTAAACATTTTCTGTCTTGTATATTACAGAGAGTATTTAGAGAAACTCAGATATTAGTTAAAAATGTTCAACTTTTCATAGATTTACTTATTTTCACATGTGATATAATTTCCTTTAGTTGTCACTGTTTTGGAAACATACAGACTTTGTGTTTACACATTTGGTGACATTTTCACCAACACAATTGGCCACATGATTTAGTGTAGTAGTCACGGATTTATGCCTTTTTCTTCATACGTCTTTGACATTTTTCCCTTGCTCTAAAGAGTATGTTTTAATAATGACTGATAGGATTTAGGCCACAGCTTGGATTTCACTTGAGCAAATCAAAAGAATCCATTGTTCTAGATTGGATCTGTGATGTTGGCCTCCTTTTTCACAGTGCTCTAACCACAGTCACATCCAAGTGGATGCTACAACTTTTTCATTGCAATGTAATAGAAACGTAACATGCCCTGTGCTGTTTTCCATATTAGCCTTAGTGTGTGAAACTAGTGTAAAGTTTCCATATCCTGCCTGTTTTAGGATGAGAATTAGAACTGTAGGATTTTTCTGTACTGTTGCTTATGTTTCATAATGTTCTGTTATCTTACTCTATTTTCAAAAAGCCATACCCCGTGTTTTTTTTTTTTTTTGTTTGTTTGTTTTTTTGAGACGGAGTTTCACTCTTGTTACCCAGGCTGTAGTGCAATGGCGCGATCTTGGCTCACCGCAACCTCCGCCTCCTGGGTTCAAGCAATTCTCCTGCCTCAGCCTCCTGAGTAGCTGGGACTACAGGCACGCGCCACCATGCCCAGCTAATTTTTTGTATTTTTAGTAGAGACGGGGTTTCACCATGTTGACCAGGATGGTCTCGATCTCTCGACCTCGTGATCCACCCGCCTCGGCCTCCCAAAGTGCTGGGATTACAGGCTTGAGCCACCGTGCCCGGCTACCCCGTGTTTTTCAGTTAATTTTAACGACAAGAATACAAGAACTGTGGGTTCTAGAATAACATCAGAACTAATGCAGCACAAGAAAAAGGGGTCGTTCACCTACATTTTCATAGTTTGCGAGGACTTTGTCTGACTTGAGCTAGTAATTTCTGGTTAGGATTCTTAAATTTCTCAGTTTCTTCCAAGAGCCATGGGCTTCTCACACATAGAATGTACGGAAGTAGAAGAAAACCAACAACAGTAACAACAACAAAACCCCAAAAAGTTCCTCCATGAACTCAAAGCAGGACCGCACTAATCACCAAGGGGATGGCACTAACGCATTCATGAGGGATCTGCCCCCGTGATCCAAAGACTTCCCCACCTCAAACCCTGGGGATTACATTTCAACGGCCGATGTTGAAATGTAATCACAGACATTCCCTAATTTGTTTTGCCTTTCCTTATCTACACGGGGATTCTTTCATTTGAACGTAAAAGAATATGTGTTAAGAAGTAAAACTGTGTTTTCAGATTTTACACTCAGAGATTCATCATGCCAGATTATTTAAATGTTAAATTTTGTTTAAATTAAAATTTTTAATTGATTTTTTATATAGCGATAATCAGATGTATCTTGTTTTATATAGTGATGATAACTAGCAACTACTTTTATTCTATGGTATTTTATTATACCAAAATTGATTAGTTATATTTTTACTTTTAGTGCAAGAAAAGAGGAGAAGCTTTCGCATATATTCTGTGAGTAAACTTTCAAAAAGTTAAGAAATTAATTGTTTAAATTAAAAGTCGATCTGTCATGATTCCTTAGAAATGTAACAGGGACCCAGTGCTGTTAGCATGATCCTTTTTAGGTGAATTTTCTAACTCTTTTCTATTTTCCTAAGTGTTAGATTTATGCAGGAAAGTCTTTAACTTACTGTGCCCATTTTTAAGGCTGTGTGACTTTTAAGTTAAATTTAAATTGGTTGTGATATTGCCTGGGCGGTGCAAGCATGGCTGCTGGTTTTCTGGAAGCAGGGTTGGGAAGCAAGGTTGAGTTTCCCTTTGTGTGTGCCATTTTCTCCCATTTCCCAGGTTTCATCCCTGGTGGGTCTGAGCTCAGAAACCTTCAGGTGTAATATATCCAGGGAATACACATCCACATTCCTTCTAAGATGGGAGGATAGGTGGACCTACGGTTCTAACCACAGATTTACTATTGACCTTGCCGGCTCTGTTGTGTTTCACCCTACCTTCCCAGGTACCATGTGCTATGATTTCGGTGACTGTGTTGGGTTCTTCAAAATACACGGCATTGCTTGTTTCTGTTCAGGTCACTCCCTGTGGGCACCAGGGTTGTGCTTTTATGTCAGTTACCACTCCTCTATCTGCTTGCCACCTTGCAACATTGACTCAGAATCATCTGCTGTCAATCCTGTCTCCTGATTCTGTGTATAATGTTTATTTTACGACTAACTCTCGTGACATTTCAGAAGGAAGAGAAAATAAATTTGTGGTCAATTCATCATATTTAACCCACATTTAGAACCTATATGTAAGTGTAAATCTAAGTTTAATGGAACATAATTATGACCTTAATTCAGACAATTTTCTAGTTATATCTATTATAAGCACATTACACTTTTCCACTCAGGCCTTGTGTAATAACTCTATTCAAACTCCGTACCTGCCATGTGATCCCATTGCTGTGCAACATAGATGGAGCCGATTTTGTTAGCACACAAAGTGTTGGAAATTTTCAAGTGAGCTAAAAGTCTTTAATTATTTTAAAAACATCTAAAACATGTCATAAAAAGTGGGGAGAAAACCGTGATCTCCAGGGCCGGGTGTGGTGGCTCATGTCTGTAATCCCAGCACTTTGGGAGGCTGAGGCAGGTGGATCTCTTGAGGCCCGGAGTTCAAGACCACACTGGCCAACATTGTGAAACCTCATCTCTACTAAAAATACAAAAACTAGCCAGGCATGGTAGCACATGCCTGTAGTCTCAGCTACACGGGAGGCTGAGCCAGGAGACTTGCTTGAACTTGAAGGTGGAGGTCACAGTGAGTGATAGGAAATTTTAATTTAAAAAAACCGGGACAGATTTCACCTGAGGCTGTACCAATTAGTCTGTGTTTTGGTGCGTTATTCCTGTTATTTTTATTCTCATGTATGGAATTTTCCTCAGAATTGACTTTTCTTATTTTAAAGTATTAAGCTGCACTACCTCAACAGTAGTGACATTAAGGGATACCTTCTTTCCCTTTGAATGAAAGTATCGGAATCAGTCCATTTTTATTTTTTATGCCATATTTGTTTTTGAGACAACAAAAGTATACACATATAATCACATAACACTGTTAATGTAATCTATCACAGAATAGCTTAAGAAACATAAGAGTTCTGCTGGAGTTAAAACATTTCTATCTTAAAGGGTAATTTGGTCCTTCAAATAGTAATGTTGTTCAAAAACATCTTGGATTTTGGTTAAGAACGAAGTGAATTTGCAGTACAAAGCATCTAAAGCAGCAAAATGCTGTTGGACGCTATGGACATTTCGGATTGTTGGCTACTAGCAATGTTTAAATGCAGCTTAGGTTTATAAACAACCACGAGATCTTCTCTGTACCCTGCCTTTTTTTTCATACTGACTGATTAGTAGTAGATCCAACCCTGTTGTGTCTTTAATGAGTTTGCGAGAGACCCTAATGGAAGAGTGTGATAATATGATGCAAACAAGCATATTAAGAGGAGGAAAGAAAACTCATCTGAGTTATTTTTTTTTCCAGTTAAAATAATCAGTATTTTGTGGTTTTAAATAAAGCTGTTGATCTTTTCAACTATTTGGTGATTGGCATTTGGCTACTGGGATTATTTTTAGCCAAGAGCACTTTCTCTCTCTCTCTTTCTCTCTCTCTCTCTCTCTCTCTGTCTCTGTCTCTCTGTCTCTCTCTCTCTCGCTCTCGCTCTCTCTCTCTCTCTCTCTCTCTCTCTCTCACTTCCCTTTTGTAAATTTGAGATGGAGTCCTCATCTGTCACACAGGATGGAGTGCAATGGCACAGTCTCAGCTGACTCCAACCTCCGCCTTCAGGAATCAAGCAATTCTCTGCCTTAGCCTCCTCAACAGCTGGGATTACAGCCACCCAGCACCACACCTGCCTAATTTTTGTATTTTTAGTAGAGATGGGGTTTCATCATCTTGTCCAGCCTGGTCTTGAACTTCTGACCATGTGATCCACTCACCTCAGCCTATGAAAGTGTTGGGATTACAGGAGTAAACCACCTCACCTGCCCAGCAGGAACATTTACTTAATATAATGGAGGCAGTTTCCGTATTGACTATCGCACTCTCAACAAAGAATAGATATTTTGAAAGTGTTTTAGAGATAGTTGATTTTCTACAGGGTTCAAAAGGTTCACTGTCATATCTCTGATAGCACTGTGGATGAATTTTCACTCATTTGTATCTGTAGGAAGATTTACTTTCCAAACTGTAACTGACTTGAATATTGGTCAAGCTCTTATTGAACTCCTTAATTTCTCCCACATTCTGTGCTAAGCAGCTGCAGGTAGGAGAGAAGGGGTTCTCCCTCTCCTGGAGAGGCTCACTTTCTCATGAGGGGGATGCCCTGCAGGCAATTGTAGCATGTAACACACAGTGAATTAGACTGATGTGTACGCAAAAACAGAAGTGTTTTGTGGTGTGGCTGCAGGCAAAGGGATCCCAGAAGGTGGATGAGGTCAAGCTTGCTGGGACAAGGGGGAAAGGAATAAATATTCCAGACAGAGAGCAGCACGAGTGAGGCAGGAATGTGCCATAATGTGCATCAAATAACTTAAAGAATGAAATCAATTAACTTTTGAAACGAATGCAGAGTATTCTCAGAAGTTCTCATTTGAGTAGTGTCATAGCAGTCTTATGTAAACATGAAGTGAAAGTTACATTCCAAAAGTCGTTTTCATCATCTGATTTTTGGATGTGAGAGAGTCTTAAAAGCAGTACTTTTTCCATCCTCCCACAAGGAAACAGGCCCAGGGAGACCTATGGCCCCTCACTTGTTTGGTGACTGAGCAGCTCTGGCACGCACACTCTCTGGCTCTAACACACTGGTTCCATGGCACTCTCTCTTGAATGCACACATTAAGGATTAGTAAGGGAGTAAATGTAGTATTAGGTCTTCATTTACTGCAATCAAATGCTCTTGTGTCAATATTATTTAATGTATGATATTTTGTTGCAGTTAATGAATAACAGAAATAGAAAATCTCAGTGCTTTTTCCTGCATCAGAAAAAGAACATGAAATTCCATTATAAATGTTTCCCATTATTTATCAAGGGAATTTATAATAGTGGCTTGCCAGGTTTGATGATCAGTGTCATATCAAGGGCAGCATTTTATAACCCATTTTTCAAACATCATCTGTGACGAGAGCCTCCAATGAGTTTCCCATAGAGCTGCACATGATACCACACTCGGACAGGTCACGGGGTATAAAAAATACCTTAATGCCTTATTGTTTGACATTGTGACAAAGGGAAAAAACCCAAACTTTGGTAAGTTTATCCTACTGTGATGTCTTTCTCTATCTTCCTTCTTCTTCAGATACCTCCATGGCATCTTGATAGAAAATACAGCTCGTGTTCCACCATACTCCTGGATAACAGCACAGTCAGCAAGCCTGATCTCAGCCAAATATTAGGATGGTGAGTACAACGAGGTTGCCAAGGGCTGAGTGACAGACCCCCGTATGCTAAAAGCATGCGGGCCATCCGCTGTTAGTTCAGCCATTTGGTTGCCCTTTTCAGCAGGCAGTTGAAGAAGCTGATGTCAATGATATATGGATTTTTCAGGACCTAAGGATGAATTTTTTTAATCTTAGACACTGTGTGGTAAAAGGGAAAGCCAGTTAGCAAATAAGCCATCCCAGAATAATCACAGCTCTTTATCTGATGCATTTCTGTTATGACAGTATTGAACCTAATGGGCAGGAGAGGTGCTTTTTATTGGATGTTTCTAGGAAAAATTAGTAGTTCTTTATGGGCCATAGGCCTAGCACGATGGGCACTACTTTGGGAACTACTCTTGGAAGAAGGAACAGCTTGTCCTCCAGTGGCACCATAGTGTATCTGCATTTAAATTTTCCCATCATGCACCAGCACATCATAGGCCACAATCAGAGATGCCCTTTCACAACACCCTTGACAGATGGCTTCAAGTTGTTTTAAAAAGCCAGCTCCAATGGAGATGTCCAAAAAATATTATTAACATGTCCTTCCATTATGAGTGTTGATATTCAGAAAACAGTTTGACAAGTGGTACCTCAGAATGTTAATGTCCTTATCCCTAACTTGACTTTCCAGTCTATAAACACGACTAAGTTACAAGCTTAAGTTTGTCTCTAATGTACTAGTTTTAAGCTAATTTGTTAGTAACTTCTACTTTAATCAAAAATGGCCATTAATACTCCTAATAATGTGACTTTCCTCTCTCATGTATAACAATAATTGAGATCCAATTCTGTTTCAGCAAGAACTGGACTTCACCTGTGTCTAAAGCCCTGAGCTTTGATCTGTATGGTGGCATCACTTAATGTTTGTATTCAGTCCTAAGTAAAAAGCCACTCTTTCTTGGCTAGAGTCCCTGACTTCTTCTGATTTCAAAAGATTCTAATGTCTCAGTATGCAATTCAAAAGTAGTTTTTAAGCTTGCCCTTGTTCAAACAAGTGAAAGTCCTACTTTTTCTTTCAGTGTGGTCTAAATTTTACAAGATTTTTTTAAAAATTGAAATATATATACAAAATAATATATATTTTTGGAGAAGGGGTTTTGCCGTGTTCGCCAGGCTGGATTCAACCTCCTGGGCTCAAGCAATACACCCAAGTCAGCCTCCCAAAATGCTGTGATTATAGGCATAAGCTTCCGTGCCTGGACTAGAAGTCTATTTTTGAAGCATAGTAAGTTTTAATTTACTCTCCAGTTTTAGAAGGGATTATTTGGTATATTTGCTTTTGATGAAAGAAAGGTTTACTGAGCAAGTTAATATAGAAAATTGGCTTTTAGGAAAGATTTTGAAAAACGTATTTCATGGTTAGTAGAGCATTGTTCTCAATGGAAGAAGTGAGCCATATTAGAATCACTTATACTGTTTCTTCAAAACATATGTCTGCAAACACATGCATCTTCCCAGCTCCACCTTCCCTCCGGCTCTGGACACTCACAAGCCTTTTAGGAAAATGAGGAAGTATGTGAGACATCATTATATGGATAAAAGCATCCCAGATGATTCTGATCTTCACCCTAATTCAGTCATTCCCAACTTTGCTGCACATTGGAATGACCTGGGGAACTTTACCGACAACCCTGATGCCTAAAGCATGCCCAGCACCAATTAAATCAGAATGTCTCCAGCTGACATTGAGGTCCTGTTTAAAGCTCCCCCGGTGATCCAGTGTGCAGCAAATGTGGAGGCTACTGCTTCCTTTGTGTGAAAAAGTGATGGTTCTAACATAAAAATTACATGTTTTCCCTGTCATTTGCTCTTCTTTCTACCCATAAAGCCTTTCATCTGTGCGAGTCATTTCTATCTATGTGTGCATATGCTTCAATTTATACCATACCGTAGTGTTTTCTGAACACCTGCAGTTCACAGGAGCACTGTTCAGGGACCTTGGGTGAATCCGTTTTAAGCCTTGGTTCTCTTAACTGTAAAGTGGGCGGTGCATGGAGTGTCACGTGAGGTTCGGTGGTCCTTGTCAGCATGTAACTTCAAATTCTGTGATCTTATAATTTGGAGATGACACTGTTGGAAGCACTATAGAAATATCTCTCTTAGATGCTAATAATATTGTAAGGCCTACTTTTTACAACTCCAGTTTGCCTTCTCAAATTATTCTCAGCCTCATTTTAAATGTTGAGGGTGAATGGAAGGACAGACCTTATCAAAGAAAAGCCCCTGTTTCCTGACACACAACATCTGTGGATGTCTTTGTAACACAGTAACATACATCCAAAGAGTTGTATTTGTTCATTCATACTTTCTTTAAACTAATGTGGAAGTACCTGTCATTAATATTGTGTGATGTGGTGTTATGCTGTGTGTTTAGTACTGCTTATTTTAGGAGAGCTACAAGTGTCATCGATTTTTGGATGCGTTATGCTGTTTACTAATAAATTTTCTACTAATCATGCATAGGCGATTTTAAATTACTTTATTTGGTATAAAGCACATTCATTCTGTGCTTTTAGGGAAATAATGACAAATGGGTGAGTACTAAATCAGCTGAAATGCAGGGCCTAGCAACTTAAAAAGCAAAACACTACTGTCTGGCCTAAATGTAAGCATATGAACACATAGATATAAGTAACTTGCACAGAATGAAAGGTTCTATGGGCAGAAGAGCAAATGACAGGGAGAATATGTCATCATTTATACCTAAGAACCATCTGCAGACGCAAGTCTTCTATCAGCCTTTTGCGTAGTATTTTGGTTCTCCTGTTTTTGCTGTAGAGCCAGAGGACTAAAACAAAAGAAAAGTGCTCACATGATATTGTTTTGAATACACGATTCCAGGGCCACTGAGAGGGTTCCCTCCCCCGCCTTTGGAAATATATCTTCAGACCTAACAAATGATAAAATCAGTTCTTACAACTTTTGTTTTTCTCCACAGTGTGACCATGGCAATATGTTACAACATAAAGCACAGGTGAGCTCTTTGAAACCTGTCTTCTTATTCCAGCTCATCACTTTGTGTCATATGCAACACGCTGTCAGGTCCTAACTCTAGACATTATAAGCTGTAGAGTGCTTATTTTACAGTGCTACAGTAAATCGTTTGTGGGTTTTTTGGTTCGTAAAAATCTTTTAAATTATTAAGGGTTCCAAAGTGTATTTGTTTATGTCTTTGTTTGCAATTCATTTGGAAAGAAGCAGTAAAAAGATGCCCTAGCCTCATGCAAATATACAGTAGGAAAGAGCCGTATTTATAAAGCTATCAGGTTACTGTGGGTATTCTTTAACCCCACCAAAACTCCAGAAGTGCTAACTGATTAAAACAGTAATAAGAGGATTGTACATATCAATGAATTCGTTCACTAATAGTCACTGAGCTTTCTTGTACAATAAATGGATCTGTCCCCTTACTGGCTGTTACAATATTATGCATTGGCTACTTGGTTTACTTAGAGTGTCAAAAACTCACTTTCATTAGTATCACCACCATTATAAAAATGTCTTCAAATATGGAGATGCCATCAAGCTCACAGTAGTATGTATGAGTTTTCAAAGTTGAGATTTTCAGCTTGAAAGTTTTAGCTTTATTATAGAGAAATACTTGTTATTTTCCTTGAAATGACAGACTCACTTGACTTAATTTTATGGATAACAGTCAGTTATACTTTCAGATACAAATGGTGTACTGTGAAAAATTGGCTTGTTCAGCTCACAATTTAATCACAAGTGCTTTTCTTTAACATGACCATACTTCAGTATGCAGAAGCGCTTTATGTGAACTTTCTACTGAGGATACTAAAAAGAGAGGCCAAGATTTAGTAACATCATTAATTTTTACTGTTTCATCAAGGACATTCTTCAGTGAAACATGCTCTTTGATACAAACTGCAAGGGGCCGTGAAGAGTGGAACGAATACTGGTATAATTCGGTAGCACTGCCCTTATTCATACTGAGAAACCATCAGTTTTACCCACGTTTGCTTTTAAACAGTCATTACAAGTGTTGAACAGGAAGAAAGCAATCAATGTCTTAATACTTTTTAAAAGTAATAAATTATTTGTGTGTTTTATTTTCAATCAGCTTCTCAGGTTAAATTAGTATTCTTGTAAGAACAGTTTGGGCCATACATGGTGGTTGACACCTGTAATCCCAGCTATTTAGGAGGCCAAGGTGGGAGAATTATTTTGAATTGGGTGTTTGAGACCAGCCGGGGCAATGTGGCAAGACCCCATCTATCAAAAAAGACAAAAAACAAAAAAGAAAAGATCAGCTGGGCATGGTGGTATGGACATTTTGTCCCAGCTACTTGGGAGGCTGAGGCAGGAGGATTGCTTGAGCCCACGGAGTCAAGCCTGCAGTGAGTCAGGTTTGTACCACTGTGCTCCATCCTGGGGGAAAGAGCAAAACCCTATAATAACAACAACAACAACCAGTTCTGACATCATGGGTCTCCTAGGGAATCTCAGGGGTCCACCGACCACATTAGGAAAACCACTGGTTTCCTAAATAATCACATAATGTGTTAGTTTGTAAAGTTCATTAAAGACTGCCTTCTTTTAAAATGAAAAGGCAATTAAGTGTGTAGCTCAAACTACTTCAGCAAACATATAGTATAATAAAGAAAGATTTGGGAAATCTTAATGGATTCTAAAAAGTTCTAAAATCCTTATTGCCAACAACTACTGCTTCCTAAAATGTTCCTGTGTTCCACTCCACCATGAGGTTAGAGGAGTAAAAATAGACATAGCTTCTTACCATTGCCTGTTAGCGGGAGTCAGTATTTAAAGGCAAGTCTGGCTCATCAATGTAGAAAAGACTTCCCAGTTCAGAACGTGATGTGTTGATGAATAACAGGTCAAGAAACCCTCTGAAGGCCAGGATCCAGGAGAAAAACTGGCAACAACTGTTTTGGTGAACAAATTTTACCAAAGCAAACAAGAAGTATCTCCCTCCACCCTCCATGCCCTACTCCCAGCAGATACTTTACTAAGATATTAACCATTCCTGAATTAATCTCTTAAATGCACATTCTTCTTTTATAGATATGCAAATAGATCTCTGGCTGTTTTTGATGAGCCAATACATCCACTTTCAGTAAGTGTCACTTTCTCTGAGGTTCTGTTTATGTCTTATGAAGTTGTGTTGATTTCATGATGAAGTCAAAATCATCCACCATTAAGTCTTCACTAAGTTGTGTCTAATCATCTTATGTAAGGAGTGTTGTAAATTGGTCACACTGGAGTAAGAGCTGACGTACAGCTTTGTTTAATTTGTGCACTAAGGGGAATAAACATACCATCCAAATAACAAAATGTGTCATTTTAAAAGATAAGTTTTTATAGCAGCAAACAATAAGAATATTTGTAAGTAGTCCTAACAAATATGAACGAACTCTGTGAATGGAATTAGAAAAGAATTTAAAGTTAAATTTGTTTAAATGCTATCAAAACTTAAAAACTTGCTGCTTCAGGCATATGATAGCCACAGGGCCACCTTAGCACCTATGGTTACACAAAACCAAAAATATTTTAAGATCCTGCCGTTTATATTTTTAGAACTAAAAGACATATTATCCCAGCAAGATTATTCTAAGGGACATGTGGGCACCAATTTTAACATCCCCATCTTAAGAGTACTTAAGAAGTTTTCTTGAATGAATATGTATATTGACTTTCTTCTTCTTTCAGCAAGAAAATATTCCAGGGAAATCCTTTGAGGATGATCCCACACGCAACTGCATTTTCAGTTATTTCTGTGCTCTTTCTAAAGTCACAAAACTAACAGCTCCAGGAGCAATCGTAGCATTGGTAAGCTATTTCTTATTTATAAAGCATCTTTAATAACTGGTCTCCTACACAGCGTATGACCGTGTTTCTAAATAAAAGTTCCTAAAGTTATCATCAGATCTTTTAAGAGAAACCTATGCAAACAAAGTAAATACACATATTAGACTTTAATCATCGTCATGTTTTAAAATGATGCCATTGCTTTTCTTATCACAGAATAATTGCTACTGAAAGCAGCAGGAGAGACTTCTGGTTTCTCCCTCAACAGATTCCAATGTAGGTCTAAGCTGAGTTCCAGGCTGTATTTCCCCACAGTTCTGACCTGGAGCTGCTGCTCTGAATGCTTTGTTGTTCCTGTTGACCTCTTGTGCCTGTTCGGGAAATTGCCCAGGAATGTGGAACTACTAAGACTTGGACGTGGGCTTTGCTAGTTAGCCTGCCAAGCCATAGCTGTGTCCTTACCTCTACATGGTTCTCCCAGAATTCCTGTGGTGAGACTCATTCAGAATATAAAGTCCTGTTCAGATGGCTGGGATGGTTTGACCCTCCCCACACTAACCATGTGGTAGAGGAATGTCAACTACATGGCCTGGAGAGAAAGGATACTTAGAGCAGTACCCTCTCCTTCAGCATCCAGCTAGAGCTTAGGGGTGAAGGCCTCCGCTGGGCACCTGCATAGAAACCTCTCCATGAGCACTGGATCAGATGCAGGCCATTTCATGGAGCTGCAGCCATTGGGAATGCCCAGCACATGCTGGGGGGAAGCAGGAGTGGTACTTCCAGATGGAGAGAGAGAGAGAGCTGAGGCAGGAGGGAAAGCTGGATTGAAAGAAGGGGGACTTCACTGTATACAGGCTAAATTTGGAGTGCCTGTGAGATAGCAGAGTGACGTGTGCAGTCATTATTTGAATCAACGGAACTGGAACATGAATCTGAGCAGTGCAGTCATCATTTGGATGTATGGGACTGGAGCATGAATCTGAGCTGGCGGTAAGGAATGAAGAGTAAGAGTAGCTGCTCAAGGCGAGGCACAATGGCTTACACCTGTCATCCCAGCTCTTTGGGAGACCAAGTCAGGCCATCACCTGAGGTCAGGAGTTCGAGGTCAGCCTGGCCAACACTGTGAAACCCTGTCTCTTCTAAAAAATACAAAAAATTACCTGAGCATGGTGGTGGACACCTGTAATCCCAGCTACTTGGGAGGCTGAGGCAGGAGAATCTTTGGAACCTGGGAGGCAGAGCTTGCAGTGAGCCAAGATTGCACCACTGCCCTCCACCCTGCACAACAACAGCAACATTCTGGGGAAAAAAAAAGAGAAAAAGAGTAGTTGCTCAAATGCAAAGAAACTGTTTAGAATGAAAGTGGACAAGCCGGACATGGTGGGACACACCTATAGTCACAGCTACTCAGGAAAAGGGAAAAAAGAGAAGATGGACAAAAGATAACTCTGTAAAGACCACCAGCATGTGAGGGGCAAGCCCCCAGAAAAGAGCCAGAGTATGAGGAGGAAGAGCAGGAGAATGTGATAAGAACAAAGGGTTCGCGATAGGAAAGGCTGGGGTCACAGTGCTACAGGCTGCCAAGAAGGTCCCCATTTCCATAAACACCCCTGGGATGCCAACCCTGTGTCACTCTTCTAAATGCTGGGGTAGAGAAGAGGACAGGTCGAGCACAGTACCTTGTCTTTATGAGGCATTTGTTTTAATGAGGAAAGCAGTTCTTTTTTTAGGTAATGGCAAATAGCAAAATGATAAAGCACGATTCAGAGACAGTGATGGGAGGGGCTCGCTGTTTCTGATAGAATGATCAGGAAGAGCCTCTCTAGAGAGGACACATCTGAGCAGTGACCTGACTATAAAGCGAGGATGATAAGGAATGCTGGCATTATAGGCAGTGGGCTGAGTGCCAAGACTGAGACAGGAACACATTTCACGTGTGTTCAAGGAACAGACAGCAGGGAGCCCGCCTGTGAGAGAAATGAAGGAAAGAATGGAAAAGATGCGGCCGCAGAGGCGGAGCCGTCGCTCACAGGGCCCTTTGGCTTGCAGACCGGGGACGAAGTCGAGGTATTATTCCAGTTTGAAGCGGGGACTAATGGTAGATCTTGAGCAGGGGAGTGCAGCGTTCTTTATTTAGAGGTTATCCCAAGTGCTTGGGAGAGAGCAGTCCATAGTTGGGAGGGGGGTTGGGGCAGAGAAGAGGACTAAGTAGCAACTAGGCTGTTACAGGTGAGCCGTGGCACGTGGCGGCCCAGAACCTGAAGCAGGCAGCCTGCCAGTGAAGGTAGCCATGGAGGGATTATGCACGGATTAGAGGAGGGTAACTCACATGTAACTATTAGTCTCCAGGAGCTGGGCCAATGGCAATTTCCTGGACAAGATTTAGGGCCAGGTTGGGGAGTGGAGCCTTGGGGTGAAGGGCTCTGGTTTGTGGGTGTGAAGGCTCCGGGGACCTCAGCAAGAGGAGTCTCAGGTGAGTGATGGGGTTGGGGGGGTGGTTAAGGTGAGATGGGAGGCAAGGAGCTGGCACCAGGGCATGACACTGTGAGCAAATGAGAGGATGTCATGGGGGAGCTGGGGAGAGCAGGATGGGAACAGGTAACACATTTGTATTGGGGAAAATCTCTGGCAGAGAGAGAGAAAGTCTTCAAGAAGAGGTGATTTGGGGAACAGTGTTCTGCAAAAGTGGATAGGATCCATCATGCTGATAGAAGAGTCAATGTTAAAAGAGAAACTTTCTCACTGACCCAGGAGGGCAAGTGGTATCGATGAGTGTCAGCGGGTCACTGGCTTACCAGTAAAGGTGACAGGAAGTTGAGGGCTTGCCAGTGCTGTTTCAGTGCTCTCTCATGAGTCCTGTGGAGTTGAACACTAGGAGGGAGGGTTATTCCTTGGAAAACCGACAGTGCAGGGTTTTAGAGAAAGGGAGCACGATCTCTCATAAGAACATGTCATGTTCAAGGGTCATGTGATTTGGAAAACACAGTTGACTTTGGAGAACATTGCCAGATCTGAGCCACCAATCTGATAATGTTCAACAATAAATGAACTCTCTTAAAATAAACTGTTTTTCTTTCACCTTGATTCGAAGACCTCAAGTAGCATAGAGTCATACTCTTCTAAAGAGCACCCTCTGAGGTAGCAACATCTCACAGCTTACCTCTGTAACCTTCCCTCAGCTGGTCCTTCTGCTAGTTCTTTATAGGATAGAGATTGGACAGATAGACAATCATTTCTGAGATTATCTCACAAACTGCTTGGCGGGTTTACAGCCACCCCAAGGATAGAGAGGCTGGCAGCTCTCTCTGCCTTCAAACCGCCAGAATTGACTGAATGCAGATACTGGAGGACAAGAAATAAGTTTTTGTGAAGTGATTGTGGAGACATGGAAAGTAGGGGCTGTGAGCAGGACCCTCCATTCCTTCACATGCGTTCCTCATCAAGGCTCTGGATACAGGGACTGTTTCTCAGCAACAGAGACCTGCCCTTGTCATGCTGTCTGCCCGGCAGCACTGGGAGGCACTCTTGACCTGCAGTTCCTAAGCCTGTGTCCCAAAAGCGGGTGAGTTGTTGTGAAAAGGAGAAGACAGCAGTGTTCTCATTATGACTTGGGTTCTACACGTTCTAGCATGGCACACCTGTAAAATTCCTATCTACCTGCCAGCCAGGTGTGACGCTGCACGCGGATGGCACTGTAGTGTTTCCTGAACAACCTTAATCTGCACCAGGCCTGTGTTTGTGCTGCCTTTCATGAGTGTGAAGGTGCTGAAGGTGCCTTTCTTCATGCTCACATCCCTGTGAATGAAATTGGCATGAAAATTTCTGTGGGCAGAGTATGCTGCAGAAGTATCTGACTATGACGGGGACTGGGCCTCTTGCTTTGTCTGAGCAAACTCTCTGCAGAACATGAGAATAAAAGGCACTTAACGTTCTGGCCAAAACCAGAAGTCTTTCATTCTTAAATGTTATCAGCACACTGAAACAGAACTGAAATCAAAGACAAGTGCTCTCTTTTGCAGGTGTACATTGAACGCCTTTTAACGAATGCTAACATCGATCTTTGTCCTACTAATTGGAAACAAATTGTCTACGGAGCCATGCTTCTGGCCTCCAAGTTTTGGGGAAATCGTCGTCACTGGAGTGCGGATGACAGCCAGAATCCCAAGGATGTTGCAGCTGAGACAATGTGAGTTTCTAAGGTTTTGGCAAACTTTGTCATTATTTTCCATGCCTCATTTGCTCTCCAAGTTATCAGTGTAAGAAATATCTTTATAGGTTTCCTTGTGCAGATAAAGGAAGTAGGCATAAGACCACAGACTTCAATCTATCCAGCTTTAGTATAACAGTTTATAATTTCCAGCATTAATGGGTAAGTCTTGAAGTGTTGTTGTTGTAATAACTGGCTGATAAACTGAAGTGTTTTTCTGATTGTTTTTTGGAAAACCTCTTACAAGTGTGCTGTCAGAATGACACAGTGCAGTAAATATCTTTATAGCTTTTTAGAAGCCACCTGCCAGTTTCAGTCCCCTTTGAAGGGGTAAACATCAGGCCTTTGAAATAACTGGCCACTTTTCAGGTGTTAAGGCCTCGGGACTATGCAGAACTTACAGCTTTAACCTAAGTCACCCATTGTGTATTTGCTTTTGCTGGTCCTTGTCTCCCCCTTTAATCTGAAGATCTGCTTTTATAGGAACCTTGAGATATGATGTTAAATAGCTACAGATTTCTCTGCCCTGGCTCCTCCCCATTAACCTTGCATGTGTTTGGAAATTGGTCTGATGAGTTAGAAGCTTGCACGTTCACCTCCCGCAGTGTGAGAAGCATTTCTGGGGCATCACGCCATGCCCACCACACTCACAGGCTCCCTGGGTACTCAGACATTCACAGAAGCAGGCTCGGGGCCAGTAGTTGTTTATGAGAGTCTGGGAGCTGTGCAGGGTCATGGAGTTCCTCCCAGATGCACCAACATGGCACTGCAACACAGCTTCCCCAGGGTTCCCTTCCCATTTGGCCTTATGACTGCTGTGAAGTGAAGGGCCCTGAAGCAGGCAGGCAGGGTGAGCAAGGGGGCATTTCCAGCAGAGCTGCCCTGGGTGCCCGCTGGACAGTGAGGACAGCTGTGTCAGCCGCATCTGGTGCAAGACAATGGAGCAGCTCTTGTTTACGTTGACCAGCAGAAAAGACAATGCCAGGCAGTGGAACAAGTTAGTTTTGTGATCCATCTTTGCCCGTGACTCCACATAGGGGGACTGCTATTCAGAATCACCTCAGTGTATGGCTGCAATTGAAGATACAGTTTATATTGTAGATACACTGCAGTGTGTATGTATCTACATTCAATCACTTGTGCACAGGAGTTCAGACCTGCTGGGTAACACAGTGAAGCCTGTCCGTACAAAAATATTTTTAAAAATTAGCCAAGTGTGTTGGCAGGTTCTGTAGTAGTCCCAGCTACTTGGGAGTCTGACGTGGAAGAATTGCCTGAGCCTGGTAACTTTAGGCTGTAGTGAGCTGTGATCACGTGACTGCACTTCAGTCCTGGGTGAGGGAACCAGACTCTCTCTAAGAAACAAACAAACAAACATTTTTGTCACCACTTTGCTAATAGTATAAACCAAGTGATAATTGTGATATTTGGGGTAGCCATTTTACCAAAGAGTATGACAGCAAATGAATTTGAAACAAATGGAAGTACTTTGAAAGCTGCAAATGCTAAAGGGAGTTTAATCATAGTCATCCACTGCAAACTGTTCCCTAAAAGGAAGCAAGATTTGTGACTGCCTGATTTCTCCTTCTCTGCTGCCTAGCCAGAGCTGATTTATCAGTACAGGATAATTGCAATAGAGAAAGTGTTTAATTCATGCAGAGATAGATGTACAGGAGACCAGAGTTTGACTATTACTGAAATTAGTCTCTCTGAAAACTCTGGGATGGTTTTCGAAAAAAGTAATTTGGTGTGTAGGGTGTCAGAAAGTGGGGAGTGCTGACAGATCAGGTCAGCGATGAAATCATAGGGCAACGTTGAAGCTGTCCTCCTGCATTGAGTTGGCTGCTGGGTTGGGGCCAAAAAACCAGATGAGCCACGTTGATTTGTTAGGGTGGTGTCACCTGATCCC